>NC_092062.1:29140891-29505891 GCF_039877785.1 Chaetodon trifascialis | reverse complement strand
TTTTATTACCTGCTGCCAAGCCACCAGGAATTTGTCCATTTTGCACATTGCCAGTTTGCCTTGCACATGCAGCCGAGGAGGTTACAGAAGCCTCTGCAGCAGATGATGAGAGACGGTCCACCATCCATTAGAAATAAGTCTCCGCTGTCTCGGTCTGAGTGGACGCCGCTCCGTTTCTGTCCCACTAAAAAGATTCACGAGTCTCTTGGGATGATTTAAAGTTCTTGAGGCTCCACGGATCAATATTTCCATATTAAACATGAAGGTGTAGTGTGAAAGGTGTCGCCTGAGCTGACGGATCCTCAGAGAGTCTCTGAGTCTGCAGGTGGGACCTGAATGAGCCACTGAGGTTTCCTTCACATGGAGGTGATCTGAAACAGCTGCTGGTGTTCTGGTCTGTACAGAGATGAAGGTCAATGATGGAGGCTGCTGTATGCGGTTCAGACTGTCACACCCCTGGAGGAAGGTGTGTGATTGGTGATAATAGGCTATTAGAATAAAACTGACTTGACAAGTTACTGTTGTTGTTGTGCAACTCGTTCCTGCACACTGTGACACTGCAGGAAAACCATCAGCACCCGCTCTGTAGCTCTGTATCTCTGTAGCTCTGTATCTCTGTATCTCTGTATCTCTGTAGCGCTATAGCTCTGTATCTCTGTAGCTCTGTATCTCTGTATCTCTGTAGCTCTGTATCTCTGTAGCTCTGTATCTCTGTATCTCTGTAGCTCTGTATCTCTGTAGCTCTGTATCTCTGTATCTCTGTATCTCTGTAGCTCTGTAGCTCTGTATCTCTGTATCTCTGTAGCTCTGTATCTCTGTATCTCTGTAGCTCTGTATCTCTGTATCTCTGTAGCCCTGTATCTCTGTAGCTCTGTATCTCTGTAGCTCTGTAGCTCTGTATCTCTGTATCTCTGTATCTCTGTATCTCTCAGCCTCTTTCAGTGAATTGCTTTGGTTTGACGGCACCGTTACTGCACACTTCCACTGTCATCAAAGCCCTGATAGACCCTCTGGACAGTAGCACAGCAGCTGGTGGACACAGTGCAGCATTTAGCAGCTAAAGACCAGATGTTTCCCTCAGCAGCTGGTGGAGACCAAAAACAGAGCTAAGAGAGCGCATCCTGTGAGACCCTCACTAAAGGAACAATTACTGCTCTCATATATTTCATATTTTACTCATTTAATTAATTTTCCCTGCATTAGATGACTAAAGTTTCATGTTATAATTATAACTTATTTCACAATTGTGATGTTCCATCTTGTATAAATCTGTCTAATCAGTGTAACTGATGATAAAAGGGTTGTTTCAGCGTTAAATGCATTAGCGAGCAGTGAAAACAGAATGAGGACTAACCACCGTAAAGACCTCCCCTGCTCTTATTTTGACATCTTTCACGCAAACACATTCAATTATAAAATGAGACACTGATTCTTACGAGACGTTAGCATCTCCATTAGTTTCTTTGGGAATTAGCCTCATTAGCATTGTTTCTGTTTTTCCAGTGGACGGATGCTAACGTTGTAGGTTTGCTCACACAGTGTTAGCCTTTAGCCACAGCTAAAGGGCAGCGTGTCTGTCAGCTTGTTGTGGGGCTCTTCTGCCCCCTAGTGGCTGTGAAAAAGTCACTTACTGCACCTTTAATAGTGATGTGTCTGAGGGAGGACATCTGAAGGACAAACCACAGCACCCCTCAGGGTATCTGAGACCTCTGCAGACCTTCAGACTCACTCAGACCTTCAGACTCTCTCAGACCTTCAGACTCACTCAGACCTTCAGACTCTCTCAGACCTTCAGACTCTCTCAGACCTTCAGACTCACTCAGACCTTCAGACTCTGTCAGATCTGCATTCACTGACAGAAAACTGAAAAATTACTGATAAGCACCCTTACATTCATGTGTTCACCTCTGAGCCTCCACCTCAGCAGGGATTAGGATTGTCTGGGCAGGAGGAGGAGGAGGAGGAGGAGGAGGAGGGTCCGTGTGGGTCCCTTAACACTGCCCTCATCCCGAGTCCTCCTCTCTTCACCTCCTCCTCTCTCCTCAAAGCCTCCGTCTCGGTCGCTCGTTCAGCTCTGAGCGGCTGCTGAAGGACTCGTGGTCGGGAATCAGACCTGCAGCCGCCTGGAGGCTCCGCGAGGACGCGAAGAACCGCTTCTGCAAGTCCGCACCGACGGCTGATGCTGAGGAAAATGAAGTAAGTCCTTTACGTCTGAGCCACGTAATCAGACCGACAGTTAGACTTTTCACTTGTTCCATCTGTTTGTCTTTTACTCTGAACTGTGCACGCGCAGCTTCAGAGACAACACACTGAAAACAACCTTTAAACGAAAAGAAAGGCGTGATGTGCGCGTGATCAGGCTGCGCGTGAGTAACGGTGAAAGCATCAGCTGTCAGCAGCTGCAGAGAAGTCAGTAAAAGTACCAACACCAGACTGTAGCCTGACATCATCATCATCATCATCATCGTTATGGTCTGATACTGACTTCTCTCAGACTGTTTTTATGCACTGTGTCCTTCATCATAAATGCATGAACATGTATTTTAATGTTGTGGCTGGTCGACGTGGAGCGACTTTAAACTGCTCTGACACACAAATGCATCATATTTTAAAGCTGTTCAATGTTTAATCTGACTGTTTGTGGAGAAAATGTGCTGAAACTCAAGGTCTGTTAAAGTTTTACCATAATTACTTTAATTTTGAGCACCAAGTTAAGACTGAAAGTGTCTCTGGGAGAGTTTAGTGGAATAATAATAATATATGGCAGCACTGGCCAAATCATGCTGTCATGAAACATGTTGATCGAAGGAACCTGAGTTTGAGTTCTTCAAGCTTTTAGAAATATGCAGCCTTCCATACGGAGCAGTTAGCTCATTTCAGCTCAGCGTGGTTTTAATTTTTATTATTTTTTATTCAAGACATAAAAACAAAACACCACAAAGCCTGACAGATGATCTTTACCATAAACTGAACAGTGAAGGTTTGACTGTGGAAACACACCTGGAGAGGATCCTAACATGGTCATTTTCCTAGATGAAATAAATATTATGTTATATATTTTTAGAAAAATCTGCTTTTTAAACTGAATTAATACAGAAGCAAAGATGACGCCTGCAGCCATAAACACACTGAACTGATTCATTTAACTGATAAACTTCAAGCTCACATTGTTTTTTAATATCAGTGACAGAGTTTACTCTGAAGGGGTGATGCTAACATCTGAATCATTTGGTTTGTTTAAACCAGGAGACAATAAACAGTAAAGGCTGATTATCACTGTCAGAATGAGTCATAACAACAGGATCCAGAGTGTGTGAGGACACACTCTGCAGAGGCTCAGGTCTCACACACATACACACAAAATGTATCAGCACATTGAACATGAATAAATAAAACAAAACCACAGCAGGATGAAGGTGAAGTGCTCGTTCAGGTTTAATTTGAGGGTGTTTGCGTCCATATTTAGCGAGCAGAGCGGGATTATTACTGTCCAAACACGGGGCGACTCTGTACACGAAGGTGACCCTGAAACCTTAAAAGAGGAAGAGAGAGTTTTAACCTCAGAGCGCAGAGCTGAAGCAGAGGAGGATGAGTCCACGTACAGAGAGCTCAGTGCGAACAGGCTGAATGTTTTCATGATGGAAAGCTGAATGAATAATGAATGAATGAATGAATGAATGAATGAATGACGTTGATCCTTTCAGAAATCCTGAAGTCCTAAACACGATTCCCAGAAGAGGAAATCAAATTGCAGCAGAGAAAGAAATCGATGAAAAGAGTTTGACGGCGTGTCTCTGAGCTCATGTGTTCATCTCCTTCATCCTTCATGTGTTCACAAAGTGGTGAACGTCACTCCATCCTTTCACACCCAACCATGATCCTCTCACCTGTTACCAATCAGCCTGTTTACCTGTGGAACGATCCAAACAGGTGTTTCTGGAGCGTTCCACATCTTTCAGCCTGTGAAACGTGTCGCTGCATCAGTGGTGTGAGGTAATAAAATGCTGGTTTGGTTCTCGCCTTGTTGAGGCTCAGATCTGAGTCTGCATCGTGCTAAAGCTGAGCGACAGCTTCTGTCCTGTAGGATGATGTTAAAGAGACTGAGTGCTGCATCAGAGACCTGTTTCTGCCACACGTGTGAAAGGTGTGTTTAACCTGTAAGTGGTCTCTCAGTGGGCTCTGTGGGTGCAGCAGGTCGCCCTGTTTGCTGCAGCTTGTCTGGAGCTCCTCAGTAAGTTTCCCTCTGAACCTCTGAAGCGTGACTCCAGCTAAATGAGTGCAGACCAGAGCCGTGTTTGCTGTTGTTTTTTTGTCGCCCTGTCTGAAGTATAAGCCCTTAAAACTCAAAGCACTTCACCTAATCAGCTTGTGGGATGCAGACACACACACACACACACACACACACACACACACACACACACACACACACAGTCTTGTAGCTTATGGCTTTTGTCACTTCTTTCAAAGTTTCACCTCCCGCACACACAGTCAGCGGCTAACGGCTAATGGCTAACAGCTAACGGCTGCTGCTGCAGGCTGACTGGTGAGCTAACGTCCTTCCTGTGAGCTCGCCGTCTCTCCCTCTGAACCTCTTTATTCCTCTCTGCCACTCTTTTCTCTGAGAGGCCTCCGTGGCCTCCAGCCCTCCCCGGCCGCTCCCCGCTTCCTGTCAGACTCTGTCTGTCAGGGGGGTTCGGGTTGCCCCTGGAGATGGGCAGACCGAGTCATTCGAGGTGACGCCATGTGGGACTGGTGGGCCGGCGTGATGGAGGAGCTGCCCGGGGGGCAGCAGTGCAGTGGTGGTGGTCCTTGCCAGGGGTGTAGCACGCAAGTCTGGACCCTGTATACAGGCTTTCTCTGTGGGCCCCTCCCCAAATCAGCAGCTATTCATTCCAGTCTCTTTGTGGGCCCTCCTCACACGAGGGACCTGTACTGTATACTCAGTGCCCCCCCGTCCGACACCTCGGGTCCTTGCCATGAGAAAGCGGAGGGGTACAGTTGATCCAAGTGCACCCCAAACCCAAATCTGAAAGGCAGGGAAGCGAAGCTGTGTGGATGTGTGTGAAAGAGTCTCCTCTGCACTTCAGACTCTCACAGGGAATCAGCTGATCGAAGCAAACCCTCTCAAATAAAACTCACCGCCATCGCCTCGTTTGTCTGTGAACGCAGCTTGACTGATTACTGTGGTGGGGTCTGTATCTGCGGGGTCTCTGGCCTCTCCCTCTCCTGCTGTGTTTGGGGCGTCTCTGGCCATGAACCTTTGGGTAGTGGGTGTGTATGTAGCCCCCAGCCAATAACAGCGTGTGGGCTGTGAGGGCGGGACTTTAAAAACATGGCGTCCAGGTGTCAGATCGCAGTCATGCCTCAGCACCTGCTTCAGGTGTCTGAGCTAAATGGTTTAAATGAGCGAGTTATGTAGAGATTCATCAATCCGCTGTTTAGTTAGCTGTAGAGACCAAAATCTACTTTTTTTCATCTTTTAAGAGATGATGATGATGATGATGTTGATGATGATGTCACGTCCACCTGTTTCTGTCACAGCTAATTGGAGCTGGAGCTGATTAATACCTGTGACTAACGCAGAGTCATGTGACCCTCAAGACAAAGCCCAGTGTTACTGTGTTCTTGTCCAGTGTGAAAGATGTATTAGTACTTTGAACGCTGTATTTCTGTGTTTTAATACAGTACTGTATTGTGAACCTGAATGGAACCCTCCCCTGAGCGTGCTGGATGTCCAGATATTATCACATGACAGAGGATTCATGGTTCATCATGACAACTGAGCAAACATCTAGCAAAATTAATTTGAGAGGTCAAGATCGAACTTTCATCTTCAGCTTTTCAGTCCCTCAGTCCGTCCTCCAGCAGAACAGCTGATCGAATCTCGATCAGGCTGATCGGGTTTGTCGTCCAGGTATGAGGACGCGTCGTGCTGGATGCTAAAGCGTGCCGCATCGGGCTATTTGCTGGAGCAGCAACACTCTCATCACACGCTGGCTAAAGTGACAAATGGGCCAAACTCCCACAAAGCTGCTGCAGTCTTTTAAGAATGTAGTTCACCCCCCCATCTTCCTCCTCCTCCTCCCCCCTCTTCCTCCTCACCCCCCCCCTCCCGGCCTCGAATGACCTTTCCTGGCAAACTCGGTCAAACATCCTCTCGGCCGGCCCTGCCGCCGCTTCCCTCAAGGTGAAGTCATTGACTATTCAGCCACTTGTGATGCCTTTCTTTGCACTTCTGGTGTTGCCTGGGATGCAACTCTGCCTGCTCTGCTGCCCCATAGGAAAACCTGTGTGTGTGTGTGTGAGTGTGTGTGTGTGTTAGAAAGTGAAAGGGTGAGTCACACACATAGTTGGTGAGTTTGAGATGAAAGGATTTGAAAAGTCAGACGTCAGTGAGGATTGTCAGGAGGAATTATGTCCATTTCATGTGGAGAGAAGCTGAAAGCAGGCTGACAGTTACCCACCGCCTTTTCAGGTTATTATAGAGCAGAATGAGACAAGACTTCACTGATACCAAGCCGGGAAATGTACTTGTTACAACAGTAGGAGATAAGAAGAAGAGGACAAATAGACAATAAAAAGGTAGAAAATATAATCAACAGTAGAGGCGATGTACATTAAACACTATAGAACAGAAAAGAATATTTCCTTGTGGCTCAGTTTCACAGTGGATTTGAACAGCACATGAGCGAGATATGAATAATAAAATACACTGTCTTTGTACTATTGCACAGTAGAAAAATATATAACACAGTAAAGAATATATAGTACAGTAAAAATATGTAATTTTGTGTGCTGGCCAAAGTCACTTTTAAAGAACATCATTTATTCACTTTAACTTTTAAACTTTTCTAACGGGAGTTTTGTGTTTCCAGCCTGGTTTCAGACACCGGCCCACACCTTTTATTTAGCCAGTGATTTAAAGGTGCTCTTTGTTGGCTGTTTCAGGCTCCTGGATCAGTCTGACTTTAGGAAACGGGTCGCTAACAAACAGACAAACACTCAGATGCAAGGTTCGGTTTTGCAGGTGCAGTTTTGCCAAACACAGCACTCTTTTTCCTTTGAAAGCAGCCGGTCCGTGAACGCAGCGTGCTGCTGCCCTCCCGCATGCAACAGGTGCCCTTTTTATTTTCTTCGCCTCTGAAGATGCACTGCTGTGAGCTGCGATCATGAATAGAAACAGAAAAAAGCAGTGCTTGTGGATGAGACCGCTGAAGCTGTGAAGCTTAATAAATAAAAAATAAAAATAAAACCTGAGCTCTCTAAACGCAGCGATACCCAGAGGCCTCAGCTGTGGAGGAGAAGCCGGAAAAGGAGTTTTTGACCCAGAATCTGAACTAATTCAAGCTGCCTCATCAGGTTTCTTCATCAGTCAGTCGTCATCATCGTCAGTTTGGAGTCGTACTTGACTTCTTCTCGCCTTCAGTTCACTTTTCATCAAAGAATCAGAAACTTTCTGACACAGTTGCTCGTTCAGTTTTGATTCCAGCTGATCAAACAAACCTGGACTTCTGAAATCTTTTCTCCCACTTTTGAACGGAACCATAAATGTTTGTTGTTTGCAGTGAAACCTGAAGAATTCATCAGAGTGACTCGATCGTCACAAATATCGTATCAGTAGAAGAAGAAATGTCAAAGATGTGTTGGAGGGCCTGGAGGACACAGTTTGTCCACCAGAGAGCGCTGATGGGTCGGTTTTTCAGCTGGAAATCGTCCCGCTCGCCTCATCCTGCCTCTTAGTTCTTCTTCTTTAAAAACCAAACTTTATGTAAAGGCTGATGTGATTTATGTGAACGTAAAAAGTGTCTGAATATGAATATTGCTCCGACTCTCAATCGTTAAATCTGTACGAGCCTCAAACATCCAGTCGGGATCTAATTGGCCGTTAAGACTGATAATCCTCGTGTTGTATTGATTATCTATGACAGTGACAGAAAAGACGTTAGTAACATCACGGCGGTCTGCGTCTGCTCAGTGAAATGATTTGAACAGGCAGCTTCATCCCGAGTGATTTCTTCAAAGCCCTCATTTTGAAACGACGGAGCATTAAAATCCCTCTGAGTGATTATTTATTAATCCTGTTTTGATTAGAAATGTGTCTCTGCTGAGACCCACAGAACAAACTTTCATTTCCTCGTCGTTTCAGTTTAACGCTCCCTTCAGTCAAAGGACTCTGACAGTCCCTGTGACGTCTCTGATCGAGGCTCTTCCTCTCTGCTCTCCACGGGCTTCTTGTAAAAGAGCTTCTATCAAAGATTACAGAGTCTGGATTTGCTTCCTCGGGGTGGTTTCAGGCGTCAGAGGCCAGCAGCTGTTTTCTGTTTGCTTTGGCTTCAACTGACAAAAAGCGTTCTGTCATCTGCAAACACACGAACGCTTTTACTTTATCTTTCATTTCTCTGATAGTTTGTTCACTTCTGCCTCTTCTGCAGAGATGCAGATTTGGGACTAGCAGAGCGTGATGTAAACAGTGTTTGATGCTCTAGTTTGAGGCAGTGGTGGCTCGATGGTGCCCCCACATATATTAAACGTGATAGAGCGCCCTCCACGGTTCCCCTCCAGTGGAGAAAACACGATGCAGATCCATCTATCATGACTTTTGGTGGTTGCTGCTGGTTCCCTCTGCCCCCTCTGCAGCTGCACGACGTCACCTTCATGACTTTGGGGGGATTTTTACGGTGACTGACGAGGGCAAACGCGCCGCAAACGGCAAAACGCTGCAAACACAGGAATGATGCAAAACCAAAAACACAAACACATAAAACAAATGCAAAAGAAAAACGCTGCAAGAGAAAAATGCTGCAATCACAGAAACGAAGCAGAAGCAAAAACTTACAAACCCACAAAACAACTGCAAGAGAGAAATGCTGCAAATTCACTCCACAAAACGGAAGTGCAGCAGACCCCTGAGGGGACTCGACCTGAGGGATGGACCGGTCCCATGGGACCAGACCCTCTCGAAAGACATGACATTATGTATTTTTTTAAAAACACACTCTTTTACAGTATTATTAACTTAGCCAACTTCCTTCTTCTTCTTCTTCTTCTTCTTCTTCTTCTTCTTCTTCTTCTTCTTCTTCTTCATGTCTTTCAAGAGGGTCTGGTCCCACAGGAACCAGAGAGACAGACAGACAGGAAAGAAAACATGGTGTCACGTGAATTTCTTCTTTTCTAGATATTGGAGAAAAAAATGAATCCAGATTTGAAGAAAGTGGAGGAAGACTGTGGAGCCGAAGCATCAGTGACACATGATACCAAACATGCATGAAGAATACTTTTCTTTTAATCCTTAAGAAAACATAAATGTACAGTAACGATTACTCCCAAAACGACCACAGCAGACATGAGCTGATGTCTTGCTGGACAAACTCGGTGGACTCAGAGATTTCCTGGCATCTTAGTAAAGATTTTTCTCTTCGCTGCCGTTTGGAGCCGTCCTGCAGCTCTCTGCTGATAGAAAGTCTTTCTCTTGTCAGATCTTTGTAAAGGCAGTCTGAGGCGGTCGCTCAGTGTGTTTGTCAGCTGCTGTTGTGAGAAGACGAGAAAGCTGAGGAAGCAGGATTACGGTAGAACAAAGACAAACAGGACAGAGAGCAGCGAGCAGGCTGGAGGAGGGAAGGAGCCGCGATGACGGTAAATCTGGTTAAGTTGGAGGTTGGGCTTCGGTCCGACCCTCCGGGGAGTTTGGAGGGAATCAGAATTCTGATCACAGTCTGCAGCTCCTGAAGTCTGAATCACAGCAGAGAGGTCCAAGGACACACACACACACACACACACACACACACACACACACACACACACACACACACACACACACACACACACACACACACACACACACACAGGGACATTACATTACTTCCATTCATTTCCATTTACTCTAACCATAACCACTGCTCTAACTGCCTGGCTGTGTGAACCCATCTATGTCCCCACAACATGGGCACACATACACACAAGCCCACACACACACACGCACACACACACACACCAAGCACACTAAGCACACACACTCAGACACCTGCGCACACTTAAAATTCATCGTTTCACATCATGAAACAAAATCATCAACGTTATTTCTTTTTTGGATCGTGTGTCAGAATCACAGCATGTAAATGAAAAGACTGGAGGTGAACCGTCTGACAGCTGCTGGAGTGAAGGATTGTTACTCATTAATTTGATTAATGAAGAATTAGTTTATCTGCATTAATTTGAAAATGCAAAATCACTGATTCATTTCAAGCAAAAACAACATAGAGTTTTATATGTGTTTTCTTTTTTGTCTCTGTAGTCAGCGAGTGTCTGAATTCACGTCTGTGGTCAAAAGTAAACTAATAAATCAGCGTCTCAATCTGCAGATTTCTGCTGTTTGTGCTGAGCTGAAGGATGAAGAGTTCCTTCATGTCCTCTTCAGCTCAGTAAACTCTTTTAAAAGCATCGTCTCAAAGCTGAAAACAGCCTGTTTTTCTGAGCTCGTCACACTTTTTTGGAGATACGTGGTCCTCACAGGACGGCCACACTGCAAACATCTGATGATCTTATAGAAAATGATGCTTTGCTACATGAGCAGCTTTGTGTGATGTCAAGGAACCAATGAGATGCTTTGCTATAAAGCCTTTCTTGTCATTTCAAGTTCAAACCTTTTGTCCCCCCCCCCTTGTCTTTTAGCCTGGATGTGCTTCTACCCGCGCTGCTGTGTGCCATCTGTCTCCTCGTCCTGCCGTCGTCCTCCACCCCCCACCACGAGTCAGGTACGCACCCTGCCTCTCCGTCCCCGTCACGCTCACCGCTACCATCCACCACCGACGTCCATTAAATCATACTCGACCTCTGACCTTTAAGGGCAGCGGGGTGCTCTTTAATCATTTGCTGTTGTTCACTGTTTTGCTGACATGTGCTCTTGAGGCTGTTTGCAAGGGTGTCTGAGAGTCCCTGCAGAAAATCAAGGTTAACTGATGGCTGAAGGATACAGCTGAATATCTGTTCCTGTAGGTGTGTCAACAGACAGACGCCACAAGCTCACAGCATTATAACATATGTGCCTTTAGCTCCACTCACGAGGAATTAATCAGTAGTTTTGGTGCAAAAGTTGCTGTAAAAGCTTTAAAGGACCAGTGTGTAGATTTAGAGGCATCTAGTGGTGAGGTTGCACACTGCAACCAACTGAACATCCTCATTTCACCCTCACCTATGGTGGCTGCAGAAACCATGAAGCACGCTCTTTGGAGTCAGTGTTTGGTTTGTCCTTTCTGGGCTACTGTGAGCTCTCTGTGGAGAATCTGGGACCCCCTCTTCGATAAGATCGATCTGCATGCACAGACATGAGAGTGGCATCAATCCTCGCTCCGCAGCGAACAGTCTCAGCACATTTCTCAAAGTGTTACCTCTTACTTTAAAGCTTGCCTCTCCTCAGATGATTCGAAGCTTCTCCACGTGACCATCCCCACCACCCCGCCCGTGTTCGCCGTGCTGGGCGGCTCTCTGACGTTACCCTGCCTGGTGTCTCTGGCCCATCCGCCCCCGTCTCCGTCCACCAACGGACGCCACGCCGTGCTGTCTCTGCCCCGGGTCAAATGGAGCGTTCTGACTCACGGCCGAGAGACGGAGATCCTGGTGGCCCGCGGCGACAGGGTGAGAGTCAGCGAGGCCTACAAAGACCGAGCTTCGCTGCTCAACTACGCCTACTCCCCCGCCGACCTCACCCTGAGGCTGGAGAGCCTGAGGCAGAACGACACCGGCTTCTACCGCTGCGAGGTGCAGCAGGGCCTGGAGGACGCTGACGACGTGGCTCAGGTCAAGGTCAAAGGTGAGACTGATACAGCGAGTGAATAAAAGTATGATGCCTGATGCCTCATGTACTGGATTTAAAAAAGTCTGGCTTTGATACAGAAAGCAGTGAGACCTGGCCCAAATTAAACGAGTTGCTTTCTACAAGAAATAACCTCTGCGGTCACACTTTTAACTAAAATGGTTTGACAGCATTGACAGAACAGACGTGTGTGTTCGTCTCAGCTCTGAGTCACCGACATTCAGTGGACGTCATGAAAAGAATCAAGGTCAGACAAACCGACTTGTTGTGCTGAGCTCGCGGACAGAGTCGTGCCGGCTAAGAAAACGTACACTGCAGAGGAGTTACTCATCCTGGGGCTGATGGCGTGGACATCTGGCAGCTGCAGGGATGAGATGATCCACTGAGGTTTAAGTAATGATCTGGTGAAGAGCTGAGGTGGAGATACTGCAGGTGGATGAGCTGATAGGAGGCGTGTGTGCAGGTGAGGGCGAGGAGGGGAACACAGAGGGGTCTGCTGGGATACATTCACAGCTGTAACACCTCTGGATGAGAGACAACGCTGCTGTGTCTCTCATATTTCTGCACCGTTATAACACAATCAGCATCTGTGATGAGCGCTCGTCTCGCTCAGTGTCCTCACACAGCAACAGATTCTCTGACCACAGTCGTTTGTGAGTTAATAAATCAGGCTCTGGATGGTGCTTCCAGTGTGTCTGCATTAAATATGAACAGTAGAAGCTGCAGTTTGGTGACCGCAGACTTGTTTATTGTTTATCCAATAAACGAGGCTTTTATACGACCTGGTTTGTGTTTTTAGGCTGAATGCAGGAGTGTGTTTGTCTCAGGGCAACGTTTACACGATGGCTGTAAATCAGGTCTCCACACTCACAGAAACAGTGATGTTTTCAGACTTAACTGATCACTGGACACTGCACATGGGCAGCAGTTAGAGAGCAGCCGTGCAGGCCTCTCTGCTCATGTGACAAGAAAGCTTTTGATTGCGTGCAGTTGCTGCACTGCTGTTGAAGCTAAACACAAAAACACAAAAACACAAAAGGCAGAATTATCTGTACTTATTGGTGCTTAGTTATGTAATAATGTCCTCCTTGATGGAAACATGCACTGATGCAAAGTTTTAGAATTTTACCTCAAAGCTACGGACGCCTACTCTCTGCATGCCACCTTGCCTCTAGTGCATCTTTGCAGACTGATCACATCAAACACGACAGAATTCATAAATGTGTTGTTTGGGGTTTTTGCAGGGGTGGTGTTCCATTATCGTGACGCATCCAGTCGGTACGCCTTTACCTTTGAGCGGGCCAGAGAGGCCTGCGAGGAGATCGGGGCTGAAATTGCCACTCCAGAGCAGCTATTGGCCGCCTACCAGAGTGGATACGAGCAGTGCGATGCAGGCTGGCTCTCAGACGGCTCGGTGAGGTGAGCGTCGAGGAGAACGTGGTCCAATGTCAAACAGGACACATCACTCAGCGCCGGATCAAGTGGCCTCTTAGCTTAAAAACTGTGCATTTCATGTTATGTAGAATTATGATTAGAGGCTCTCAGATGTTCAGTGCACATTTGGCAACAGTCCAGATCCTTCACGCAGTTCAACAAAAACAACAACACTAAATTGGCGTCGACATGTTGCCGTCCACGTGGCTGGGGGGGCATCCAGCACGGGGGTCGGTCAGTTTGGAGGGCTGATACTGGACCACTCAGCCAGCTAACATTTGATATCCTCTCTGCATCTGCACATCGCAACATCAAGTAGCTGAGAGGCACTCACCTGAGCTGAAACCAAACATTTCTCCCCACTTCAACACTCACTCAAAGAAGAGCTCAGACAAGTGTGATGTTCGGAGTGCTGCCATTACAGAGGAGGAGGTACTCAGAGTTTCAGTGCCATGCCATGTTTCCTTCCACAGATATCCCATTCAGATGCCAAGAGAGGGCTGTTTTGGGGACATGGATGGATTGCCGGGAGTGAGGAACTATGGACTGTTAGAGTCTGATGAGCTGTATGACGTCTACTGTTATGTGGAGAATATCGACGGTAAGAAATTTACTTTTTACAACTTTAATTGCAGGAATTGGTACAAGCAACATCAGTGCTAGTGGGCATTTGTTTACAACCTAAAGCTGCCCTCTCTCAACATCACAACAGTAAAGTTAGTAAATCGAACTGAGGAGAAAACTTCTAATGTGAGGTTGTAAAAAAATAATAATGAAAAAAGGGATATATCATCTACCACTCTGCTTTGACCGCTCAGTGATACCTGTCCCCTTGCATATAGGTGAAGTGTTCCATGGCTCCGCCCCCCAGCGTTTCACCTTCTGGGAGGCCAAGGCTTACTGTCTGAGTCATGGTGCCGAGCTGACCACCACAGCTCAGCTGTACGCAGCCTGGAATGATGGGCTGAACCACTGCAGTCCGGGCTGGCTGGCGGACGGGAGCGTGCGCTACCCCATCGTCACCCCCAGAGAGCGCTGTGGAGGTGGCGAACCCGGGGTCAGAACTGTCTATCGCTACAGCAACCAGACGGGCTTCCCAGAGGTTCACACTCGACATGACGTCTACTGCTTCAGAAGTAAGAGCCGACCTGTGATCCTGCCTTGTTCTCTGAGCCAGCAGCTGGTCTCACAAGATAAAACTTGAGGGGTTTTCTTGTGAAAAACTGGATGATTGTGCTTCATTTAAAAAATATCCAACTCACACATTCGGAGAAGGTTAGAAGGGAAAATCTGTGTCTTGGTGGAACTGCTCTCAGTCTGTGTTCTTGTCTGTATTTGTGTCTGAAACACCATCAGTCACGGTACAAGGACTGCTCCAACTGAGAGACCACATTTAGCCAAAATGGTCCAACTGAGCCTTCACTAAACCCCTCCTCCAAACAGTAGCTGTCCAATCATAGCGCAGTAACCGTAACTAGGCAGCAGAACTCCTGTCAAGCTTTGCAGTTCTCCACATGTTGACGTGATGATCGCGAGGCTCTAAGAAGAAAGATACTCAACATCTCAAGAGTTTGCAAGGTGGTGTCTTTTTTGTCGTCTCTCAAAAAACTAAAGCACAAGAGCAAACGTGAGGAATAAATTCTTCTTTTATCTGCTCCAACGTTAGCTGCAAATGTTAGCAAGTCTGGCTAACTAGCTTACTACCTACAGTAGTGCCCAAGCCTTACAGCCAAAAGCAGTCAGGATGTTATTAGCTTTCTACATTATTTGGTGGGGTTTCAATGCTCAGTTGTTTGGGGGAATTTCACACTCAGGCAACTTCAGCCAAACTTGATGGCAGTACATTTGCTCCCATGTAGACATTACGTGGTTTGAGCATTAGCATTAGCTTACATTAGCTTGCTACACTTATTTAGCTGCCAAAATCCACTGTGGTCAGCAGGAAATGAGAAGCCTGCTTTTCTTTATTGCTGTGAGGAACTGAAGTGTTTTAAAAAGGTAGTTTTTCCTTGGTGGCATTAGGAATAGATCCAATCAAATCCTGGACCTTAAGAATAACAGTTTTTGACTCTGCTCTTTATTCTAGGCAATAATGGCCCTTACACAGAATCCCCTCTGGATTTTCTTGCCACTGAGCCAGAGGACATTGGCCAGGACATTGTTTTCTTAACTAATCCCTCAGAGGAGGAGTTGAGCCTGAGCGAGGTGACGGTAAAGTGGGGCGATGAAGTCCACCATGCCCAGACGGCCAATCCTGTGAAGCAGGGCCCGGTGGAGGCTCAGTCCCCAACATTGGGTTATGACAAGGAACCACTGCTGACGGTAGACCCTCAGCAGCCTGTCACTCCTCCATCTGAGCATCAAGAGCACTTACCCACAGAAGACACCTTGGAGCTAATAGAGAAGGCCAGCTATCCAGAGTCCTACCAGCCAGCACCTGAAGAAAACCCAGACGCAGATCATGAGTCTCACATAACAACTTCTCCAAAGGCTGATGGTGTGCTAACCGTTGGTGAAGACTCCACTCTACCCACAACTGATGCAACATCATCTGCAGAGAGCGAGGAGACCACAGAGCATCACGTTTCTGTGACTGAAAGCCTGGATACACCAGGTCACAATGCAACATCTGGAGCTGATGCAAATGAGCTCCTCAGCAGCTCTCCAGAGGTTCCTCAGGAGGGCGACCTTCCTGTTTTACAAGAGGACCACACTCCAGATGTCCACCTGGAACTCGCCTCTGAAACTGAGCTCGACCACTCCAGCACCTCTCATGCTGATTCAGGACAGCCAGAGGAGGCCAGCGCTGGTGCTGTTGAGGAGATATCGGCGCTGACTGCCTCACCACACACTGAGGGAACAGGTGTTCACTCCACCACCCTGTTGCCATCATTTGACAACAGCACGCCTGAGAGCCATCCAACAGGAGAGGAGTCTGGAGAGGAGACTGCAGATCCTCTTTTAGATGAAGAAACACAAAACTCAGTCACAAGTTTGCTTGGTGTGGACCCGTCCATCACCTCTGAACTGGTCTATACGTCTGATGCAGGTAAGTGTACAGTGAGTATTAAAGTTAGGACGTCATGGTGACCTTATATGTGGCTTTCATCAGTTTTCTGGTCATCTAGGCCATTTTAGAAGTCACTCCATTGCTAGTGACCCTGTGAGGGTAAAGTTCTCACATTCTCACAAATTCTTTAACACTACGCAACAAAATTGTTGGGTGAATAAAGAATCGAGAGAGTCTTATATTGTAAACACTGTTCGCAAAAATAAATAAATCTATTACATGCTAATTTTCGCTTTGGCACAGTAAGCGTGTTAACATGCTAATGTTTAGCATGTAACCTTTAGTGGCATGGTAACATCAAGCATGATGGTGTAACATGCTAATTGCTAATATTAGCATATTTGCATGCTGTTCTAGTGTTAATCTAAGCTAACAGGAAGTGGGTTGCAGAGGTTGGTAAGTAGAGATGACGGTGTAGATTTACACTTCTCTGACGAGTTGGTGGTGCTTTACAAAAGGTTATATATTTTTAAGATATATTTTCAGAAAATCCCTGTTCTTGACAGGTTCTGACCCTACTCAAGCCCACCTTGGTGTAACTGTGCCTTCCATCCCAGTTGATCATGATGATGAGGAGCCACATAGCACCTCAGAGGAGGCAGAACCAGATGATCTGACCGAGCAGAGTGGACACATCCATCCTGCTGAAATCCCAACAGCAGAGGTCGTCACAGTCGCTCATGAATCAAGCTCCAGTATAGAAGTTCCTGTCCTACACAGTGATTCAGCCACTTTGTTGACACCCCCTGTATCTGTAACCCCGTCTGTGGAGGTTGAAGCCAGTTCCCCAGAGATTATAACCTTCCTACCTGAAAGCAATGCTTCATCTGGGGCCGAACCTCTGGAGGACATCCAGGACAAATTTGAGCAGGAGGGATTAGGAGGAAGCCCTGAAGTTTTCCTCAGCACAACCCAAAATATCACTGACACTGAACCGGAGGGGAGGGAACAACATGCCCCAGAGGGATCAGGTGAATCGTCTGGAGAAAGTCCAGAGGTGAAAGCAGAACTCCTGCTAACAAATCCGCCTCTTTCAACAGAGCACACTTCTGAGGGAGCTGACAGTGAGGCTGGCACTGATACGCCTCCTCCATCTGATGTGAAAATCACTCTGATCCCTCGTCATCTGACCCTCACACCCAGCTGGGAACCAGAACCCTCGTCCTCTGCGCCGCAGGAGTCTCGCTCCGATCGGGAATACAGTGCCGAGCCTCCCGTCACCGACGAATCAGATGATGTCTCGAAGGAGCGAGAGGTCATGGCTGAGACCAGCAGCAGCAGAATCCATGGTGAGTTTAACCTATTTCAGGTATTAAACACTCACCCCGAGCTTTCAAAGTGTCTCCGAAAAGTTTTGTGTTGTGTTGCATCAAGCATGACCTGAAGTTGTCAATATGGTGATCATATGTGATCATATGATAAACTGTCTGAACAGAAGCTGGATCAGAGGGAGGTGAAGGGGAGACCAGCACTGATGAGCCAGTTAAAATCTGCACGTGGCATCCGGAGGAGGAGGAAACCACTGGTCCAACGC
Source organism: Chaetodon trifascialis (assembly GCF_039877785.1). NCBI lineage: Eukaryota > Metazoa > Chordata > Actinopteri > Chaetodontiformes > Chaetodontidae > Chaetodon > Chaetodon trifascialis. The sequence goes on along the minus strand of NC_092062.1, from coordinate 29,488,044 downwards.
TCGCCACCGACACCAGTGATGTGACGATCACTGGTCCAACCGTGGTCCCAGAGCATTTTCAGAAAGGCGGCGAGGAGCAGACCGCCATGGCCGCCTCGCTGCCTGCTGCCAAAGTGTCCGCTGTAAGGCAAGGAGGCATTCCAGGTAGCTGTCCTCCATAACCAAGCACCGCTTGTCGGCCAACAGGAAGGTCAGCTGGCGTTAGCATGCTTTAGCAGTGAAGAGCGAACACGCATCTCTGAAAATACCCAGTCAGGAAAGAGATTTACCTCATGCTGACTCACACAACAGAGATTAGCTTCACGTTTTCAGTGAATTCTTAGAGAATAACAGAGTGAACAACTGAGATTCTTTCAGACTCTTCAAGTCAAAAAGGCCAAAGAAAAAAGCGAATCGCTGCAAATTAAAATGTCTTGCTTTAATTTGTTCAAACTCTCTTTTCTGTAAATTGTTCCTCTTTCATGGGGAATATTATGTAAAAGCCAGTTTCCCAGTCTCAGCACTAACACTGATTAATGTTATCGTTGACATTCAAAGACCTGATAGTCTTCGGCTCTGCTGCAGTGCGAACTTGATCTGTAGTTAAAAAGACATGTAGGATACCCAGATAGTTTATTCTGTTCAGTATTTATTTTAAAAAAGTATTTTATGTTGATTTAGATGTTAAAATGATGATTAAAAAGTGTTTTCTTTACTTTAAATGAACTGAAGAATGCTGAGAGGAAAACTGGATCAGTCCTCTGTGACTCCATTTATCTTTAAACTCCCACACTTACTGTGTTGTTGCATAAATAACACGATTTCTTTTCAATTATTAAAATATTATTCATGTCTTAAACCAAAGCATCATTGTAAAAATCATATAAACTGTTTTTTAACAATGAAACTGGAACATGTAGTCGCCCAACAGTGGATCCCATACCTGAGGTAAGCGCTCCCTCTGCTGGTGACTCCTGTTAAGGCAGTTTCATGTCCTTTTGAAAAATGGTTAGAAATCAGTCAGAAAAAATGTATTTGATCTTTTTGAAACTCCTGAATTTGTTTATGGGAGTTCAAAACTCAATATTAATAAATAATCAAGTCTGATGGAATGATTGTTGTCCTGAAAGTGAACTCACATACATTTAATGAAATGAATAACAACAAAGAATATTGTCTGTCTCCACACAGTTTTCTTCTAAAACTGCATTATTTTCAGAGCTTATTTGAATATCTGAGACAGAGACTGATTTGCTCTGTTGGTTCCTTTGTCTTCACTCAGCTGCAGACTCCTGCCTGGAGAGCCCTTGTTTGAATGGAGGCACTTGTGTCGACGGAGAACCAACGAGGTGCCTTTGCTTGCCCGGTTATGGAGGAGACTTGTGCCGGACAGGTTCAGTATCAGCTTTCTGAGAAACATATGGACCCAAAATCTTGATTGATTGAAGATTTCATTCACTCCGTGTCCGTCCTATGCAGACCTGGAGACGTGCGAGCCCGGCTGGGAGAAGTTTCAGGGCTTTTGTTATCGTCACTTTACCAAGAGGCAGAGCTGGGAGGCGGCCGAGCAGCACTGTCGCATGTGTGGCGGACATCTCCTGTCCGTCATGACCCCCGAGGAGCAGGACTACATCAACGGTAACCCTCAAAACCCCGAAGGACATCATTGACTTTGACCAGCGTTTCATGACTTAAATGAGTTTCTCTGAGCTCAGGAAACACAGCTGGTCAGCAAGTAGACGTGGAGAAAATGAATGATTTCAGCTGTAAAAGAGCAGCTCTTAGGTTCAGCCCACTGAGGTTTAACTCAACCAATGACAGTTCAAGTTTACTGTCAGACACTCATGAAGGCGCCGGCAGTCTATGAACTGTTTCCACTGTGGAATATAAAGTTACTTCAAAACCAATGAACCAAATCATTCAAACCTTTACAATATCATAAAATAAAACATATAAAAGAGTGTTACAGGACTGTGTGGATTTGGCTGTTTCTTCCAGCTGATTGGCTGCTGCTCAGACATATTTCTCGCAGCAGGTATCAAAGTAGAAATCTCAACATTCCTCCGGTTCAGACTCTTGAGAAGTTCAGTGTGTGATGAGTTTGTTTTAACAACTAAAGACACAACAAGCTTTCATGTCTTCCCTCTTCTGGAATCTGGTTTTTCCTGGAAAAAGTCACGGTTTTGAAGTCGGTGTTGGTATTTGGTCTGGTAACACGGCGATGAGATAGTGATCTGACATTCCTCTGCTGGCTGTTTTTCACTGTGTGGGCAGCCGCCGTGGATCGTACACACTGATGCTCATCTCTTTACTCAGGCTTCTCATCAAATTCAGGATCCTTAATTCTTGGATTTGGGATTCATTTATTATAGTCATGCATCTGCTCACAATGAGATCTGCTGCCTTTGAAGTCAGGACTTAGCTTTGCAGCCGTCTCCTGTTGCACTTAAAATCTGTGGACGGTCACTCCTGGCGGGTGTGAACAATAATAAATGATTGTCAGTAAAAACTTCACGTGAGGACACATTTGATATTATTACAACTTTATTTATACTGGAAATACAAAATAGGGAGACTCAGAGTGTTGTCATTTATTTTAATCCTTTGTGACATCTGATGCTGCCATAGTAAAGTGACCGCACACACTGTATATACAGTACTCTGTCTATACAATGCAGTGACCCTTTTCCTTTGCAGACAAATACAAAGAATATCAGTGGATTGGACTGAATGACAGAACCATTGAGGGAGACTTCCGCTGGTCAGATGGGAACCCTCTGGTGAGTCCAGAACCCGGTTTGTTCACCTGCTGACAGAACCACTGAACTTGTGTTTAATCCTCCCTTTTCCTTTGGCGACTCTGTTCCTATCTTCTCTGCTCTCCGTCAGCTCTACGAGAACTGGTACAGAGGCCAGCCCGACAGCTACTTCCTGTCCGGTGAGGACTGTGCAGTGATGGTTTGGCACGACGGCGGCCGCTGGAGCGACGTGCCGTGCAACTACCACCTGTCCTACACCTGCAAGAAGGGCTTCTGTGAGTCCACTGTATTTGTATACACCTTAATACACCTTTTCTAACATTTTATTCTTAAAACCGCCTTCCTGGTAAAGATCCGAGAAGTTGTTTCTCCATTTTTCTCCCGTCTCACAGCATCCTGTGGCGAACCCCCCAAAGTGCCAAACACTAAGGTGTTTGGGAAGAAGCGGTCGCGCTATGAGACCAACACCAAGGTGCGGTACTACTGTGAGGAGGGCTTTGTGCAGAAACTGAATCCTGTAGTCACATGTCTGCCTGGCGGCCAATGGGAGGAGCCGCTGATCACCTGCATGCCAAGTAAGAGCTTCACCTGACCTCCCCGCCCCTGACCGTAGACAGGTATCACTAATCGAGCTCAAGCTCATGAGGGAATGTGGTCTGAATGACTTCATGCTTTGTCAGAGGCGACCTTATGACAGACACAGAATGCATTTAAGGACTTCTCTGTGGCAAAATCTCCAAAACTGGAGCAAGATCTCAGAAATCTTTGTGAAACTGGAACAAAAATCGCTGTAAATATCATGTAAACACAACTTAAACATTATGCTCCTGCAGCGCAAAGTGAAATACTGTGAGGTTAACCTGAACTGACTGTGTGACTGGGTGGATGCAACTGCAATTACATCCATTTTTAAAAGTTTAAGGTCAGACGTTTCAGTTAGAGAACTGAAACATTGACAGCAGGGTTTGCTTCAGGTTCAAGACCCACTAAAGGTTTTAGTTCATGTTAATTAAAAAAAAAATCAGCAAAAATACAAACTGAACTCGAAAGTAAAAACCTTTTAATGCTGTCAGAGTTTGCATCCATCACCTGTCAAGCTTGAACATTTAAAGGGAAACTCAGTTTTACACATTAAAGTGTGTTTATGGCTCCAGAGAAATCTTCCCAAATTATGACAGATCGCCTCAGCTGATGTCAGTGTTGACTTGAAGTTTGAAAATGTCAAATATCTGAGTGTGTGAAGAAAGAACGAAGCTACAGACCTCTGAAGCCTGCTCGAGGCTACGCTAGCTGCTGCTAGCATAACACACCTAAATCCAACTGTTGGCGGTCGAGTTGCATTGTGGGTAATGTATAAGAAAACATGGAGAAATCCTTCATCCTGTGCTTCTCTGTTTGTGTCCCTCCTCCAGCCCAGCTGATGGAAGCAGACCCAGTTACCTCACTGCCTCACCAGCCTGAGCCGGTGATGGAGGTGATGGAGGTGATGGAGGAGATGGAGGTGGTGGGCACAGCCACACAGAAAGCAGCTCCACAGTTCTGGGACATTAAGTGGAACGTCTAAAGCCATCCTGCCTTTTCTTTGTTTGAACAATGCACCAGCTCTTCTGTTTCTGCGTTTAGTTAAACTGTAGAAATCAAATCCGTCACATCAAGCTTTCCTGAATTCGGTCATCGAGCCAACTGAGACAAAGAAAAACATCCAAACCTGAAAGCTTCTCCGTCTGTATTTCTGTCACATGGGATAAGAGAGGATCCTCACACTGTTCAAAACAACGACCCTTTAATTCAACATCCGTCTGTTTTTGGATTAAAAGCTTTCTGTTGGCTCATAAACGTTCTTGTTTTCCTCTCTTATCGCACAGTTCATCATTCACGTGAATAGAAAAAACCTGGAATCTAATTAACAAAATGCAAATGAATGAATGAGTCTCATTTCTATCAACATCAGAATATGTTCATATTTCTGAGCCAGTTCTGATCATCTTTAAAATGAGGTAATCATCGATCAGCCTGTGTTTCCCTAAATAAACCAAATTAAATGCAGATTATCATGTAAAGTAGAAAACGTCCCGGACAGGATGTGAGGCGCTGAGGGATCCAGAAATATTTAAAACACATACAGTTCTGTCTTTTACAGTGTACTCACTTCACGTACTGACTCAAACAAAGTAAAGGTAACTGTGCTGCGCTTTACTTTCATAATCAGCAGCTGTTTTCTGTCTAAATTTAACCGTCTTTAGGAAGTGAAAATCACCCTGTTCCATGACAAAGTTGAATTTTTGAATTTGACTGCTGCAGCTGCACATGCTGTTTTTTACTACTCTAACATGTTTCTGCTCCTGATCGTTTGCAGTTAATTAATCCTCGGCCTCAGCTGGTCTGACACTAAAGCCCGCCTCCTTCAGGTCTGGGAGATTCCTTCTTTTCGCTCTTGTAGGGTTTTGTGTCGATGTGACGAGCTGATGCGGTCTGACACTCTTGAAAAAGACGCTTTCATTCAATCAAACTTCAGAGGACAGAAGGAAACGCACTGCTGCAGGTGGAGACATCACACCTTGACGCTTAGGACAGGGACAGGAAGCTGCTTCAGCTGCTTGACATCTGGAAACTCAGTTTTTTGGCACAAACGTCTCAGATCGTGTTTCCAGCTGGTGTTAACGTGTGATCTGTATGTGGACACGTTACCTGATGCCTTTGCTTTCACACCTGCTGTTAATTGGAAATGTCGTTATCTGGATGATGGGCTTTGCAGACTTTGCTGCACCGTGGGGTGGTGTTGTTTCATGCAGGGCTGTGTTAGACAGGAAGCCAGTGGAGACGCTTGCTAGCATTAGCGCTAGCTCAGCCGCCTCCATCAGTCATGTGACCCTGGTCTTGCACATCATAGCGGCCCTTAAAGAGTCTCTTGTTGTCAAAAACAGATCATATTTTGATAGCAGGTGGAAATGAGGTGTGTATGTGGAGCTGGTGCTGTGCCGAGCTCACTCACTGTTCTCCATGAGACACCTAATTAGTCACCTGTAGGAGGCGGAGTCCTGCCACTGATCACAGCTGAGGTGACTGTGGGCAATCAGACTGAGCCTCTGCTGTGCCGGTGAATGTGGAGGAGACGCTCTTCTCTCTTTCCTCAATGAAATTATTATCGACATAAAACATTCTTCGTGTTTTGTAAGTGCAGTTTTAACGTGAGCAGACGTCGTGATGAATGAACCACTGTTTTTTCCTCGGACAGAAACATTCTGCGCCCTCACCTTCAGTTCTTTTATAATGATTATTGTTCCTGCAGATGAAGAGAAAGCACGAACAGGAGCAGCTTTCAGCCTCACGACATCTTTCTTAAGAGTGCAGATCGCTGACTCTGCTCGTCCTCTGGTGCTTTTTATTCAGGTGTCGCCCTCTGTTGAACTGTACTGTACTGTAGCGTCTGTACTTCAGTGTATTAGAACGCAGTATCCTAATCAGAAATGTGCGTACGTCGCTGTTCTGCTCTGAGATGACAGCAGATGTTTTGACGATGCAACAATATCTCATCAACTGTCTTTTCTAGTTTTTAAGGAAGTACTGTAATAGACTCTGACAGTAACACCGCAGGTGATGTTAACGGCTGATCTAATGAACTCGTACTAAATAAGTGTACAAGTAGGAGTAACATAGTAAAAATGGATCCAATGAGAAAGGAGAAATAAAATGCATTTTTTAAATACAGTCTGATTTTTTACTGTTGTTACTTGTTGCCTGTGTAGAAATGAACACATACAAATAGTTTGTAAAGATACATTTGTAAAATACGCCATGATCACATGACTAACAGTAAAGCGTCTGATCTTAACGACTGTACTCGTCTTTGCATCGTTCTTGTCACTTTATGAGATAATTAGACAGTTTGAAATCTCAGAATAAGTTTGCAGTTATTATCGTTTGCTTTGCTTCAGATTTTTACCTCCTCTGATTCACTTTCTGCTTGAATTTCCTTGTTTAAAGTAAAACAATTCTTGACCGTTAACTGTCAGCCAAACCGTCCTTTTTAATGCTACCACAAGAGGCCGCCAGAGCGCTAAAGTTTCAAATCCGACGCACAGGCGCTTTAATATTTTCTTACATACTCGAATCATGACGAGACAAACGCATCTTCGCGGCTGCAAACTTGTTTTGAAGCTCTTTTGTGTTCATTTGCTGAATTACGTGCTGTTAATGTTAACGATGCACCACAAGTGAAGTCATTCATTAAGTTAAACATTAACACGTTTAACTTCATGGACGAGCTACACGATGCAGAAACCTGAAGACATTTATGCAGGTGTAGTCACACCTGTTGTTTTCATGTAAAGTCCCACAGGTTGGTGGCGGCTGCACAGGTGAGCATATGTTCAGGACACACATCACCTCACCAGAAAAGCAGTTTTATCACATTTGCTGCCTGGATCAACACAGCCAATGCACAAATGATATACTGTCAAATCAATATGCTGATATGTGGATATATCTTTATTGAACACACTGAATAACACGTGATTAATGTACAGATAAACCAGCACCAGTGAAACCATGTTACTTACATTCCAGAGTGAAGCAGCTCAGTCTGGTGTTAATGGACACGCCGGCAGCCGCAGCCGTCGACCCCGAATTAACCAAACGTGCAGAAATGTCAGCCATTATTACGAGTTTAGTGCAAGACGATGGGGTGTGTGTGACGTTTTATACCGTTTACCTCAAACTCAAAGTGGCTTGTGGAACATAAAGTCACATTCTGTTTCACTGACCAGTAAGTTTGAGGCATTGAAGATGATTTTACCAGCATCTGCCCAGTAGCTACAAGCCTCCTGGAAAAACCTGTTTTTCTCTTTATATCTGAGGAAATCAGAGTTGAGAGCTGCTGTGTGAGGCTCCATCTGCAATCTAAATTATTTCTGAGCTCCAGAATCTTCTGCCACCAGCTAATATGGAAATGGGGACTTTAAACTTATAATCAACCTCAAAAATCCCTCTTTTCAATAAATAACACTCGTAGGCTCAGTGGCTAAACCACAGAGCTGATTCACTTTTGAAAATACAAACGATCAGACATAACCAGGAATCCCACTGCTGTCTGTAGCCTCACACGTGAGGTCTCCTCCTCTGGTGGATCTCGCCGTCTGTGCTGTGCAGTGAATTCTGAGCCTCTCGGGCTTCCTTACTCACACTCACAGCTCTGCTGGGACTCTGATGCACATGTGTTTTGTGTTTCTGGCTACCTGTAGCAGTAGGCGCCGTAAAGATGCACCATCTTGTCGGGGAATCCGAATGAGCGCACCCCCGCCTCAGGGATGCCGCCGCAGCGCTCTCTGGGGCTGCTGATGGGAAAACGTACGCTGCCGTCCTTCAGCCAGCCGCCGTCGCACTGGTCGTACTTCTGGAAGCGCCAGGCGGAATAAAGCTGGCCGACCAACGCCAAATCGGCGCCCTGACGCTTACATGCGTGTTGTGCCTGCTCGAAGGAGAAAGAGCCTGATATGTAGGAGAGGGAGCCTGTGAGAGGAGAGATTTATGGAAACACAAGGAGAGCTTCAACCCAGCGGCTTGTTATCAGCAGAATGTTCTGATAGTTCTGTATGAAGCTGCTCTAAAATCCTTCGTTTTAAACTCATTTAGTCACATTTTTCTGACCAGTGAGGAAGTTTCCAGGGACTCAAACAGCCAAGTATTTTCCCACTGATGAACTTCTTCGGCTTGTCTCACCAACAGATTTTATTGTCCTCCGTCAGCCTACCATCAGTCCCACTCTCACCCCGTAGCTGCTAAAGGTCAGCTCGTCTCTGCATGGCTAACATCCGTCTCTTCATGCAACACTGAACAGTGCTGCTCTGTTGGCACTAACAGGAAAATCCACATTGTGTGGCGACGGTAAGATGAGTGTTTGAAAAGAGTGCGATGTGGGCGCTGAGGGCGAAGCAAACGGCTCATGAAATTACTACAACTAAACACCGGCAGCGTCAGTGAAATGATTCTCAGCATATTTGTACCTATAAATCTGTGTTACGGTGCATCAATCAGGTTTAAGAAAATCTTAAATGATCAATGCAGCACCTCTATAAATCTTTGTCTTTGCTGACCTCCAGTGGTTTAACTGACGTACAGGTGTACTCCAGGACGCTGTGACATCACTACTGGGCGTGGCTAATTCAACAGAGCACACCTCTGACCACGCCCAACCACAGTTTATGATCTAACATCTCTCGACCTCATGGTGGCGCAAGACTTTTCACTTTTTTTTTCACTTTTATGATCATTTATTAACGGCTGTAGCAGAGCTTGTTAACGTCCACGTCCAGCATCATGAGGGTCTTCTTCTGTTAGATCATACTGTTTAAACAAGTCACTGCAAGTGTAGCTTGCAGGTGGGAACATTAGCTGGTGATGCCCTCTGGTGGTCAGGAGTCTAAATAACTAAGACAGGGCAGAGCAGAAGCTAATGTTTACTATTAGAGGTTTAATATTAGAGGTTTTCTGGACATTTACATTTGTTATTTAGATTTTTATCCATTATATTTTTTCCTTTAGACTCAAAGCGCTTCCTGTCAGGAATCTAGACTGACCCAATCCAAGCTGCTCAAAGCTTACCTGACGCCTGCGAGGTGAAGCAGAAAGCGTCGAACCGGTCGTGATTCTTATCTTTTGGTCCATAACTGCGGATGCCAGGGAGCAGCTCCCCTCCACAGGCAGGTCGAGGATGAATAATGGGGTAGTGAACGGTCCCATCGTGGAGCCAGCCTGCATTACACCAGTCCAGACCCTCCGTCCATGCTGCAGGAGGAGACATGCTCATGTAAGAGCTGATAGAGCTGCAGACAGCATGCTAAAGGCTGGAAATGCACACTTTGCACAGCGTGTGGTACCTCTGTACAGCTGGCTGTACGATGCCAATGTGCCATCTTGCTCAGCACAAGCCTCCTCAGCCTCATGGAAAGTGAATTTGTAGCGGCCATTTTTACTCTGATATGGGAACACCACACCTGGAATAGAAGCCATTTGTCAGTGTTTGGTTGTATACTTACTGTTACATGCTGTCCTATCAAATCATCCAAAGACACCTACCCACAGACCCTCATCTACGCCCCTCTTCAAACACGTTTCATGTCATTTAACAGTTGTTAGATTTAACACATCTTGTTGGTCTGTTGCCTCACTTACCTTCAATCCTCAAAGTAATGACCACACTCTCATCCTCGATGCCATTGACGAGCTCGCAGCGATACGTGCCGCCATCTTCCAGCTCAAGCAGGCTGAGCTGCAGGGAGGCGTCCATGGTGTGAGCCTTCCGTAGAGACGCCCGCGGCCCAAGGTGGCCGTATGGCTTGAAGGCACGTACGTTTGATATCATGATAATGTTCTCCGGCCCGACGCGTCCCGGCTCCAGCTTCGTCCATTTCACTTTGTAGTGGTTCGGTTTGGTTCTCAGGATGCACGGCAAGGTGACGTTTTCTCCCCTTCGGCCAACGACCTCGGCGTACACAGGCGGCTCGAGGAGGTACTTCAGCTTCTTGGATGCTGCAGGTGAAACGGATCATTTTTTCCTGAATGTGATGTCATTAATGTAACGCTATTCAAAGCCATTATTACCAGAATTAATCTAAAACTGTATATAAATGAGAATGGATACATACCGTAACTACATGTGCAAATTTAGACAAACTTAATATACGAAAACATGTAGAACATTTCGAATCAAAAGTGATTCAAGCACAAAGGAATCATTAAAGGATAAATTTAAACCAAATGACACAAAGCTGACGACAACTCATGCTGGACTTGTCTTTAAAAGCTTCAAGGTGTGCAGGTATGAGGTTGAATTGATATCAGCTGATAAGCAAACAGCTGCAGGAGGCGCTCTTACTTTTCACAGCTTCTGACAGACAGCAGTAAACAACACAACAAGCTGCGTCTGTTGTTCAAAGTGCTGATGGGACACGTCGTATTTTTGTATTTTTTGTTGCAAGGAGCCATTGTTTCATGTTGGAGTGGAAACCACACCCAGCCAACGATGCATGGACAGCAACGCATCGCTGCCTTGTGTAATTCACCTCAGAAGTTACCTTTTAAGGTGTTTCTACCTTTATTTCAGCCATGAGACTGACTGAAAGCATCAGCAGAAGTGTGGCTCTACATATGAGCGCTGCCTGATCTCTCTCCAGGAATTATGCATCTCTTGCATCATTTAGTCTTGACATTATAAATCGTGCAAACAGGGATAACAGTACACACTGACAGCCTCTCTGCAAAGGCCTTCATAGAGAATCTGAGTAAGAAGTTCAAACCCTGCATATCAGAAAAGTGACAAACGTTTGGATGCGCTCGGATGCTGGGCAGCAACAGGTTTCAGAGGCAGTTCGATGGTCGCTTCCTGAGCCATCATTCATTCATCAGCAGCAGACAAGCATTCATCACATTCACTGCTGTACCTGCTCTGTCGGGGGTGTATATAGCTGAAGACCAGGTGAAGCAGCTCGAGGTTAATATGAGAATCACAGCACAGTTCATGATGAAGGGAGTCGCTCCTCCGGCTCCTGCAGCTCATCAGAAAACAGCACAGAGTTCTTACTGAGATTCATCTTTGGTGTGCAAACTGCAGTAAACTGTGGTCGTACTAATAGTAGTAAATCTTTCAATAAACCAAGGATGTTTGCACTTTTTAGATTCCTGGTCGGCAAGCGATTTACAAACTGTTCTTTAGTCTGAGTTCAGCTGTGGTGAAAGAAGAAAAGCAGCAGTTCAAACCTGTGAAGCTGAGAAGATGCAGATGTCCGGTCATCCTCCTGCGAGCTCCCACATGTTTCAGAGCGTCCGAAGTCTTGGATGGTTCATAACTTGTGGACGTGGAAGCTACAGTCGATCCCTGTTTGGTCGCCTGTCCCAGACCTGAATGTTGAGCTGTCATAGCCAGTCCATCTCTCCCTCAGCCTCACCCCCCTCTCTGCTCACTCCGGTCATATGGTCCAGTCTGTTGTCAACAGTGTGTAAACAGGATTGTTGTCCTCTCCGCTCCAGATGTTACTGACCGTATGAACGTCTGAGATGCTGTCTTTGTCTCTAGTTTCCTCTGATTTCTTCTCCGTAAGTCAGACAAAATAAAGACAGAACTGAAAGAAGTTTATCAGTTTCTGCTCTTATTGTTGAAATGTGAACCAATCTTTATTTATAAAATATTGAAAACAGAAGCTGCGCTGCTTTCAATGGCTCGAACGTTTTAATCTCATCAACCTTTTGAGCAAAAAGTGACTCCACAGTTAGAGAGGAAGACCCGAACCCAGCCTGGACCTGCATCATGACCACCTGACCCTGAACACCCAACATGAGACCCAACCTCAGACCCGAATCTTTATTTTTGCTTTTTTAAATCGTCACTGGCTGTTAGCTTGGCTAAGACAACAAACTGGCTACACACTTTTGTCTCTAGTTGTCTCACTGGGCATCATATATCTGATTGTAGATCAAAAAAATAGACCCAAAACTGAAGTTTGGATCCATTAATCCACTCTGCTGACGTCACTGCCTCTTCTGATTGTGCTTTTATATGTTAGCGTGCAACTGTTTATGTTCAGTCTTCCACATGCTAACTGTGTCCTGCTTTCTGTCAATAAAGTTATGATTTAGGTTTCCAGAGGATGTGAGGATGGGTGCCATGAACCACACATAAGAAAAGAAAGAAAGACAGGGAGTCTTGCACTGCGCAGCTAAAATAGCTTGCTAGCTTCTATGCTAGCTAGTGGTTACCTTGCTTGCTCATTAGCTTGTTAGCTTGCTCGTTAACTGTGTTCTGGACAAAGTGTCTGTGTACTGCAAGACAGACTCGCTTTTAAATCCTGACAGTCCAGAACGCATCAGAACGTCTCCATGTCTTCATGTCCATCACAGACCGAAAGCCAAACAGTATTTTGCACCAGTTTAATACAAATTGTTTGCTTCTTAAGGGTCCGTTCAGCTAACTGTAACAGATTGTTTTAAAATTCCTGTAAAAAGAGAATTTCTTGTGTGAAATTAGCGTCCAAGGCTGAAAACACTCTCACTGGCCACTTCATCAGGTACAATAATCAAACAGCTCTGGTGGAAATTCTGTCTTAACAGAGTTAATAATGTTCACTTTTTATTGACGCTGCCGGAGAATTTAGCTGTCCATCCCATTAACATACGTACATGAGAGGGGCAAAATATTGGAAACAGCACCAACCACTCGGCCATAAATGAAGAAAAAGAAGCGTTATAAAGGTAGAAGTCACAGCAGAGTTGTTGTACTGGATCATATTAGATTGTACAAGTGTACCTAATGTAGCCGGTGAGTTTAAGTGGTATTAATAGGTTTTCATGAGTTTTTTAAACCCATTTGACTAATAAAAAAGTCAAATTAGCATGCTGGCTGCTGCCGTGGAGCAGCATATTGTGGCATACAGTGCATTCGATGATGAGCCATCACTGAACCCTGCGGACAACAAGCCTTCCTGTGTACTCTAACCTTTCCCAGAGCGCTGCTGCCAAAGAGGACTATAGTGTGCATTCAGCCATCTTTGTTATTGCCCACACGGCTCTGGGGGCAGTGGGAGAGGAAGCTGTGTCGGCTCTAGTTTCCTCTGCCGCCGTGGCCCCCGGGCACAAGGGCCGCATTGTGACGGTCACGGTCTCCATGCAGTGACAGCAGGCGGCGGTCACACAAACACCGGCCAATGTGGAAAGAAGATGAAATAATGGGATTCTTCTGTTTTTGCTTGTGTTGCTTCTCCATTGTGCTCCGTCATCAATGGGACTCTTTCTTACCCTCCAATTAGTATTCACCCAAACACCTCTAGGTGAAAACAGCCAACTGTCTCTGCAGCGCTGCATCTGTCTGTCCAAAGCATCCAAGGCTGATGAACGTGGACGTTATGCTTACTGTCAGCTCATTTTCGAGCACTGAATCACACGTCTTGGCGTGTTTTGTCTATCTTCACGTGTTTTCTTACGTTGCAGTTCTTCATCTCTCTCATCTCGTTATGTTTAGCGACAGTCTGTCAATTTGTGGGTCCAGAGCATCATATTATATCTCGACAACGTCCCGTGACCTTCTCTCTACTGCCACCATCAGGCCAAACATCAGACAGCTCGTATCAATATATCGTCTTTAGAAATGCAGAACAACACTTTTCTCTTCTGTATCTCAGTCTCTTCATATTCTCAGCTGACAGCCGTCACATTTCTTTGCACCTCCAGTTATTTATCGACACCTTTCCATCCTTTCCTTTTGCTTCATTCTTCTCTCTTCATCATCAGCACCAGTAATCTCAGTGAAACAGCAGAACAAACATTGCCCTCTGCTGCATGTGGACTGTATAAATCTGCTGAGAGCTGCCAGTGACCCTCAAGCCTTCAGACTTGTTTTATTCTAACACTGACTCTAATCTTAACAAGTGGGGTCGGAGGTCGAACGTGAGTTCAACAGACCAGGGTGAAAATGTCATATTATGAATCCGTCAGCTCTGTCAAATGAAGACAAACAGACTCAGTTGTATGTGGAGAAGCACACAGTGCGTTCTGTACTTTCACATTATGTCCTCATCGTGGCATCGTGTGGAAGCGTTCTGTGGTGCGAATGTTCATTGTATTCTTTCATAATGAACTGAAGTCAGTTCGACTCGAGCTGGAGCGACAGGAACGATGAAAGCTTTGACAGCTTCTGTTCTCTCTCAGAGAAAATGAGGATCTGTCACAGGTTCTTGTCTCTCAGGTCTCGGTTTGACTGATTTCCTGCTTCTCTGCAGCTGCTGAAGGCTCTCACTAACTCACCCAGCCTGCAGGTGAGCTCTGCTGGCCTGCAGGTGAGCTCTGACGCTTCATTTCCCTTTGATTGATGGATTTGTTCTCGCTGCCCTGCGAGTTGTTTTTGAGGTAACGCTCCTGAAGCAGTGAGCGGCGCTGGGAATCATTTATTAAAGTCACTAATTCTGAGTCACTAATTCATGCTGTTCAGGTTTGTGTCAAACAAATTCAGAAAGAACCGAAATTTAAGATCTGCTGCTCTTATTTTCAGCAGATTCATGCTGCCATAACCGGCCGTTTGTCTGTAAGTGAAGTGCTAAATGACTGAGTGTTCCTCACATTCATGCACAGTAGATGAGTGAGGCTGATACCAGCCAGGTCGGCTCCGCCTGCAGCCCAGATGCCGTTGCGCGGTGCGCCGGTGCGTGACTCCTGACGAGAGACGTGACAGGCGGCGGGGTCATGAAGGCGGCCTCGTGGGTAGAGGTATGCACCTCTCTGAAAGCTTCCCTCTTCCCCCTGTAACGACACGCTATCCCTCAAACATTGTTCACATTCCTGCAGAAGCCCCTTCTCCTGAAGCCCCCGCCGAGAGTGACAGCGCCTGAGCGTCGTGACAGATTTGCCCTCTCTGGGTTTAGAAAAGCAAATGTTCCTGACAGCTGGGAGAAGCCCCCGTCTGAGCGAGGGTCACCTGTGTCCCCTGCTATTCATGCAGGTGAATGCGGGTACCTTTTGTTGGACCCGGATTTGACCTTTGACCCTTCACTGTACAGCAAACGATGAACATTTTCAAAAAAGCAGGATGGGACTGAAAACAGTTTTGCACTCTTTTCCTCAGGGAGCAGAAACGTGAATGATGTCGAGTGACCGCCGTGAAAACTGAACATGAACTTAAACGACAGGAGCAGAGTTCAGGAGAACTCACTGGTTCCCTCACTGGTCTCTCCTTTGTGGGTCTTTCACCAGCTGCATTCAGGAGTCCTTTCACGCTATGAATGCTGGGTAACTGAACCTGGACATACCTTGTTCTCTAAAAATGACGTATGTATAATAATAATTTGCAAAAGTATAAATTAAATTAGGGGCAGCAGTTAAAGTCTTGAACACAACAACTGCTCAAGATGAGCCTTTAAAATGGAAATTAACAGGTTTTTTGCTTTAACGAATTATTATGAAGTAAATGTTCACTGCACAACTGTTGGGGGGGGGTGATCATGTGAGGCGTGTGGCACGTGACTGTCACCAGTCTCCCAGCAGGCATGCAGGCTCGTCACTGATTGGCCACTCTGCCTGCGTTTCTCATCAGTGACTTTATTTCAACTTTATTTTTCTTGTTTTGGTGAAAAGCATATTACTCAATTTTAACAGAAACAGGAGAGCTAACATGTTGACCTGAAGCTCGCCAACCAATCACCTACTAGTCGAGTTAGTTTTGTAACGTGGCGACGCCCCACGTGTCACACAGGTAGATAGAGATCTGAGACGGGAACGAGATAAGTCAACATTCACATACCTGTCCTACTCTGTTTAGCCTGGAGCTGCTGGGGCTGTTTTTCTCTGCACACAAAACCTCCAGACAATACAAGAGAGTGTGTGTGTGTGTGTGTGTGTGTGTGTGTGTGTGTGTGTGTGTGTGTGTGTGTGTGTGAGAGAATATTTACAGTATCTACAAGTCTCCTAGAACAAGAACACTTTTTATATCCTTCTGGGGAAAAAGTGATAACGTACACTGATCTCCACAGAAAAATGACACTTAAACCTCAAATATCGCTTATTTTAGTCCATTTAATAATCAGTTTTAGGAAAGAGAGGCTCCTATGACCCCATGGATGACATGTCTTTGCATTGCTCAGATACTCTCTCTGAAATGAGCGTGCAGACCCCCCCCCCCCCACCACCACAGCATAATAGCTCCACTGTGCATTAGCAAGTTCAGTGTGAAATACCTGCGCAGCGTCCTAATGTATGTTATCTCTGTGCTACATAACAGGCAGGTTTGGTCTTGCTCATATCTCATTTCATCTGGTGCCAGGCCTCTTGTAGCCTCCATGGTGTTACTACTGCTGCCCTGCCACCTCTGATTGGGAGATTGTGTTATCACAGGGGCCCAGGAGCCAGCCTGCTGCACTGATGGAGTGACAAGGAGCTTCCACGTCCACGGCAGAAAAAAGTCAGTGGCACGTACACATGGACCTGTGGAGTCCCTGATGAGAGTCACATGACACAACCAGCAAGTCCTCAAGAAGTCAGTGGGGAGGAACCTGAATACTTCATCCACTACTGCGACCAAACAAAAGCACACTGACACAATATGCAACAAGCCCTTCACCTGAGAAGTAAGTGCAAAGTACCTGAAGTATCCAAAGAGCACCTGTGTTGCAATCAACAAGAAGACCCAGCAGCGCTTCCACTCTGTTGTCTTCACACTGACACAATACTTCATTTCTAGTCCTGCAAGTAAAGTGTTAACAGGATGTCGTCATAGCTTTGTCATTATATACATTACGTTACATTTCTGTATTATTTTTCCTTTAAGGTGTAATCAAGTGGACTCAAGGTGCAGGAAGCACTCTGATGTTGTGGAACAATGTCATATTTCAGAAGGTGAACCTCCAACATTTTGGTCCAAAATCTCAACTGTTGGATGGATTGTCAGAAAATTAACTTCAAACATTCGCGGTTCCCCTGAGGATGAAGGCTGCTGACTGCAGTCATCTCCTGACTTTTCCTCTAGCGCCACCAGCAGGTTGAAATATGTGGGTTTTTATTGAAACGTCGACTTCACATATTCAGGTTCCAGTGAGGGTGAAAAGCTCCGGTTCTCCCTGATTCTTCTCTTAGCGCCATCTTCATGTCTCATGTGCTAATAACCAAATGTTAGCTTGCTAACATGCTAATGGTGAACACGTTAGCATTAGGCTACCTGCCAGCTTGGTCTTTATACCTCCGTCACAGTCTCGACATCCGTCCCCGTTCTTTAATGCGCCTCTGCTCCTGGACGTTGTGGTCCTGATCAGCTCCTTCGCTGCTGTCAGCTTGCTGCTTAATCCAGTGGAGAAAATAAACAGTGAAAGTTGTTCGGCATGGACAATTGAATCTAACTGAGCAGCTTGATTTAATAGAGTTTTGTTTTGATTTTGGGCAGAGATATGTGGATGCATTTCAGCTGCAGTGCAGCTTTGCCTGCTGTGTGCCGCGCTGTGTTATCTCTACACGAAGCTGTTCAAAGTGTTTGATGACATGTTTGTGTTTTTGTACACACATTAATAACTGGAATTATTCATTTTGTGCTCACACATCCTGCTTCACATTTGATTATTCACACTTTTTATGTTTTTATATAGCACTTTTCTGATCCACCAACGTCTCGAGCAGGACTGGCTGCGTTGGGACGTTCTGCTGTAATTGAAAGTATTTTAGGAATTGTTAGTTTTATCTACAATCTGACAGGAATGACTGGGGCGCTTTGTATTTTTACTACCACGAGACTCGTGCATGTTTCTTCTGCTGAGTGAACTCTGGAATGACGTCCAGCAGAAAATAAACGAACTATAATCCCTGTAATCCAACCAGTTCATCGAAAATCAGCCCGACAAAGGAACGAATGATCGTATCTAATAAGCTGCCAAGAGGAAAAGGATAAAAATGAGCGTATGGATGAACTACAGAGCTGATATTTGGTATTTAAATGATCATTTTTTACATCTTTGGGCTCATTTTCAGCTATTTCTGTTGGTTTCAGCGACATTTAACTCTCAGAAAAGAAGGATTCATTCACTGTAATGGTGTTAGCTAATGTAAACTCTCATTTTCAAACAAACAGCAGCACGAATGGAAAATGAAACTATGAAGGAGCTCGCTTGTATCAAAATATACAAACTACAAAAATAATAAAGATAATTTACTTTCTTTAAAGAAATTTCATGTGCAAACTGATTTAGAAATCCCAAAATTGAGGCATCAACAGTGCAGGGCTGCAATTTTTGGATTCCTGTCACAATTTGTGAAAAAGTTTGCATCCAAAGATTTGATCTCTTCCTCTCAGAGTCATGAGGCAAATCAGGCAAGAATCATTCAAATACTGCTGCAAAAATCAAGAGTTATTAGAAAGAACTGCAGGATAAGTCAGAACATGTCTTAAGTATCAAAAGCGATCCAGACATAACAAGACATGCAGTTAGTTTGCCAAAAGTCTGGAAGCAGAAGCAGGTGAACCTATCAGTGTTTGCTCTCTCTTTCATCTGTTTATTGATTATTCGTGTCATGACTCGGCAGCTCAAGTAGTGGCCACAAAAAGGGAGACAGAGCTTTAGAAACAATTAAGGAATATTTCATCAACTCAAATTAAACTAAGTTATTATACTAAACTGAATGTGCAACATGAGGTGTGTAAATCAGCGATGTGACGAGTGAAGGGTGCGAGGTGCAAAACAGAGCATGAGAATAAAACAAGGCAGCATGAGCAAAAAGGGGAGGAGAGCCTGGGGTGAGGAGAGCCTGGGGTGAGGAGAGCCTGAGGTGAGGAGAGCCTGGGGTGAGGAGAGCCTGGGGTGAGGAGAGTCTGAGGTGAGGAGAGCCTGGGGGTGAGGAGAGCCTGAGGTGAGGAGAGCCTGGGGGTGAGGAGAGCCTGGGGTGAGGAGAGTCTGAGGGGAGGAGAGCCTGGGGGTGAGGAGAGCCTGAGGTGAGGAGAGCCTGGGGGTGAGGAGAGCCTGGGGTGAGGAGAGTCTGAGGGGAGGAGAGGCTGGGGTGAGGAGAGCCTGGGTGAGGAGAGCCTGAGGGGAGGAGAGCCTGAGTTGAGGAGAGCCTGGGGTGAGGAGAGTCTGAGGTGAGGAGAGCCTGAGTTGAGGAGAGCCTGGGGTGAGGAGAGTCTGAGGGGAGGAGAGCCTGGGGTGAGGAGAGCCTGGGGTGAGGAGAGCCTGAGTTGAGGAGAGCCTGGGGTGAGGAGAGTCTGAGGGGAGGAGAGCCTGGGGTAAGGAGAGTCTGAGGGGAGGAGAGCCTGGGGTGAGGAGAGCCTGAGGTGAGGAGAGCCTGGGGTAAGGAGAGCCTGAGGTGAGGAGAGCCTGGGGTGAGGAGAGCCTGAGGTGAGGAGAGCCTGAGGTGAGGAGAGCCTGGGGTGAGGAGAGCCTGGGGTGAGGAGAGCCTGGGGTAAGGAGAGCCTGGGGTAAGGAGAGCCTGAGGTGAGGAGAGCCTGAGGTGAGGAGAGCCTGAGGTGAGGAGAGCCTGGGGTGAGGAGAGTCTGAGTTGAGGAGAGCCTGGGTGAGGAGAGCCTGGGGTGAGGAGAGTCTGAGGGGAGGAGAGCCTGGGGGTGAGGAGAGCCTGAGGTGAGGAGAGCCTGGGGGTGAGGAGAGCCTGAGGTGAGGAGAGCCTGGGGGTGAGGAGAGCCTGGGTGAGGAGAGCCTGGGGTGAGGAGAGTCTGAGGGGAGGAGAGCCTGGGGTGAGGAGAGCCTGGGGTGAGGAGAGTCTGAGGGGAGGAGAGCCTGGGGTGAGGAGAGCCTGGGGTGAGGAGAGCCTGGGGTGAGGAGAGCCTGAGGTGAGGAGAGTCTGAGTTGAGGAGAGCCTGGGGTAAGGAGAGCCTGAGGGGAGGAGAGTCTGAGTTGAGGAGAGCCTGGGGTAAGGAGAGCCTGAGGGGAGGAGAGCCTGGGGTGAGGAGAGCCTGGGGTGAGGAGGTGCAGACAGACTGAACGGCTGCAGCTGTGGATCAACGACGTCCAGCTGCACTGAGTGACTGCGGTCAGTCCCAGAGGACCCACAGGGACGTGACGTTCTGCAGAGTTTCCACTGAATTTCATCTGCTTCCTCATGAATACAGTTCACTTCATCAGATCGTTCATTTGATCTTAGAGCTTCAGTTTATTGATCCACAACAGCGTCACAGTGCTTTTATCTTTTTCTGTTTGCTTTGTCCATGATGGCGTCACTCTGATGTTTGATTTCTGACAGCACTGCAGCCTCCACTCTGTTTAAACATGTTTTCTAACAGCAACGTCCTCGTTTCATTGACTTCAGAGCATCAGTCACCGCACCAGCGTTCGCTTTGGCAGGAATTTGAAATAAAGCTCAGTCTAAACTGTAAATGTTATTTAATGTCACATGTCAGTCGTAGTTTAACATCAGTCCGTGTTTCAGTCTGATTTTGCTGGAGGAGGAGGAGGATATCTCTCCTGGCTGTGAAAAGCTCGTCATCCTTGCGTGACGGCCTGTGAAGGGCTCCTCTATCAACGCGCCCTGTGATGGATTATAGGAAAGGTCACGCTCTGCTTTCTGTTCATCACTTGACAAAATGCACTTTTTATATATAACTCAGGTCTCCTGCCACATTCAGCATCATGTTTTACTCAACAGAACTCCAGTTTGATAAATCAGCAGTTAAGACAATGTGTAAACTGCATCGTTAAGGCAGACGAGCATTTTCTTTATTCACTTTGCATGCAGCTAAAATTAACAGTGAATTATGTTCAGTGTTTGCCAAATGAGTTAATGTTGGTTTAGAAGCTGTAAGAAATCATAAATGATCATTTAGGAGGAAATGTTTACTGTAAGCTCTGCTAAATTTAACAATCCGGAAATGGAATAAGGCATTAATGATAACTTTTCTTCAAATCATCCAATGAGAGAGATGCGTGGAGGCAGTGAGAGTTTGAAGACAAATGATTGGTTAAAAAGAAAACAGCTTTGAGATCTGCCGAGGCCACACAGGTACGTCACCTGTGCTGTCATTCACACAGTGAGCAGCAGCTGAATCTGCACCTGCCGGCTTTCACCTGGCCGGAGTTTGTGTGTGAACCTGAGTCGGCTTGAAGGTTGATCTAAGTGAAACCTGTAACTCTAACTGCCGACATGAAGCAATGAAGAGCGCGAGTGGAAAAGACAAGATGAGACCTGTTGGCATGTATGGATGAGGAAAGACGTCCTCATGGCATGAAGCTTCGCCTTCCTGTAAGCCATCAATCGGAGATGTGACATAAGCTAATGGGTTTCTCCCAAAAACAAGACAGCACCTGCACGAAGCAGCTCCTGTCCTGAGGTGTACAAGAGATGAATTCATTAGTTCATGTGATGAAATGAGAAAAATCCATATTTTTCATCAGCTCTTCAAGCATTTCTGTCTCAGGATTAGAACGAACAGCAACCTGTTTGTAATGCTAAACGTGTTTCAAACACGTCGATGATGCAGACAAACTGTAAAAAACTGTAAAATATTTAGAATTTTTGCAGCCGACCACAGTTTGACCTCTTCTAGCTTCAGGTTGTTGCTGCAGTATGTGCGCAGTCGAGTAACCAATGATAAATCCACAACGTGACTTCAAAGGAGATGATGCAGTAGAAAAAAACAAAAACAAATGTACCACTGATGACATAAAACAGTGATGACTGGTCAACATTATGACATCATCAACGGAAAGTAAAACTGATTCTGAAGACCATAAACCGCAACATCTGAGTCCGTCCTGGGACGTCTGTTGTAATGCAAATAAAAAAGGAATATAATTAAAATATATATATACATAAACAATAATGCAAATCTGACAGACTTTGTCTAGTTGTTCTCGAGTTGGGAGCGTTGGTCTCAATACTTGTCTGCGCTGTCTGAGGCTCTCAGCTCTGAGTCCATTGGCTCTCATTAAAGTCCTTTAAAAACAACTCCAAAAATAAAGAAGACAAATAAGTAAGTAGACAAGAAAACAGCTGCTCACTGTAGTTTTTATCAAATCTTTCTCAAACAGGAGGAAATAGTGCATTTATTGGGGACTATTTTCAGCGGCGGATGAATCCACATTCAGCGCTGCAGTGAGTGTTTGTGGCAGCAGGACGGTGTGTGTGTTCATGGTGATGAAGGACCAACAGTGAGGCTCACTGATGAGTTTTAATGGAGGAGGCTCAGGCTGTGAGACACACTGTGCCTGTTAGCTTGTGGTTTAATGAAAGTATGCGCTCAGGGGCTGCTGACAGCGTACTGTGGCAGGATGAGGTGGGCCGATGTGCCGACGAAGTGCTCAGAGCCGAGTTTCTGTTTGACACCTGCGGTCTCCACAGATAATAGTTCAAATTCCCTGAAATCATAACAACATTCCTCCCACTTCTTTCACCTTTCTGAAGAAAACAGTGTCTCTGCAGATGGAGGACGCAGATACAGGCGTGAGTGACACCTCTTATCAAACGCTCCGGGAGGAAGAGGAGGAGGCACCACAGTGTCACTCGATCTAACGCCGCCATCGTGCCCGCGCCCTCCCTCTGCTGTGACGGTGACAGATGCAGTAAATGGTTCATGCTGCGGTGGTTTCCTCAGCAAGTTCAGTAAACGTGTCACAGAAGCAAATATCAGCAGAGACTCATGAAAGTCCTTTCTGTGCAGCAGAGCAACACGACATGTGACATCAGTAGTTATCTCTACATAATGTACATATACATCATTGATGTCCTGTTCTACATCCTGTACCCTTTTTATCTAATCTCCACTGTTTTTCTAATGACTTCCCCGGTGTGGGATCAATAAAGTCTTATCTTATATTATCATATCAACAAATTCCCTGATGAGACTTTATCTTACTAACAGTCTGTGAAGCCTCGTGTGCATTAAAACTCTGCTGTTGTTGATTCAGGATGATCATGTTTTTCTTTGTTTGACAGCTAATAAACAAAGTGCGGCTGTTAGCAGAGCAACAGAAATACAAAAATATTAACGTCACAGGATATTTTCCAGGAGAGACCTTCTGGACCCACTGAGCTCGGAACAAGAGGACATCAAATCTCTTGAAGTGGCTGTAAAACCACTAACAGCTGTTGATCAGAGGTACACTGTGTTACAAATGGACCCACCGTGGAGTCAATATGTAGTCCTGTTAGCTAACCATGCTAGCACTGCGAGCGTAATCCTGCTCTCCAGTTTATCAAACCTGATGGTTTGTTCCACAGAACCGCCTTGGAAGTCGTCTGTGGAAGTGGTTTGGTCTGATTGGACTGATTGGATGCACCGTTTATTTGTCGACATTCGTCATGTGCTAACTTCCACCAATCAGATCAGCAAAGCATGTGACGTAGGAGTGCAGAACTCTTGCTGAAGCCAGCGAAAACGTCTCTTCTGTGGAGAAAAGCCTTCAGTGCTGTTCATTTCTCTTCTATCAATGAAGAGTTGTGATGCTACAGCAGCACTGACACTAACCTCTCAGCACACCTGAACCACACCTGTAGCTTCCTCATCAGATGCCGATTGGTTCAATCCACTGTTGTTTGGCCACAAGTGCATAACTGAAGCCTCTCACGCCGAACGCTCGCCTCGCGTTGTAACAGTTTGGTCCTTTAAAGTGATCTCGTGCTCATCCCATGATCTTCACTGCACTTGTATGTGTATGTGTATGTGCTATGAATGTCCTTCATAGCCTGGAGCTGTAAGGTAACGTGACTGCAGAGAGCCTGTTTGGATAACAGAAGGCCTGATGACACTTTTCTCCTCTCTTGTCTGTTAGTGACGTCTGGTGCTTTTAGATGCTAAACAACACACACACACACACACACACACACACACACACACACACACACAGATTGTTTATTACATGTCAAGGATAAGGCAGGAACAAAGCACGGTACGTCCACCACTTGGAAACCGGCCGATTACGTTCTGTAAAGTATGTCTGTTTATTGAACGGGGTTTGGTCAAACCCAAGAAGATAAATGTGAACTTTTGCCTGAAACCTGCGCTCATGCTGGCTGAGATCCTGCAGGAGCTCTGAGACCAGCGCTGCACTGCTTTATATGTGACCTCAGCAAATACTTTGACTGTGAACTGAAGATCGCTGTGGACCGTTCTCGGGCTTCCAACCAAAGACTCGGGCTAACAGTGTGATCTTGTGAGATCTACCTTGAAAGATAAGGATTTATCATGAAACGCAAGCGGAAACGTTTGATTTGACATTTGCAGAATCACCATTAGCTCACTGCAGGTCAGAAACAGAGAGAAAGAAGACAAGTCCAGACTTGGACAGTGCTCTTTCAGTGACAGGATGACTGCTGTCAGTCAATAGCTAGGTTACCATCCAAAGGCTACCATTATTAGCATAAATGGTGCTGCTGGCAAAAGTCATTTTATCCAAGATGAACTGACCTCAGAACAGCCCACCGCCCGGTGAGACCCTCAACACATTACCAAAGACAGTTCCTATTACATAGTAATGGATGATTACCTGTTACTGACTCATCAGGTGAGCTCCAGCTCTTCAGACCACCTTAAAAAGTACAGTATCAGGGGGGCGGAGCTAAAAGTGAGGCTGCATTATTCATGGGGAGGGCAGGTCTGGTAGGTGTGACCCAGCAGAACAAAAACACACATGAAAGAGCAGCTCTTGTGTCTGTCTGTGAGCTTCTTCCTCCAGCTTCACACACACACACACGCACACACACACGCACACACACAGATCAGCCTCCTGTCTCTGCACTGAGGACACCTCCGGGTGTGTGTGAGAGGGACAGAGTGGGTCTAACTTTGCGTGCTGGATCTTTAATCCCTTTCGTCCCCGACTCTGACATCGAGCCTCATTGATCGTCTCCTCCTCGTCTCACCGGGAAGAAAACATGACAGACGCAGCAACCAACATGCGGCTGAAGCTGCCGGTCACCTGCTTCATCCTGGAGATCATCCTCATCATCCTCTTCGGCACGTTGGTGCAGTACGACCATGAGACGGATGCAAAGGAATGGCATAACCAAAGTCACCATGACTATGAGAACGACTTCTACTACCGCTACCCAAGTGAGTGTCCTGTGGAGGTCTGGAGGTTCAGGGTCAGAGGATGAAGAAACTTGATAGGGATGGGCGCTTTAAGATATCAAATTTACTGCAAATTTACTGCAAATTTGTCTGTAACATGGTGCAGGTCAGTGTTGTGGATATTATCAGGCTTTGATTATGTTGCATTTAATTAATCACAGCACCACAAATCTGTCTAATTTATCCTTATTTTCTAATCGATTGCATGTTTATTGAAGATACACTCTGACTACAAGCCCCATGATGCACTTCTTCCTCTACCTTCTTCTTTAGGACATGCGGTTAATGTCAGATTGAGGAATAGAGGAACATAATCAAACCAGCAAATGTTTAAAGTCAGACATTTCTTTAAATAAAGGTCGTCGAAAATAAATAAATACTTTGAATTCGTCTGTATTCAGAAAGGTTATGTGTGGAAAACGCAGAACACGCTGATTTATTCGAGTCACTGAACTTTAAACCCTTTGCATGCTGACATGCAGAGATAAACAGCTGCTGATTTCTCTGTTGTTTCAACACTCGCTGGTCTCAAATGATAAACTGTAGCAGACGGCCATTAACTGTCTTTAAATCACCAGTTGTAAACAAAGATTAGGATTAAAAAAGGTTAACAGAGTTGTGAAGTTGGGGGGTTTATCCTCTTCACACCTGAAGCTTGATGTCTTCTGGGCGTGGACTCTGAGTGATTTCTAACACCTGAACTCTACCCTCTCTTTCATGCTCTCTCAGAGGTTTTTACATACCTGTAAGTATGCTGTTCTTGCATGTTACCCCCAAATCACCTCCATATTGTGCACATTAACTGTCGGCACTGTTGTGTCGTGAGGGAAACGCTGTGTTCTGTGCGAAGCCACGAGAAGCTGCTGAGCTCCAGTCCCTAATTGGACAGGTCTCATTCTTTCTCTTCCACTCCGCTGCTGTCCCGTCGAGGCTGAGCCACTGATCATTAATTTCCCCATGTGTATGGATTGATGGTGTGGAATAAAGGCCTTCATCCTTCACGGGCGGGAGGGGAAACACAGGCTGCTGATTACAGGCTGCAAAATGCTCATTACTGCTCCCTGAAACAATTTTTTTTATCCTTTGATGTTTACTGCACACAAAACTTAACTAATCAATACAATAGTAGAGTAGTGTTAATATGTGATTGATTTCAAACTTCAAATGTTGGGAATTATGTTTCTTTTATCAATAAATAATGAGCCGTCTACCTTAACAAATCAACCTTAAGCAACATGACTGAGGGCCAGTCAGTCAGATGCTTTGTTTACCTGGGCCTCTGGCTCTCAGGTGTGTGGGGTCGTGCCCCCGGGGGATGGCAGGGAATGATGGGAACGTAAAAAGACGAGTCCCCCCCCCCCCCCCGCGGGCAGCTAACTGTACGGTGACCCAGCCCACTTCCTGTCAGCTGCTGAACTGTTATGTAAAATAATAGCATCTCACCTGAGGCTCAGCCAGGATGACACAAACACCAGCACAGGTAGACTGGAGCTGCTAATAGATACAGGTTTAAATTAATTTAAATTAAATTTGACTCTTTTCATTATTGACTGTTTTCTGCTCAGGCTGACATTTTTGTGTTCCACCGTGTGGGACGGAGATGAAAAATGTGGGAAAGAGAAAACTGAGGAAAATAGTATCTAAAATAATCTAAATCTAATCACTAAGTGCAAAAATGCATCAGAATGCTTTCTTTCTTTCTTTCTTTCTTTCTTTCTTTCTTTCTTTCTTTCTTTCTTTCTTTCTTTCTTTCTTTCTTTCTTTCACGGAGACAAATGAAAGTATAAGCTATAAAAGCTGGGAGGAGCCCTGAAACACAAATTCAGGATCACATCAAAGTTTCCAGAATGACCTGATGTGTTGGAGTCATTTGAATGACTTTAACATCCAAAATGGATCCTCAGGTCGGCAGGTAAATGGTATGAAATCTGTTGGAAGCCGCTGTAGAACTGTTTCAGAAAGTCTTTATCTGTTCATGACAGATCAGAAAAGACTCATCAGTGCTTTCATGAAGTCTTATTTTCAGCGCTGTGCTTTGAAGGGCTGACAATGTTGGACTGTCGGTCAGTCCGTCCTGGACTTTGATCCAGATCATAGTGACTTTGATGACGCCTTCACTGTCCATTTAGCGCCATCATCAGGTCAGAATCAGTCCGATTCAAAACCCTCATTTCCATCAGTGTCATCTTGTAAATGTTTGCATGCTAACGTGCTAAACTCAGATGATGAACATGGCAAACGTTACACCTGATAAACATCAGCATGGCATGTTAGCATGCTGATGGTAGCATTTACACCAAACATGCAAAAGCACAGTTTAAAGCTGCTAGCATGTCTGCGGACTGTCAGGACTCCTGCTGAAAATCACTTTGATCACTCAACTTAAACCACAAATTGTGCAACCTGAACAAGAAAAAGGGTTGTTTGCCTGAATACGAGCTCGTGCTTCTAAAGCTATTTCTGCTTGGTCAACGTTAGAGAAAGCTGTGCTGTCAGCTCATAGAAGAAAAGACGTGACCAGCAGTCGCTTGTGTTGAAGTCTGATATCTGACTTACCAAACTGTCCACCTTTACTGCAGCTACATTATGCTACTGCTGCCTTGACTCCAGCAGACTGTCTGAGGTCAGAACAATAAGAGCAGAGAGTAAAGGTCCATTAGATTTAATGACTTCAGATAATCTTTAACTGTCTCGGGAGCTGAAACAGAAGTTCACCTTCATGTTTCGGTGCTGTGTGCACACACCTGGAAACAAAGGCTGCAGTGAACAGACAGCTTCACACTCTGCAGGTCATCTATAGGACGAGTGAGAGACATGCAAACACGCCTGACGGGCTTCAGGCAGCATCATGTGCAGCCTGTAAATCCACCGTGTGTCGGTGGTCGTACAGTCAGTGTATTGTTGTCCGTGTGTTGCTGTGAGATAAGGATGGCGTGTCAGCGGTCTGTTGTGCAACAGATCACCTGAAGGTGAACAAGGCATGTGATGACAGAGGCTGTCTGACAGGTCACAAGTTTGATCCCCGCAGCAGGAAGACTTTGCCGTTGACGTGTCCCTGATGAGAAATTGGACTAGTTGTGTCTTTTAGGAATTAATATTATCATTAATTATTATTTTGCATCAATGTCGGAAATTTTAAGGAATTCAAAATTTAAAGAAAACATCAGCAGAAAATTTTAGTTTATGTTGAACAGAACAGCGAGAAGCTAATTCAACCCAGCAGACTCTGTCCCTGCTGTGATTTCATGGTGTCCTCCTGATGTCTCTGCATGTATCTGGGCCAAAATGCCAACGGGGACGCTGGCAACACCTCCGGACGGCCATGCCAAAGGATGGTCGCCATGGCGACAGCAGCCGCAGCATAGTGCGATATTGTGTGTGTTGGTTTGGGACAAATAAGGAGAGTGAGACGAACTGTGTGAACCAGGACAATGAGGCTGAGGGACACATCAGGTTGCAAGCTGAGGGAGTTCGTGATCTTTGTTTTTACAGTATTGAGTTTCTAAACATGAAAATCATGAATTTGAAGAGCGAAGAGACAAATTTTCCGGAGTCACTTCTGAGTCACGGCTGAACCTGAAGGCCCCGTTAAGCAAAGCTTATGTAACTGTGCTCATTCACAGGCTGCTTTCAATGACAAAGCCCTCGAGTGCCTCCGCTGTGATTGGACGGTTTTATTGAGGCCTTTGAGGAGCAAATATGAGGTTGATTGAAATGACGGGTATCCTCACTGAAGTGCTCAGCCGCTCCACCACAAGGCTTTTCATTTAACGTCATCCAACAAGCTGGTGAACATTTGTGCCTCATTTTTAATAACTCTGATGTAACAACGCCTCGTCTTTAAGTTTAAAAACAGATCAGAAAAGTTTACTGAAAACAATTTGAAGACACGTGCTCTGCAAAGAAAATGGGCATTCTCCACAATTTTCTGCCAACTATACATCATAATCAATTGATAAAGAAAGTAACTGGCAGATTAATTGACAATAAAAATAATTGTTAGTTGCAGCCCTGGACTCAGGATCTGAGGTGTAATTGAAATTTTGAGTCACCCTCAAATTGGTGTTAGTGATGCATAGATTGGCCTGAGATCACCTGTCACTCATATAAACTTTATTTATATAGCACCTTTTAAAAACAAGGTTTACAAAGTGCTTTACAGAGCAGAGGGCCCAACAGAGGGCCAGTGAACAGGCTGAACATTTTTCAGTCAGGAGCAAAAAAAATCAAAATGATAAAGGAGAACAGGAAGGTCAGTAAAATTATAATAAATAAAATAAAATCAAAGAGAATAAATTGAAATAAAATAGAATAAAAGAGAATAAAAGAGAATAGTTGAAGTGAAAGCAGTTATAGCTGAAATGGTGGACCCAGAACTGAGCCTTGTGAGACTCCACATTTACTGTTTTTCCAACCTACTAATACAATACAGTACAAGTATCAGCAGTTTTTTTTCTATTAAAGATGATCATATGCAGTATCACCTGGGGTGCTCAGAAGACCCACAGCTTCTCAAACCAGGTGTTTGCATAATTAGTCTATAAATCTACTTTTTCTGCCATGTTTGGGTCGATATGCTGTGAACCTCCAGACGTCAGTTCATTTTGCACCTCCACACATAAAACAAACAAAAAAGGCCACAAAGCATTGCTCCCCCAGGCTCATTATCTCCATAATCTTACTGTTTTCTACGTCGTGCAGGTTTCCAGGATGTGCACGTGATGATCTTCATCGGTTTCGGCTTCCTCATGACCTTCCTGCAGCGCTATGGCTTCAGCAGTGTGGGCTTCAACTTCCTGATCGCAGCCTTCGCCCTGCAGTGGGCCACGCTCATGCAGGGCTTCTTCCACGGTATGCACGGAGGCAAGATCCACATCGGGGTGGAGAGGTAATACAGACACACATGTATGACTGCACGCACACATAAACAATATGTTAAACATGCAAAATCTGTACGCTTGCTACTATTAACTATAGATCAGTGCAATACCTGCATTAACAACACACACACCAACACATTTGCTGAACAACACTACAAACCACAATTGGAGTTGAAGCAAACCCTCCGACAGAACATTTTTATGAAGCTCCTGTAGTAATGCATTTTATTTCTTTCAGCATGATCAACGCTGACTTCTGCACCGGCTCTGTGCTCATCTCATTCGGAGCCGTTCTGGGTAAAACCAGCCCTGTCCAGCTGCTCATCATGGCCATGTTCGAGGTCACGCTGTTTGCTGTCAATGAGTTCATCCTGCTGAGTCTTCTGGGGGTGAGTTGACCTGAAGATCTCCATGTGACGTACTTCATGTGATAAACGCAGTGCAAAACAGCGATGACACATCACGTATGTCTAAGCTTTTAAACCAGGTTGTGGCTCGCTTTGTTCCAGGCCAAGGACGCCGGAGGCTCCATGACCATCCACACGTTTGGAGCCTACTTTGGCCTCATGGTGACCCGGATCCTGTACCGGCCCACGCTGGATAAGAGCAAACACAGGAACAGCTCAGTGTACCACTCTGACCTGTTCGCTATGATCGGTAAACGCTGCAGCTTAATGTCCTCTACAATGCCAAACATTAAAAATGGTGTTTTTAAAGGCTTAGGGTTAGGGTTAGGGTTAGTCAGCAGCCAGTCACATAAGGACTCGTCCCGGACTTGAAACACAAAGTTTAGCACTTGGGACTTGTAAGTCTTCCCTTGGACTTGCAAAACAACGATCTTTGCACTGACTCTGAGATCAAATACAGAAACAGTAAAAGTGTTGCAACAAATCTGATTCCCTTTCCTGACTTCATCAAAACTTAGATGTGAAACGCGTTTTTTCTTCTTGAACAGCAGCATGTCCTCCTTGCAGAGACAGCTGGACCTCCCATCATTACATATTTCCTCGTCCCTTTTCTTCCAGACATAAGCTCTCACAGACTGGCTGGTAAACTGCGCGTGCTGCATGTTGTTCATGTTCACACTCTTTGAAACTATCACCCAGTGCAGCTTTTACCTTGTTTGTAGCAACAAACCAATCGAACGCTGTCCTGCTGTCATGCCCTTCAGGTACCATCTACCTGTGGATGTTCTGGCCCAGCTTCAACTCCGCCATCACGGCTCACGGAGACGACCAGCACCGCACAGCCATGAACACCTACTACTCCCTGGCAGCCTGCACTCTGTCCACCTACGGCATGTCCGCCCTCACAGCACACGACGGCAAGCTGGACATGGTGAGGACACTGGACTGAACGGTGGTCTCCAAAGTCAAAACAGATCAAGAGCAAAAAGTGATAAGAGCTCAGGAACTAGACCCTAAACTTCCAGCTTCCACTTCTTCCAAGTCCTCTTGTTCACAATCAAATTGAACACTGCAGAGGTTAAAGGTACGATGAAAACATCCACACAGCAGGTCGTGCTCAAGTAAAGACACGAATCCAAGCAAACATGCAGCATCTTCCTGTCAGCAGGTTGGATCAGAGTTTGAAACCCATGACAGAGTCACTCCGAAGATAAAAGCTGATGAATGTGTCACCTGAAGACACACACACCCCCCCAAAAAATGTGAGTTGTAGCTGATTCACACGGATTCGAGCAGCGTATCATCGCTCAGCTGTCAGCGGTAAATCACCCTGATAGGAAGACGAGACATTCCTGAGCTGATAGCGATCAAACCTACGGTCATGTTCAGAGCAGTCAGCTGACATGGGAGTGGACATACCGCGTGGCCAATCAGCTAATCAGCTGATGGAGTAAGCTTGTCTCTGATGCATTCCACCTGTTTGCTGCTTCACCTGCATGCGTGAACGAGGCTGCAGCACTCAGTCGACGTTTACACTCAGGAAAAACACGTTTTCATGCGGTTTGGCCTCTCGTTTACACTCAAATGGACTTTTTTTCACAGAACGCTGGTTATTTGTCGGAGTGTAAACTGGGTTAAACGGCGTTTCAGGTTCCGAAACGTCACAACATGCGACTGAATACTTAACGTCATGTGAGCGACCTTGTTTACACTCGCGCCCATAGGTTTGGCATAGTTATGATGCGCTCGACGGCGGATTTATCCGGGTTCATGTAAACGACAACATTTTTAAAAACGATGTTGTGTGCACAATGTTATTTTTGAATTTTTGAGGGGCTAAAATATCTGTTTTCCAGAATACTCTGCTACGTGTAAACGTAGGCTCACTGTCTGAAAGCTGCTCAAATCAGAAAGTCTCATCTGATCATCTGCGACGCACATTTTAAAGGCGCTCCCTTTAAAGCTGTGCACAAGCGTTTGTTTCCTCGCTGTTCTTTTGCACATTTAGAGATTTCAAGTTTTACGAAATACAAGTGGAATCGTATGTGTGCTTCTTTCCTTCTTTTTTAAAATAATGATAGTAATAATTTGAGAAAATGATGATTTACTCTCAATAAATTAGTGCAGTAATTGTCAAAGCGGCTCAACACTCAGGAGCAAAAGGAATGCAGACACACCTGAAGGCCCTCAAAGGCCAAAGGAGGAAACCTGAGTATAAAAGCAAAGACCTGCTGAGCACAGAACAGATTTTTCTTTGCTCAAATTACAATATTCTTTGTCTTATATAACAATAATCTTTCTTCCAATCAGCATTCACGTGTGAGCAGCAAACACTTTTTTGTGCTCTCATTGCACGACCAGAAACACAAATATATCAACACATGCTAACTAGCTAGCGTAGCTAACTCAGCTCCATTGCAGAGCTTCTTTTTCTTTTACCTCATATTATTCCCACTGGGTCCTTTGCGCTGCCCCCAGAGGTCTGAGGAGTAACTACACCCTGACTCATAGTCCTGCCTGCTCTGTGTCGCTGTACAAAGTCACACCTGGTTTATTCCACCTGTGACCACACCTGACCACACCCATCTCACATCACACTCATGTGCAGCATGAAACATGAAAGTGCTGATTGTTAAATATGTGAAGCTGATCATCGTTTCACTGAGCTAATATGTCTTTAACTGAAGTCTGAGCATTCATTTTATTTGGATTTTAATCAGTAAACTGCTCATTATACATTCAGTACACTGAATCATGTTTCAGAGTCTCTTGTTAAAATTATGTGTACGACATCATTCAATTTAAAATGCTTATTAAGTCTCAACCTTCTCCTCCTCCTTTCAGGTCCACATCCAGAACGCAGCTCTGGCCGGTGGAGTCGCAGCGGGAACAGCTGGTGAAATGATGCTGACACCTTTCGGCTCCATGATTGTCGGTTTCTTGGCCGGCATCATCTCTGTTCTGGGCTTCAAGTACCTCTCAGTAAGGATGACTCAGCACTTTCTCTTTTATGATTAAGGCAGGGAAGACACATTTTCAGCTCATCAGAGACGTAAATCAAGACGACTGGAAGTGTTTTCTGTTGCTTCTGCTGTCAAATAGTTTTAAAATCATCAAATCTAATAATGCTTTAATGTAAAAAGAGGCAGCAGTGCACCTGGAAAGCCTGTTCATATGAATGCATGTGGGGATATATTAGAGAGAAATGTCATCCTGCATCATCATCATCATCACAGAACAAAGCCACAGTGGGTTCAGTGTGGGATCTGATGTCCACCTGCTCGTGTTCAGGCTGTAAAGAGCTGCTGATGAAATGTGCAGCTCTCCTCCAGCTGTCGAAACCACATGACCGTCTCCTCGTCTTTTCCTCCCCTCAGCCCATCCTGGAGGAGAAGCTGAAGATCCAGGACACCTGCGGCGTTCACAACCTGCACGGCATGCCCGGCATCCTGGGCGCTATCGTGGGAGCGGTGACTGCTGCTGTGGCAACCAAAGACGTTTATGGAGACGGGTAAACATCTCGTTTGTGCTGGCGTAGCGACAAACACCTCATGCATGCAGCGTTTTCCAAAAGATGAGGGTTAGAGGGACCGGCTGGGAAAATCTTTGGTGTAAATTAAAAAAAAAACTTGAATCCTCTGAAGAGGCAGAATAAGAAGTTTATAACACCAACCTGTGAATCTGAATGCAGAAGCAGGATTATTTAAAATGAAGCGTAAATGTTCAGTAAAACTTGGGCTCTGCTTTAGAAACTGCACTCTGTATGTGTTTGTTAATGGGGATTATGACTGATATTAGCATGTGTGCAGTGAGAAGAGTGAAGCTTTGGCTCGACTGCTTTCAGCTGACGGACCAAAAACAGCAGCGGCGGCTCGTCCTGAATTTCCACATTTTTCTCTTTGACTGAGATCATCTGTGAGGTGACAGATAGCATCTCTCTGACCACCACAGATCTCAGCTTTCATCAAGGGAAAAGTCTAACTGTGTCCACACGTCTCTGAAAACTGTGTGTTTCAGAATGCAAGACGTGTTCCCGGATGTGGCAAACGGAAGCATTGACGCGTCTTACCAGGGCGGTCTTCAGGCCATTTCCCTCGCCGTGACCCTCGGCATCGCCCTGCTGGGAGGCCTTATTGTCGGTAGGTGTCTCCTCTCTTAAACTGGACTGCTCGTTTGAGTCAAAGCTGCACGGTCAGCACTGATGTGGAGGTCAGAAGACGTCCACATTTCTGGCTTCAAACTGGGATAAAAGTTCAAACTTATTTGATCAGCATCTCGATGACTGTGCCATCAGACATCCAGACAGATCAGGACCGTCCGGGAAGACTCATGAATGTGGGTTTGTACTGATCCTGTGCTGATCATGCAGGTGCTGATGACAAACACCAATGACTCACTCAGCAGTTAGCTTCCTCAGCTGGTTGGGTTTCTGTCTTTCTGTCATCAGTGACTTTTAACTGTAGAGTCTCAGAGCAACACGTCCTCATACGCTGATTGATTGGCAGTGACTCCCGAAACGACACATATGGCTGCTGAGGAGGAGCAGCGACGAACGAGGGCGAACCTTCACTAAAACCTCAGCTTTATTTAAGCCTGAATGGCCACATTTAAGTATTTCACAACACTTTCAGAAGCTTCCTCTGGAGGCTTTCATTTAAAGCTGAGGAAAAACTGTTGTCACATGACCCCAATCAGCAGAAGAGCTTCATCCTCACATCGCTAACGTTGGTGTCACCTAATGCCCAAACTGCAGAGCGACTAATGCAGAGCGAGCTGTCCATGCTTACATGCCTGCAAGTTTCTTATAGTCTTCATCGGTGCATGTTCGTCCTCCACATCCAGCAAAACAGTCATTTCTCTTGTCCCACAAGTTGAACCCGGTTCAGTTCTGGCCTGCGTGCAGCCGACGTAGCTTCTCCACCTGAGCTTCAGTATCAGAAGGCGAGGTGGTGCTGTAGAGACTCTTTTACTCCAGTCTGAAATGATCATCATCGCGCTGTTTGTCATCGTGTTTGTTTGCTTTACTGACTCACAACTAACGAAGTGAGGAAGGACCTGCAAACATCACGTCTTCATGTTCATTATCCCTGCTTTCACAGCTAGCTTATCCAGATTCCTGAAACCAGGATTTGATGTTTACATGTGCAGCACATCCCAGAGCACTTTTTTTATTTTAAACACCGATGAGCACACAGTAACAGGGCCTCTTCTCTTGCATAAGGTTTCATTTTGAAGCTGCCGGTCTTCGGTGCTCCTCCTGACACCATCTGCTTTGAGGACAGCATCTACTGGGAGGTGAGTTTGTCCAAACTGGACGTTAACACGAAGTTTCCTGGGAAGAATCCTGTTATCTGTCCTTTATGACAGGGACGATGGAGACAAGGTTCTGGCTGAATGTGACAAAATGTGACGTTAATGTGCAGACAAGCAGACAGCGAACTGTAAAGAGGTTTCCAGTGATGAATGAATGAATGAAGTTTGAATTCTTGCTATAATTAGTGCTAAATTATATGCTGTAGTTCCTTCTTTGAAACATACTCGGAAATTATACTGAAATTATTATGAAATTGGCAGCCAATATAATACAGCGCTGTAATCTCATCGGCTACACTTTGTCTTAAACGTTCATATGTTTCTAATAGTTTCCCAGGAGAAAGGGCCATGTAATTTTGGTTGCCCATTAATTATAGTAAAACTATAGATAATGTTAATGTGCTCAGTCACAACAAGTCAGCTGATCGTGTGAAAATATGAAATGTGTCTGCAGGCTGCCATGAAATCCAACATATATGGAGAATAAGTGTTCAGATCATCAATGAGTGATGAACTGATATTTATTCAGGTTCTATGACTTTGAAGGAAGTCTAATTATCAATCCAGGGACAGCGTGGTATTTTCTCCAGTCAGTACTCTTTCCTCCTGAAAAGAAGAGCAGAATCAAATCTTACGACCACAAGGTGGCGCCGCCACACTGACGGTCAGGTCATCATCCGCGTGACGCTGCTCATCTCTGTCAGAGGAGGCAGTACCGCTGTTTGACCACCAGGTGGAGCAAATGCACCACAGTGCACCACGTTATCAGCCAGGTGGATTACAGGAACACAACCTCTCCTACATGATGTCACACCTTTTCACTTCAGGCTGACGTCATTCAGATTTCCCCACAATGCAACACGTCTGTGGCTCGCCGTGCGATGGTTTCTGTAGGTGAAGGTTTGCCTGCACACAACGCTAAATATCGCGTATGTGCACACATTTATGCCTGTTTTTGTGATTTATTTGATCATTTTACTGAAAGAAAAGAAAACATTTCTCATTTTTTTGATGAAGAAATAAAACATTTCTGGACATTATGCTAAACGTGTCTTTAAATGTTAATTCATAAATACAGTATGATTCTCAGCTTAAGACATTTAAGGTAAAGATAAAGAACATTCACATCCCCTGAAATGGTTTTTGTTCCCCTTTTACTGTTAGCCTTATTGATTAATATTTGATTGATTATCTGTCCTCTTTGTGCGTAAATGACATGAAAATAATAATCAGTTCAGTGCTGCTGTTCTCCATCCTCAGCTCCATCTTTATCTTTTTCCACTTTATCATCTTAACAAACATCTGAAAGGGGAACCAAAGACAAAAGCGCCTCAGATCTGGAGCGTGTTGACATTTAGAGACAAATTAATGACATAAAACCAGGAGGAGGCTGCGGACGAGCACCTGGAGAAGCCACACGTTGCATTTAGTGTGGAAAGTGGAAGCGCGTTTGAGGTCAAAGAAGTCCAGAAACTCAATTATCTCGCTCTCCTTCTTCCTGTGTGTCCCAGGTGCCCGGAGACGAGGCGGGTCATGAGGGCCAGCTGACCACTGTGAGGACAGAGGAGTCAGAGAAGCTCAACAGCTAGACACACACACACACACACACACACACACACACACACACACACACACACACACACACACACACACACACTGAGGTTTTAACATCCTAGCACTTGAGTATTACGTCCTTTAGGTTGTAAAAAAGCGTACTTGCATCACGCCCATGTCAGCTGCCAAATGTCTGTTTCTGTGTGTAAAAACTCATTTTGTTCCATTTTAAAGTCCCTGTTAGAGGTCATTGCCAGCTTTGCCCACTAGAGGCCGATCTAGAGCTGTGTCACGCTGCGCTTCGGGCCTGTGGAAGGACCGCATTGGGAAATGATGTGTCTATTCGATGGGAGATGCTGTCTAATTGTTCCCTGAACCAGGTTACAGAATTTAACATCAGCAGCCGCTTCAAGCCAAAGACAAACAGACTCAGAGCCACAAACCTCCTCTCAACACACAGAGTCTCTGGAAATAAAAAAAAGAAAAAATGGATCACATTTTCACAGAAAACCAGTTTTGTTTTTACTATTTTCTATATTTGAAATAAAGGTTTTTCATGCTAAATAAAGCAGAGGCATAATGATGTTTTTTACGTGTGTATTATCTCCTAATACTTTAGGTTTGGGTTTTTCTGTGATCTTATTTTTCATATTAAACTGTATTTGATTAGTTAGAATAGAAACGTCACTGTTCTGTACCTTTATGTTGATTCTGTGTTGGACCTTTTTCAGATTGGCCTGAATCATTTGCTCAAAGATGAATTCACTATTTTATTTTCTGTGAATTGAAAGTATTGTGAAACAAAACACTGGATTAGTTTTTGGCTAAATAATAAATTCAAGTGTGTTTGGCTCGTTTAATATGTGACTGAAGTGTTTGTGTTGTGCTGCGGTGAGGGGGGAATGAAAAGAGGAATAAAAATCAAAGACATAAATCACAATTCACGTCAATATCGACAGTAACAAACGTCATTTTCAGGAAATAATTGATCAGTTTCATTCTTTTCCCCCTTGGGAGTCACTTACTGTTATTATAAGGATTCAGTAATTTTGCAGAATGTGGGAGAGAGGCTGTGCAATCAAGTCTCTGCTTGTTATGATGAAGACCAGTCATCATTAGCCCTTTTTTTCTTGAAGGCTTAATGACTGAGTAGCAATCACGGCTGAAGGGGTTAATGCCTGTAATCCAGATGGGGTTTGTTTCTCACTGCGTAATTTGCACAGTTTTACTTTCAGAGATCAAACAGCAGAAGGAAGCGGGTGTCCTTGTAAGATACGCTCTGCTCAGGGCCTGAGTATGAGGGGTGATTAATGCCACTGCGGAGGAGGAGGAGGAGGAGGAGGAAGCACCATCAACAACTTACTATTCATTTGGATTGCAGGAAGTGGGACTTTTCCTTCAGCATCCAGGGTAATGTTTGTTTCCATGGTGACAGTGCAAACAGGAAGTGCAGGCAGTTAATGCGCACATCAAGCGAAACATTTCGGGAACTGTGGTGCCAAAACTCAGAACGCTAATCCTAAAAATATATATTTAAAAAAGGAAATAAAAATATGAAAAAGACAAAAATCCACGACGCTTAGTTTGGATTTTTGTTTCTTTCCGACACGTTTGTTGACAGTATAAGTCTCAGGATGTCCCACCAGCATGTCCTTACGTCCCTGCAGCCGGGACCCTCCAGCCGTCCCTTTACAAGCAGATATTTTCCGGAGGTGAAGCCTTCAGACACACTCAACGATCGTCTCGTCTGCTAAACAAAGAAAACAAATCGCATGTATATTCCTCCTAAAACCTTCATGCTTTTGCAGTTTCTCATCACACATTGTTTGTTTTCTATCAGTTCCTTTGTCAAGTTTTTACACTGGTGAACAAGCTCTAAGTCCACCTTAATGATGTCCTTCCTGTTCGGCTGCCTCTCTGTGGCACTAAACGCCCCTCATACTGAGGGCCCCTTGCAGGCTGCAGGGGCCTCGCCTGACCCCCCGCCCGATTCAGTGATGGTACCTCGGCGTGAACAGGCGCCGCAGCCTTTTCCCAGGAAGGAGAAGACAGGTGGACAGCTGTTTACTGAATAGGCGCTCGTACTGAAGAGCTTAATTGAGCTTCATAGGGCTAATTAAAATGCAGAGAAAAATAATCATGATTATGGTAATTATTCTTTTGTCTCATACGTCTTCCGGAGATGCGCTTGTTTGGCATCATACCTGCAATATGTTGAAGGCTCAGGAAAATAAAAATAGAAGTCCGTCTGTGGCCTCGGAGCCTGTACCACAGCTGTAATTACACTGCATGAAATGTTAATTGTTTTAATTTCTATTGTTTAAGACAGAGAGTGAGCGAGTGAAATAATAACATGTAATTAAACGCTGCAGAAGAAACTGTCTTTGAGTTTGACCTAAATTATCCTTCAGGGTAGAGCTGCTGGAATAAGTGTATAAAAAGTAGAAAAATCCACGTGTTTGGTTGATGTTTATTATCCAGAGCTGCAGACGCTGACGTCACGTCCTGCATATGGACGCTTTAGTCTGTCACTGTGTGCACCTTCAGCTTTGGGGGAAGTTCAGTGTGGAAGTGATCTGACTTTTATTTTGAAATTTAGGTTCCAGCTCCAGGGTGTCATTTTTTTTTGTAATATTCCACCTTTATGTGAATTTGTCTATTTTTTGGGTGTGGCTGAAAGAAAACGGTCAAACAGAGTCGAACACACAGCTCGTTTTAAGGGGCCTGCTTCCTCTGAGTAACATTTACGGTACATTAACATAATAAGAGCCTTTCACTTAAGGAATATGTCTGGAAATGAATGCAGTAACATTACTGCAAAGCGACACTTCGTATAAATATTTTGTGTCGTGACCCTGCTTGATCACGCTGTAATTATACATGATTTCCCACTTTCCTTCAATGGAAAATGACATGTAAATCTAAGAGGCCGTATTACACTCATGAGCTTATCGCCCCGCCGCTCTATGTGGCCCTTGAGCAAGGCACGACGTGGGAACGGTGCTGATCGGCGCCTCAGGCTACGCGGCGGCGCTCTAAGCAGCTGTAGCCTCCTGTGGCTCAGCCTCCAGCTTGTATGTGATTGTTGTGCGTAACACTGCTCTGGAGGTGAACATAATGGGTTAATAGGCTCCCTCAGGACCTCCTGGTCCCCTGTGGGACCCCTCAGCCGGCTCACAGCCCAGCAGAGGCCGTAATGGGCCGGAGCTAAAACCACCGTGGGGATCTGACACGCTGACAGGACGTCAGAGTCTGATAAGATTCATACTCGTTGTACTAAAGTTCATCTTTTCATCGCTGAATATGGAGATAAATGTGATCCACGCTGACTCCACCAGGGGGGTTTATTGCCCTTAGGTCTGACCCCAAAAGCCGTAACATCATGAGTGTGATGACATTCATGAAACTCCCAGTATTTCTTTTGTAAGATATTATATCAAGAAGTGTTTTTTGTTGCAGTAAATGCAGTGATTTAAATATAAATCCAGTGGAAGAAACCGTAAAAATCCCCACAGAGTGGAATAAAAGTACCACCTCTGTGTACTTAAACGCTGTGACTTTACACATCTGCTTTCCTTATGCATAAGTGATAATCTTTTGATTGCATAATTATTCCATGCGCTTATGTTTTTGCTGAGATGCTTCACAGAAAAAAACCACTCAGAGTATAAATATCAACACTTTGGCGGTGCATCTGCAAGTGCACATCATCAGAGTTAATTTAACTCTCATTATAGTTCTGAGCCGTCGTCCCAAAAGCTGCATCCACTCTCCAATCAGCTCTGTGAACTGACGAATCTGCACATCCTGAAACGTCTTGTTTGAGCTGCTCAGGTAGCAGCGACACGCCGGCGCATCATGAGCTCCGGCTGTGGGTTTCACAGGTTTGCATTTAGTTCCACGTCGTATCAGGAACCACAGCTGTGGTCATAACCTCGTCACCGGCGTTCTGGACCGAGCTGCGCCCCCGCTGAGAGGGGCTGACTGATGCCAGCTGAGCGGGGCGACGACGGAGCAGGGGTGTCGGTGGGGGACGCCGGCTAAATGCAGGAAGTTGTTCAGCTGGAGAGGGTTTCAGCCACTTGACTGAGGGGAAATTGCCTTCAGTGCTCCATGAGTGCTTGGGAGTGCTTCACTTGAATTTCCTCCTGAAAACGGCGAGCCGTGTGAATGCCAAATCAACAAAAGTAGCAGCAGTGTTCATTTTGGGCCCCTCAAACGTTCGCCTCTCTCATTTCTCGCCTGTGGTCGACAAACCCTCGGTGTGACAGCAGAGAGCGACCGGCCATGCCTGGACCTCCCCTCAGGTCCAGAGTGGACAAATATGGGAACAGTTACGAGGACGCTATCAAAATATATCCTCTCCCCAACACAAATTATGCCTTGTTGAACACATATTGCCCCAAATTATGCAGAAATGTTTAGAAAATGATCGTTTCAGAAGTTTTTTTTCCCAAACAGTGGGAAAAGCATATTTATTTATTTATTTAGGTTTGATTTTTAAGGTGGCCTCTGTGTTCGTATGTATTTTTCTTTTTCGCTATAGGACGGGTCACCTGAAATTTCTCTCAGACTTCACTCGAGCATCAAAGATCTCATTATTGTTAAGGTGAAATAAGTTGAGTCGAATCAACACTGTTGTCCTCTGAGACATCAGGACGGACCCTCCTCTAAATCAAAGGAGGGTCATTTAAAAATCTTAATATATTTTCATTCAACTCTCCTTTTTCACTAAATTGGGTGTGAAAATGTGCTGAAAGTCGCTCGTCCTTTTAACACCGAGCCACATGTTTTGCCTGAATGAAAGCCTTAAAGATTAAAGATTAAAACATCTCCAAAATCTTATCACAAATCCAAAGAAACATTGAGTCAAGTTCTGCCACTTTCTTCATTAAAGCAGCTTTCCTCAGACGTCACTTTAAAGGTGTCTTTAATTCCTTGAGGTCAGAATATCATTGATGTGCCTCTCTGTAATTCAGCCTTGTCTTTATCCTTCCTCAAACTGCATACTGGGCCTTTAATGCTGCCTTAGATGACTAAGCAAACCCAAATTTAAGACCCTTACATAGAACAAAAAAAGCTTTGCAATTAGGAAGATCTGAAGAAATCATATTCATCCGCTGGCTGAATGACCATTGTGACAGGGAAGGATCACGTTTAGGGCAGAATGGGGCAGCCTCTAATCCCAGAGTCCCTGCGAGGTCCCCTGGTTTAGCACCCCGTGCACTAACAAGGCCTCCCACCGGACCCATTACAAGAGGAAAAACCAACAAAGGCAGTTATTACACACTCCTTATGAAAGACGCCTGGGGTGAATGGGGGCGAGCTGGACAGCACCGGAACAAAAGAGCACTGACCGACCTCCCCCCGTCACCACCGCACGTCCCCTCACACCCTCACCTCCACCCGAATCCCCCCACCAGCCCAAAGCACACGCATGCCTCCGAGGTGCGTGACTCGAGGGGGTCGGCGGAGGTCGGGAGAGGTCGGGGCCTTCGTGGCCTCTTAATTGAGCGAACCCACTGAGGGAGCATGTGGCTCAGCGGGGCCTCACCGGAGGCCGAGGCGGCGCTGCGAACGAGGGGAGCAGCAGAAGTCACGCCAGGCTAGCAGGGAGGACGCAGAGAG
Source organism: Chaetodon trifascialis (assembly GCF_039877785.1). NCBI lineage: Eukaryota > Metazoa > Chordata > Actinopteri > Chaetodontiformes > Chaetodontidae > Chaetodon > Chaetodon trifascialis. Next base: position 29,444,996 of record NC_092062.1, on the reverse strand, counting down.
CCGGCGGCCTGAATGCTCCTCCACGCTCGGAGACGAGATGACGTGCAGGCTTTAAAAGTGCTGCTGCAGACAGAAAAGTGAGCACAGCACAGCGGCAGGCCAGCAAAGAGCAGCAAAGAGCAGCATTTACGCATCTTACAGGGTGTAAAATCTGCAGCTAAAGTGTTATTCTAAATCTGTATTTCATTTATTAATGTACTGTTCTGTTGGAAATGAATTCCTCATACATGAACGAATCACGTGGTGGATCAGCTCGCCTGCATGAAACTCTTTTCATCAGTTTGCTTCTTTCCACAGTTTTACTGTCACAATGCTCAAAATGAGGCTTTTTAAACCTGATAATAGCTCAATTGTGGTGAAACACTGAAAATTTTCATGAATATTTAGGGCTTGAAAAAGTTAAAATGTCCAGTTAACTGCTGAATAAAATATCAGCTGTGCATCAGCAGACTTTGGCTCCACAAACACACATGACTTTAAAAACTGTAGTTTTAATCTTTACTGTACTGAAGGAAAATAATAGTTTGAAGTTCCAGCTTTTACTCTGATGGTGATGTTCAAAGGTTTTATAGAATTACTGACAACAGTATTTTTAGTTTCAGTCAAGCAAAATGTCAGGAAGATGACTCTTCCTCTAACTGAGTACAAGTACTTTGTCCATTCAACTATCCGTCTGTTTCTGATGAAAGGAAGCAGCAGGGGACGACACACGAGGAGAAACAGGAAGCAGTTTGCCTGTAAAATGGTTTGGATGTTATGACTTTTTATTATTATTATTATTTTTATTATTTACCTTCATCTCCAGCGACCTGCGTTCAGGCTCCAACTCACTGGAAGAGCCTTTCTCTCAAAACTTCATCCATATCTCTCAACCTGAGATGTTTTATTTGTATAAAGACAATGTTAACCTTCCAAAAACACACTCATGTAATCTTCATATAATCATGGCTGCACACAGTCTGCATGTCGACATCGTGCTCATGTCACCAGAACACGTTTAGCTTAAAACGCTGAAAAATGAACTTATTTCTCGACCGATTGTGGGACAATAACATATCTACTGAAGTTAGCATGCTAACCAGTTAGCCCAGCCTGTCCTGTCTGTAATACCAGTCTATACCACAGGGGGCGATAGTCTGCAGCAGAAAGGACATTTTCTTTCACCTATTTCCCTCATTAAACAGGAAAGTACAACTCAAGTCTCAAGTTTCTCTCTTTTACGAAGTCAGACGCTTAATAGCTCATCGTAAAACACATTCAACACAAAGAAAGCTCACCAAAAGCACCTCGGTTTGTTTTTCCTGTTGTTCCAACAATCATCAACCATCATTTGTTTGTGAGAATATTCTGGCTCTGCACTCTGCTGATGCTTCACTCCTGTTCTGTCCCGGCCTGCCGTGTCTTCTTTGTCCCCGGGGCCCCTAGCTGCATGGCTAACTGAGCTAACTAGCTAACAGCAGCTAGTAGCTAAAGCCAGGAATTTAATAATCAGCAGTTATTGGTGACCTTTGATGGCTGACCAGATCTTAGACATAAGCCACTGATTTGCAGAAAGCATCCAGTGAAGAGCCTGATCCACGTCAGAGATGACGCTGGAGCTGAAACTCGAGTTACTGAACCTCACTGCACCGGACGTCTTCGTGTTAGACGAGTCAACATTTAACCAAACCATAAACACAGCACAGACAGGTCAGAGTGGTGCAGAGGCAGCAGCCATTTCCAGGCCTGCAAAGGACCGAAAGTGTGAAATTCTCCAGAAACTACAAGAATCAAACGGCCCTGAAATCAGCCCGAGGTTGTTTGGAGGCAGTGCTGAATCCAGATCTTCACTGAGCACGTGGCTTAAAACGATGAATCCGCCGTCAACCGCTCAGACCGTCATATTCAGCCGTTAAGCCCTCACTATCTCTGTTTGAAAAGGCCCCCGAGGGACCCGAGGGGGACCCACCCAATCCTCTCCTCTGACTCCCCTCACTCCACACATTACCTCATTCTCATCAGCGTAAAAGACAGAAAAGAAGGCTACTGATAAAAGGCCGAGGAGAAAATACCCAGAATCCGATACAATCGAAAGAGAAAGAGACGGCGAGAGGAAAAGATGGGGGGCATGCGTTAATTAACGAGCGACTAATCTCCACCAAATTAATAACCGGGTCATGGATGTGAGGAAGAGAGGGATGAAAGGAGGGGAGGGAAGAAGGAGAAAAGAGGAATGAAACATGATGGCTGCGGGTACGCCGATGGGAATTTTGTCCCTGTCTTTTCCCCATAACCCCTCCTAACCTCTCCCATTCTCCCCGGCTCTCCGATCACAAACCCTCTTTGTGGCTCTCCCAAAAAACCTTTATCGGATGCCAATTTGCATAAAGGCAACAAGCAACAACACTTTTCTCTCTCTCCGGCGGGATAGGACAGCAGCAGCTCCTCCCCTCGCAATGGCATCGCAATTCTTCTTGTTTTAGGACCCACACACACACACACACACACACACACACACACACACAGGCGCGCATGCACACACACATGCACAAGAGCATATGTGCAGGATGACATGACGATGAATGCGCTTGTTTTATGATTCCCTCAGTGCACGTATCATACGTTTACGTACAGTGCTTGCACACACTCACACACACACACACACAGTCATTGCTCATGCATTCATAAATGCAGCACACACACACACACACACACACACACACACACACACACATGCACAGAAACCCCTCACACGGCTCCCTTTTGAGCGTAATTAAAACAGGAGGTGCTCACACAATACGCTTTTGTCTTAGGGCATGGCGGGGAGAGGCGGGGCGAGGGGCCTCTGCATATTAATTAGGGGCTATGGTGTGAAAGCCAATCAGGCGTGTTAAACAGATGACATACTGGGACAAATATGGCACTACTTTCTTGCTGCTCTCCCACGGTGGCGCATGGATACAGGCGGTGCACGCTGCAACTTCCGGCCATGGCACGCTGCCAGCGGTTGGAAATTAGCAGCAGTAGCTGCTGGGATGAGTTAGCGAGCCGAACAATGCAGGAGGCTGCGTGCTACGCAGCAGGGAGACGGGAGGTGGCTGACGGCTTCAATGTCAAACCAGTAGGTGGCGACGTTGAGACGAACAAGCTCAGGCCTGTACAACAGCTCCTTTTGTTTTTTCTTCCGTCAGCCTCAGAACGGGCACTGAAACCTGAGGCGTAATTCAGTGAAGGTAATCAGAAAGGTGTGTTTTGGATTTCTGATGAAGCCTTTTCACGGCCAACAATGACGAGAAGAAGGGATGTCACCTGGAAAGCACGGCGCCGGGCAGCGGACTTGTTATTTAGGGTGAATGAAAACAGCGTGGCACACAAAAAGCCCACGTCTCCATTGAGCGCCCGGCTGCCAGCGTACAGTATTTCCCTGACAACAAAAACCGTTAGGCCAGATTTAGCGTCAGATGTTCATTCCAAACTGGACACATCTGTTTGGTTATCAATAACGACGGGACTGCTTGGCATGCCGGCAGCTCCCCTCTTCTTCTCCCATTCACAACTCTGTTAAAAGAGAACAATTCAGGTGTTATAAATCACCGAAAGGGGAGAGAGCCAGCGAGAGGCTGACAGGCTGTACAGTGGCAGAGGGAGACCTCCAGCACCCTGCCACCATTTTTTTATCCTCCGGGGCCACCCAGCGTCATTGACGTGGGCGAGCCCAGCCTCCGTTCCTTTGTTTTTCCTGCTCAATTTCCCTTTTCTCCGGGGTTTCTTTTCTCTGGCGCTCAGTGTTTGGTTGCGAGGTTTGTACCCCATTTCCTTCACATCCTTTTTTTTATTTGTTCCTCCTACGCGCCAATTGAATTTGTCTTATTCGGTTAATCTCTTCTGCTCTTTCTCGGCCTTTCTTTTCGCCGTGGCCTATCTCCACCTATCCCTTCCTCTTTGCTTTCCCCCTCTTTGCCAACTCGCCCCTCTGTCGTTTTCACCCTCCCTTTCTCGTTCTCGCCGACCCTCCCCCTCCCTCGGCTCTACCCATCCCTCTCTGCCATTTCCCCGGTAAGGGGGCACTTTGCTGCTCCTGTCTTTCGATCTCCGCTGTTGGCACTCAGTTCTGAGCGGCCGGCCCAGTGTGTGCGGAGGGGAAGCTGTGTGTGAGCAAACGGGTGCCCACGCCTGCCCCCGGCGCCACAAAGGAGCCTTTCTTCGCCCATCAATGGCTTCCATTAACGCCGGGCCCTCTGCCTCTGGAGGGGATGTCAGGCTTCCCGAGATGGCACACAGAGACGGCCATTAGAGGCAGGAAGCCGGGGGCAGGGGCATCATGGGAGAGCTGCCAGGGCAGAGGAGGGGGGGCGAAGAGGGCATGAGGCGGCGTTTTGTGTTTCTGCCCTGTGCACATACAGACACAAACTCCCGAAAGGACACATTTATTCTCTCACGCACTCAAAATGATGCATGCACGCACGTGAGCGTGTGCACGCCAGCGTTCAGCTGCTGCTTTGGAAAGCTGGTGACGTTTTCTTTGGGCTCCAACTTACAGTTATTTTCTACAGATAACTGTCGAGTCTTCGTTCTGCAGGTACAAAATTCTATTTGAGTTTTTCTTTAACGATGACGAGCTGGTCGCCTCAATAGAGTGTTGACTTGAGCAAAACGTCGTGAGGCCACAAGTGCATCAATGAAAAGACACACACACATTCTGCAGTATATATACAGATCATATAGACTTACTCTACACACTAAAAAATTTTTTTTAAACAAATCCAATGAAAAACCATAAATATTTAAATGTGGGCTACACATATAGAGTAAATGCACTTTTTAAAAAGGCTAAATAATTTCCTCAAACAGCAGGGATCTGTAGTTTTTAGCAGACATTGCTCAGAGGAGGAAGCCGTGCATTTGTTCGGCCACGTCGTGTGTGTTCATGCTAATGACCCGGTGAAACTGAGGTCTCACACTGCTGCTGTTTACTGTCTCGCCTTCAGTCCTCGGACACACGGCCGACCTGCGCTCCCTGTTCTCCACCTGCAGCACACCTGGTGGAGATCCGCACTCCTGCAGTTATCAGTAGCATCAGTTTATTGTTGGTTTTGGTCTTTTTGTCTGATTTGCTGACGATTAAAAAAAAGACGTGCGTGTGAGAGAATGTGAAAATGATTTCGACCCCACACGAGGCGCCAAACTTCTTTCTGAAATGAAATTCTTTGTTTGCTGTTGGCAGGATTTTCAGCCTGAATCTGCTCCAGCTTCGTCTTTTCAGTGGACACCACGGCCTCTGCTGCATTTCCCTGCTTATGAAAACACTTACGGTGATGTACACAGAAGAATATGACAGAAGAAAACGAGCAGAAGCCCTGGCTGGCATGAACATACAGTACATGTGTTGACGTGCACACGGGCACCGAGCAGAAGCCTGTTGGCAGTCAGCGCTGTCCTGTCGGCCCTCCTGCCCTCTGACCGCCTGTGTTTCATTATTTTCTACAGATTTCAGGGGAGTTTGTCTTCATCTGATGCTGTTGTGCGTTGTTCTTTCAGATGGAGAGAAAAGGATCCAAACTAAAAACAAAATCTCTTCAGCTTGTTGAACATCGTCCACCGCAGTGAGACGATTTCCATCTGTTTCCAAATAACCTTGATTCAAGTTTTGCAGAGAGGCACGACAGGATGAGGCAGATCGCTGCACCGGAATCAAGCGAAATGACACTCCAGAAAATTGTTGAAACAAGTTGATTTGCGTGGGAAAGTGACATTTCCTCACTGCGCCGGCAGAGGATTAGACTCATTTTAAGAGAAGAAGGCTTTTCAGTGCACAAAGAGACAATTGTTGTTGATTTGATAGGACCTGCAGTGACAGCACAGGGAGATCCAAGCAGAACACATGCTTGAAAGACACGAGCAGATACACTGAGGTGAAAATAAAACGTAGCTGCGGCGTGAGGACGCTCGCTTCCTGTGGGCGGGGAGGAGAGCTATCTAGTCAGTGAGATCACAGCGGCGTCCGAGGCGTAGATGTGAAAGCAGGCAGGTCGGCCTTCTCAAGACCTTCTGAGAAGACGCCACGGGACGGTGAAAGGGAGGGTCTGCTCTTTAGGAGGGGTCGTGCTGTGAGAGCAGGTGGGGCGGCGAAAAAGAGATGGCGAGTGTGTGCAGATCAGAGGGGTGTGTGCGAGCTGGAGACGGTCAGCATCCACTGATCTAATGACGGCCGACTTCAGAGCGATGCTGGCTCCCTTTGCACAGCGCCAATTAACTCCAAGGGTGGGGACAGTTGATGGACAAGTCTATTATTAGCATGTGAGAAGTGCCGCAGTGCCTCAAAGAAATCAAAGAAAGAAAAGTCTTGAAGGAAGTGGCAAATGCAAAGTGAATGCGCGTGATATGCTTCATTGGTCCAATTGTGGCCATATTGCTTTCTTCTCCTGCTCCCTCCCAGCACCACCACCACCACCACCACCACCAGCACCTCTTCTCATGAGCAGAAAACACAACACAGCTCTGCAAATGGTGTAATTTGTGGCTCTGCAGAGGTGTCCCCTCTGTGCTGCCGTACTCAATTATACCACTCTGGGAAACAAATAAGGAAAATACGCCCCTTCATTCAAAGAGGAATTTCAAAGGTACCACAAACGCTTAAATCCGTCCGGCCGAGCAGAGTGCTGCTCGTTGCCCCTCCCCGTTCATCCCACCTATCATTGTCTTCAAGCAGGAGGGGGTCGCTCGTTGATTGGGCTCCATTTCAAACACATTTCTCACGTCCACCAATAAGCTTCTTCAAGTCGGCGAACTGCAGAACACACCCAACAGCATTTCTGCCCAGCACCGCTCAGCTGCTTCCCCTCTTCTTCAATTATAGTGTTCTTCAGCTAATGTCCGAAATCACTCCCCCATTCACTCATTCACCCTCTCATTACCCCGTCAATACTTCAGCGAGCTCCAAGCCCAGAGTTCAGATTGTAATCATCATAATCTGCACCATCACTGACAGGTGTGGAGCGGATCATTTACACACCGAGCCGCAGGACAGCGTTGCATTTATTTAGAAAAAAAATAAAAAATAAAAAAATTTTATGAGCACAACTTTTTGGTGTGGATTTTTCATAATGACTAAAACACTCAGATGAAAGGGAGGAAACAGTTTTTAAAGTGCTCTGAAGAAAAATTTGAACATTTCAAACTTTACTAAAGGACCTCGTGATGAGTGAAGGTTAATTCTTAAGATAACATGAACAAAGTCCTGAAAGTTCTCAGAAGAAAAAAATAAAAGGAAATATTTCTGAATATATTTCAGAAACTCAATCTGCTGAAGAAGGTTTTATACACAATCAGAAGTTCCAGAATAGATGATCAGCTGGCCTGGATGTGAGATTTATTGATTGTTTTTGCCAAAAAATAAAGGAAATTAAATATCAGTCAAAAGTGAAACAATGCATTCTGGGATTTTTTAAAAAATTAACGCGTTGTTTGTGAGAATATTTGAGGGTAAAATACAATGAACACATTAACAAAAAAAAAAGTATTTGTACGTCTTTAGTTTCATGACAGCTGAGCACCTTCAGCTGCTGAGGAAGACCATTACACAGATAGAGTGAACATTACAGTCAGACTGTTCTGAAAACAATGGAGGAAAACTTTATTTAAGTACAATTTTGGGGTATTTGTACTTGAATGCTTTTGTTGGATTCTGCTCCACGACATTTATCTGACGGCTGTAGCTTCATCAACACTGTGCACGTTAAGATTTTACATCAGAAACAGTAAATAAACAGTAAACCCACTTTAGAAAATCAGTTATTGATTATCCAGAAATAAAACATCAATCTGTGATGACGACTTTTAGTTTTTAGATTTCAGGTACATTTTGATGATAATACTTCCAGACTTTACTTTGTAGTATTTTTTACAGCATTGCTGCTTTTAGTTCAATCCTTCGTGCACCACTAGAGGAAAGTGAAATGTGTTTTCAGTGATGGTCATTTTGGAACTGGACCCTCTCACCTGTTTTGGCTCTTTCTGATTGGTCGACACGAGGCAGGTGATGTTTGAGAGTGAAGCTGCTGTCATCCACAGAGGTTTTGAGTCTCTCTGTACATTTGCTCTGTAAATACAGGACACTGCCGCCCTGTTTGTCCGGCCTCAGGAACCCCGTCAGAGCAGATCTCTCATGATGGAGACGATCAGCCGCTCTCAGAAATATGTTTTGCTTTGCCACGAGAGCCAATCAGGAGACGCGCAGCTTCAAAAGAATTAATTAATTCTTCATTTTTAATCAGGTCTTAATCTTAATGTCTGCTCAGCAGTATACGGACGTCTGATATAACATATGCACGGATTAAAATGCTGAAAATGAAATGCTAATAAGAATGTAATGAAGAAGCAGAGGGGCTACTGCGGAGACTCACTTTAACTGTTGAATGACACGTTTCAGAGCTCAGTTAGCGCCTCAGCACTGTACAGTTACAACATGAAGGCCACTGAAAATAGTCCCAACAAATCAGCTGTGAGCTGAACTTTAATGTTTTCAAAGATCTTCAAAGCTGAGATCCACAAACGGGGACGTCAGGAAGTGTTGAGAGAAGGACTGAAACCTTCTTTTCTCATGAGATTTATTTGTTTTTGGGCCTTTGAAGGTCAAACTTTCTATTGAACTGGCACTTTTTTAACAAGGAGAGCAAAGCTGTGATGCGTTGGCCTCTTTCTATTGGCTGCCAGTCGGGTTTAAATACAGTATAATATGAGGAAATCCTGTCACTCAAAGTCTTTGTCACAATTCAACTAAAATAAAATACAAACTCTACGTATAATTCCTCACTTTTCTTGCCTCATGTTTTGCTTTTTGGATATATTTTTTATTTTTGTGACTTTTGTTTTGAAAAGTGCTTCCAAACTCACGATGGTAAAGATATTGCTCTTTGTGGCTGGACATTTTTGTTGTGTACATGAAATCTTTTATTTTTATGTTTGATTTTTTTTTTTTTTTTAATTTCTAAAAGATGTCAAAGAACCAAAACAACCTTTTTGGATACTTCGATCAGTAAATTAATCAATCAAAACAACAAATGTCAAGCACCCCTGGTATTCTGCCTTTGTGGATCATAAATTTTCTTTTAAGGGAAGGAAAACTATCTGTTGATCTTTCTCTCTCCTCCTCTTCATCGTTTGTCTCTGCGTGAATTTCTCTCTCTCATGTTTATGTTGATGCATTCTGTTTAAATAAAGTTTTCTGTCTATTAAAACTGCCTGAAACCGAAGTGAAATTTGAATTTTAATGGAGCAGAAAAAAAGAAGTTGAATCTTAAACTGTGTGTCTCCTTCCCTGTCCCGTGTTGGACTGTGGGGACATTAAGACACACGGGGCCAGAGGCAGGAGAGGCCTGGTGTCTCTGTACCTCTGGACTCTGGAGGGAAACCTGTGATTACTGCTTTGTCTCTCGGAGCCTCCATCACGGAGGATAATCACATGCACGGCTTATCTTGGAAACGTGTCCTCCTTCATGTGAAGAGGACATTTTTCTCTTGTTCTGAATATCTGTGCGGCGGTTTTTCCTCCCATCGCTGGAGGAGGTGGAGGGCGGATTAAAGTGAGGCTAATCTCCAATCCGGACCTCCTCCTCCTCCTCTTCTCCTCCTCGTTCCTTCAGTTCAGCCTCCCCGCAGCTGCCAGGTTGCTGTTCCACTTCTCCGCGGCGGCTTTATTCATGAGGAAGAGGGGCGAGGGGGAAACAAGCAAAATGAAAATGGCAGCTGTTTGTTTACGCGTTCCCACGACTCCATGCCAATTAAGCATCGTCATTCCGTCAGCCGCTTGTCTTCCCTGATTAGACACCCCTCAACAGACAAGACAAGAGGGACAGAGAGGGAGAGAGAGGGAGAGAGAGGGGCCTGGAGGAGGAGAAGGCCCGCGGAGGAGAGCTGCTGCCCGGCCGCGCCTCCAGCCGAGGCCCGCTGCTGCTCTGCAGGATTTCAGAGGATCATTTAAAACATTTTAGGTTCATTTCAACACTTTTATCAGAGATACTATGAGGATGATTTACACCACCTTCATCATCATATACAGGGAGATTTAGGAGTCTTCATCCTCCATGTAGAATCATTAACAGGCCACTTTTCATTACATCCACTGTGATAACAGAAAATTCCTCATTTATAGGATCACATCATGTTTTTCATGATGCACACAGATTTAAGACACCGCACAGAGCAAAGACCAAACAATCCACGATCTGATGTGCAATTCAATGCTTTTGTCTTTTGCAGAAAACTTTGAGAAGTAGAACCAACGCGCTGCGTCCAACAAATGATTTCAGAAACTGACCAAAAATAACGTTCAAGCTAAAATATCTGGTCCCGGAGCAGGTTTGGAAAGGCTGGATGAAGCTCACAGCCACATATTAAAAATGATATGATGGTGAAACAGATAAATCCACCTTTCAGAGCAGACTTCATGAAGCTGCGCGTGTCAGCGCGTGAGCTCATTTTCTCAGATTCTACATTTATTTTCTGAACGTGAAACGGAAACAAACGTTTTTCTGAAAATTACTGGCATCGAAAAATGAAGCTCAGTGGATACAAACGATTTTCAGTTTATGTATAAAGTGAAATTTTGATGCTGATGCCATTTCTGAAAAATGTATTATTATTATTATTATTATTATTATTATTATTACATTTAGTAGTAGTGAAGCTACAATGCAGGGAATGAAGGTCCTGTGAGAGACCTCCATCATAACGGATGTGCTGCTGCTTATTATTGGATTAGTTCACGGTTTAAATTGCAATTAGGCTCAAATGACTCACCAGATATGAAGAAGATGCATCTGAATCCATGGAGGACGAGTTCTGCAAGACCCTGAAATTTTGTGCTGTATGCTGTTATAATAATAATAATAATAATAATAATAATAATAATAATAATAATAAAGATTTTATTTTTCTGCTTTTTATCCTGTCATTAAATAAATTCAGGCCTTAAAATGCACACAAACCAAAAGCTGCAGCTTAACTGATTAAAGGGGATCATGAGATCACACACACACACACACACACACACACACACACACACACACACACACACACACACACACACACACACACACACACACACACTCACAATATTTAGATTTATGTGGTTTACAATGCCATTATTATTATTATTATTATTAATGTTGTTGTTGTTGTTGTTGTAGTGTTGACACAAGCTCATTCCTTAAAAAAATCTGTGTTGTTTAAAGAAATTTAATTAAAATTACTTTTTAAAAATTGTCAACACAAACTCCACAGCGAAACTTTGAACTGCGTTAAATTGTCATTTGCTTCACTTCAAAGTAAACATTTATCTTTTTTCTTGACTCGGTTCACTTCGAATCTTTTCCAAACATTTTCTTAAATTGTATTTGAAATTATCGCTTACACTTTGTTTAAGGTAGAATATAAATTCCTTTAAAAAGAAGTTTTAATTTATTATTATCATTATTATCATTATTTAGTTAGACATCATTCAGACTGACTCAGAGGACACCATCATAGTTGAAGTCCGTAAGGATGCAGTTCCACTTATGGCCACTAGATGTTAGCTTGAAGAACACTGAAACATATTGAAGTGACTGGGAAACCCGACAGAAAACACTCCCTGTAGAAATAATAACCCCGTCATCACTCGTGTTTTCAGGAGAAACTGGGATCTCAGGACTTCACTGAAGCCATTGTTCTTTTGATTGACAGCTCTCACTCTGTCACAACAACGATGGCGGCAGCTTTTCCCTGTCGCCCAAAACTGTATTTTACGGCTTCAGCAATAACACGCAAGCACAGAGTTAAACAGGATCATGTTTTAATTTAAAATGCACACTTTTGTCCCCACAAACTCAGCTCACATGGCGGCTGCTGCCTGGTCATCACTCCACCACCATCCCCTCCGCCCCTCATGAGAATACCCAGCTCGGGTACATGTACAAGTAACTTGAACTACGTCAAATACTCTGTGACAAGTTGAAGTAATATATTCAAAAGTATAAGCATCAGAGTGAAAGCTCTCCTCAGGCAGAAAAGACTGTTTCAGAATAAAGTTTATTCTCTTATTATAATCATCAAACATCAGCGTCTCAACCTGCAAAGCAACTGAAAATATCAAATAAATGTGTAAAAAGTACAATATTTGCCTCTAAAGTGTAGTTACACTGACTGTGTTTGCATACAGAACAAGAGTAGATTTAAATGGTTTTAAGAGGTGAAATTGTACTTTTTTTTCCAGTATCTATTCATTTATTTGCATTTAGCCCTCCTTCCATAGTGTCAGCAGCAATATAAACAGGAAATGAGCAGACAAAGAATGTATCAGTAACACCCTGAACAAACACGTAGCTCTGCTGCGACCTTCAGGCGTCCAGTTTTTACTGTTTCTGCTTCATACGCCAGAGAGGTCGATGGAGAATCAAACATCTGAACAAGAAATAAAGCGAATCAGTTCCTCTGCAGCGGAGAATTTGTGGGAGAGACTTTAATCACATCAGGTGTTTAGAAGAGCAGATGAAGAAATGCAGTGTTGAGAAGCTCTAATTTGTTTTGTCGTGATGAAGAGGAGCAGGTGCAAATGTCACAGAGCATTATTGGAGTTAAGTACATGAAGAGACGTTTTTAGCAGATTTAGCTTTTATTCACATCAGAAACAACCAGGAAAGAGGAAGAAAGACAAACCCTCAAAGTGGCAGGACCACTAAATGAAACGCAACATTTGCACCCCAAACCAGTAGAGGGCAGTAACACAGTTATGGTGGAGCTCCTTCACCTGAGCACCTGGCTGTGGGTTAGTTTGGATGGTGGGAAGAAAAAACGGTTCTCATGAAGTCAAACTACTCGAGAGATAAAGGAAAAGTATGATCTGCAAAGTCCAGCTCCACTTTACACACAGCAAGACTCCATCTGCCTCCGGTCAGAGTTTGTTATGTACTGTAGCTCCACATCCATTGTTCTCCATTAGCGCCGCGCCGCTCGGCTACCTCAGTGCTCAACTGCAGCACTGCAGCAGATTTGTGAAGCACAGCCTGGCAGCAGAGCTCACTACCCTCCATCCACCTGAGCAGTCATGTGATATTATGGTTTCATTTAAGATTTATTTCCAGTTCCTCTTGTTTTTAGAAACAAACACCTGGAGTCACAGTGAGTGTTCAGGTATTTGGAGTACATGTTACGAGTCAGACGTCCTCAGCGAAAAGGTCTGAGCAGCCTCCATCCCTCAGTCTGACCAGCCTCTCCACCCAGACAGCGACGCAGGCAGCCTGCAAACATAATGCTTCACGTCTGCATGGAGGGGCCTCTCTGTCTCTGCGGCCCCTCAGACGAAAGTGGAGGGAGGTGCTGCAGGCTTGTTGCCCGTCAGACAGGCCTGATCCACAGCCTCCTCCTGAGAGGCAGCCAGCCAGCGACAAAAGGGTGGATGAGCATGTGTGTGGAGGAGTGTAATGGTGTGATCCACCACCTCCTGCTGTTCAAAACTTGACTTTGTTGCTTCTCTCTTTTTAGATTCACCTGAGGGACAGAAAACCAGAAACTTTACCTGGAACTAAACAATCATCAAGGGCAAGAAGACCCCATCAGTTCATGTAGATAGACGAGCAAATGCAAAGGTTAGCTGAAAGCCCCAGAGGTAATCCTGTGCACCTGTGTAAGACTCCGAGGGCCGTGACAAAAACATTTGACGAGAACAGACTGAAACTGCATGAATCTCCCCTAACATGTATTTTACAGTCTCAGTAACATGCCAGCAGAGAGAAAACTCAGAAATCTGTGGTTGAATCTGAAGTGTGTGAGATTAAAACACCGCAATGCTAATGATGCTAAAGATAAGCTAAAGTGCCGTTATGGATAAAAGTTTGAAGGTTTGATACAGATGCTTAAAATTGTTACTTTCCAAAAAGTAACAAACACATGAATAAACATCCAAAAAATTTTAAAATTAAATTAATGATATTATTACAACAGGACACGCACGTATGAAGGTGCATGACCAGCAGGGGGCAACACTGAGGGAAGCAAAGGACGAGCGTAGCATAAAGAGCAGCTCAGTCTGTGTGGGGCTGGTAAGTTAACTTTCATATGTAACATACATTAACATGCCTATTTTACTTATTTCAACCCAAACCCAAACTTTTCCTGAGGCTAAACGAGTCGTTTTGGTGGCTAAATCTGAGCAAACTGCGAACATCACCTGAAAAGTTCCTCACCGAGCTTTATTTTGAAAGTGGACAGAGAGGTCCCAGCAGATGAAATGCAGGTAAAATTCCTCAGTTACTTATCTGGTTTGCAGGAAAAGTTTCAGTTTAAGGCCAGTTGACCACCTCCAATCAGTCTGTCAGGTATTGTCTGTTAGATAAAGACCTTTCAGGGACTTTCACAGCGACTCTGCTCACTGTAACTTCAGTGAAGTGATCTTTTCCACAGCTGGAGATTGTCCTCCCGAGTAAAACAACAGCGTCAATTGTTCAGCAAGCGTCTCAAATGACATCTGTTTACATTCAAGTGATAAAACCCTCTAGAAGGAGGAAGTTAAGAGGGCGCTGTTCATTGTCCGTCTTCTGTTCACAGCTTTGGTGTCTTTAAACACAACGACTGCAAACAATCGTTCCTTAACTTTAAGCATGAGGTTACTTTTGGACCCATGTTGTGTGACGTGTTGTGGTCTGTGGATCGTGTTCTCATCGCTAACACAAGCAGTCGCTCCTTCAGTGCTTTCAGGTGAATTGATGCATTTGATTCATGCTCCTTTCTGGTCATTGGCTGCTTGCTTTTGTCATTCATTCAGTCATTCAATGAAGGAATCAAACTAAATTTAAACACCGGGAGAATAAATTGAACCATTTCGTTGAGTCTGACTCACAGAGGTCTTATTATCTGAATCTGAATCTGTCTGCCAAGAACGGCTGGACTGAAGGATTCTGGGATGTTACGTGAGTAGCTGTGATTCACAGTTGTTTGCCACTTGCTTCACCCAGTGTAACACTTCCTGTTCACTTTGATGGATTCCTTAAAGGTGTCATCCATTATAGGCGCATCTTACTCATACACGCCTCCACCCACTGCATCATGATCTCTAACAGCCCTGGAATGATGCAGACTTGTTTGTGACGGCATTACCATGAGAAAGCACCTCCATCTCACTGCACTTATTTGACCTCTGACCTCCCCTTTGTGCCACCCAGACAGCAAATTGCTGCCGCGGTTATTGGCGGGTCCCTCGCTGCTCGCCTGCCACTCCGCTCCTCTCGCCGGGGGAGGGCAGTGGGGGGGTGTCTCTTTATCAGGTTGTTTAATACCAAAGTCAATTCCCATACACCCCCCCCTCTCCAAAAACACACACCGTCACACACGCTCCCACACTCTTAACCAGACAGGCTGGAGGACTCTGTCTCAGCAGCCTTTCTTTGCCACCCTGCTCCTGTCTGCACCCCCTTTTCTTGTCTGAGTTTTAATGAAGAGAGGGGGACCCATGGAAGGAACATGATTAGGGGGACCCTGAGATCACGAGGCCATAGACTCTGCATGTGTGTATATATGTGTGTCTGGCTTCGGAGGCTTAATCCCATAGACTTGCAATGGGATGAGAAACATATGCAGCATATTATGGGTGCATCGCATTCACAGCAGCATCAATGGTGTCCTCTGTTTTACCATCAAAGCCTGGGAACGTCTTTGAGCGTGCTGCTGTTACCATATGGTAATCGCCGCGTCTGCCTTCGACGCTAAAGCACTTTTGATTACAACAATGTTGTTTTCAGATTTTTGTAGCGCTCCACATATGCGGTTGTTTTTAATGCAAAACCTAATTATCATAAAGACAAAGTGCAGAGGATGCTTTACAGCAGCAAAGACTTTTATTTTGTCAGCTGTGGGTTTTAGATTTTGCAGAAGTTTGTATGACGCACGACAGCAGCGACTTTGCAAATAGCTTCTTGTTTTGGGCTATTTTGGACATGACAGATGTACCACTTATCTAGCTTAGGCTAAATGTTGGCAAATATCAGCCAGAGATCAACCACTGATTTGATGCATCATCTTTCTCTTTTGTGTGTGTGTGTGTGTGTGTGTGTGTGTGTGTGTGTGTGTGTGTGTGTGTGTGTGTGTGTGTGTGTGTGTGTGTGTGTGTGTGTGTGTGTGTGTGTGTGGTGTGGGGGGGCATTTCTTCTTATAAATGCAGTAATGAATTCCAGAGCTTTAGATCCCATCGCATGAATACATGTGTGTCAGACTCAGGGTCATGCATGAAAGAATTTCATTAGTCTAGATTTCAGTGCAAAGTTTTAACATCCCATGATGGTCGAAATGATGTTTCAGAGGCTTTCACACCTCAGTTCCAGTTTTATCATGAAGAGACAGTGAATGTTTGAGATCTATGTCATAAAAACGAGCTGATTTAGGCAGATATCATCTACTTCGGATGAAAATTATCACTACTTTAACAGTCTGGATTGGATCAAAATATCTTGACAAATACACTTTTAAAGATCAACTTAAAGAAAATTTGTCCTAACTGGCTCATTAGAATATCCTGACCTCAACTTAGCTGAGATATCAAACAAATCACGTCACAAAATATACTGTCTGTCACACTGTCTGTGTGAATGGCGTCCTCACCTGTGTGAATGGTGTTCCTGTCTGTGTGAATGGTGTTCCTGTCTGTGTGAATGGTGTTCCTGTCTGTGTGAATGGTGTTCCTGTCTGTGTGAATGGTGTTCTTACCTGTGTGAATGGTGTTCTCACCTGTGTGAATGGTGTTCTTACCTGTGTGAATGGTGTTCTCACCTGTGTGAATGGTGTTCTTACCTGTGTGAATGGTGTTCTCACCTGTGTGAATGGTGTTCCTGTCTGTGTGAATGGTGTTCCTGTCTGTGTGAATGGTGTTCTTACCTGTGTGAATGGTGTTCTTACCTGTGTGAATGGTGTTCCTGTTTGTGTGAATGTTGTTCTTACTTGTGTGAATGGTGTTCCTGTCTGTGTGAACGGTGTTCTTACCTGTGTGAATGGTGTTCCTGTTTGTGTGAATGTTGTTCTTACTTGTGTGAATGGTGTTCTCACCTGTGTGAATGGTGCTCCTGTCTGTGTGAATGGTGTCCTCACCTGTGTGAATGGTGTTCTTACTTGTGTGAACGGTGTTCTTACCTGTGTGAATGGTGTTCCTGTCTGTGTGAATGGTGTTCTTACCTGTGTGAATGGTGTTCCTGTCTGCATGAATTGTGTTCTTACCTGCGTGAATGGTGTTCTTACCTGTGTGAATGGTGTTCTCACCTGTGTGAATGGTGTTCCTGTCTGTGTGAATGGTGTTCTTATGCGTGTGAACGGTGTTCTTACCTGTGTGAATGGTGTTCTCACCTGTGTGAATGGTGTTCCTGTCTGCATGAATTGTGTTCTTACCTGCGTGAATGGTGCTCCTGTCTGTGTGAATGGTGTCCTCACCTGTGTGAATGGTGTTCTTACTTGTGTGAACGGTGTTCTTACCTGTGTGAATGGTGTTCCTGTCTGTGTGAATGGTGTTCTCACCTGTGTGAACGGTGTTCTTACTTGTGTGAATGGTGTTCTTACCTGTGTGAATGGTGTTCTCACCTGTGTGAATGGTGTTCCTGTCTGTGTGAATGGTGTTCTCACCTGTGTGAATGGTGTTCTTACTTGTGTGAATGGTGTTCTTACCTGTGTGAATGGTGTTCCTGTCTGTGTGAATGGTGTTCTTACCTGTGTGAATGGTGTTCCTGTCTGTGTGAATGGTGTTCCTGTCTGTGTGAATGGTGTTCTCACCTGTGTGAACGGTGTTCTTACTTGTGTGAATGGTGTTCTTACCTGTGTGAATGGTGTTCTCACCTGTGTGAATGGTGTTCCTGTCTGTGTGAATGGTGTTCTTACCTGTGTGAATGGTGTTCCTGTCTGTGTGAATGGTGGAAAAGAGGTCCCGTGGCTCATGTATGGGGACACCTGGAGTTTCCTTGACGTCCCCCGATCCATATTATTCAAATGTGTTTATGATCTATATTTTCATCCTGATTGTCCCCTTTTCTTCCATTTTCTGCCTCATTATAGGGGGTTGACTCTTCACTTTACTGCCACACAACTTGCATCATTGCTTTGGAAAGGCTCAGTTGTCGTAGCGTGAGGCTGACGTTTTCTGATGAATCCACTTGATAAAGACTCTCTATTTTGGGTATGAAAAATGTCTGGCTTGGTTTTCTTAGCATATGCCACAATTAGGCGGAAAAGCTGCCCAGTATTTCAAAGGACATTACCTCCATATTAGATAATTATGCAGAGTACAATGAACGTCTGGTGCCAGCGTTCAGTGCCAATGCAGCCAGTGGTGTGTATTTTATGAGTTAACCATACTGTAGTTGCCATACATGATATATCAGAAATAATGACGCGGAAATGAGTTTAAGTAAGTAGGCATGTAGCATTCAGAAATGTCAGAATCATCCAATTTCAACATTCTTTCTTGATATGATTTAGGAAAAGGTCCAGCTTCAGGTTTTGACATGATCTGAGAAGGTTTCTGGAGGCTGGTGTTATCGTAAAGGTTCAGTAGGTTCACTGGAGGCCTGGTCTGCACTGAGTGTGTCCCTAATCACCAACACTTACTCCTGATTGCTCATTGTCCTGGACGAGACCGGAGCTGGCTGTAGGAGGCCATCAAGATGCTCTGTCCTCTACCTTCCTCTTTCCTAGAGGGACAGTCCTTCGCACATGTAGAGGTCAAGTGACGAGCTGAGGCTTCCTTCCTCTTCCTGCCTCCACAGGTCTAATCAGGAGGGGTTAAATCAGAGCAGCAAACCCCCCATTCAGCCCAGCTCTCCGGGGTCAGAGAGCATGTGAGCCGGCCTTGACCTGTCCTGGTGTTTTTAGTGAGGTCTCTTGGGAGAACAATGCACATAACACCCACTCGGGGGTCCACCTTCCTTTGTGTGGCTCAGACTGATATGTTCAGGAGGTAATGGTGGGGTTTACAGTAAAATGGTTGCCATGACTGCCGGAGTGAAATGTCACTTAAGACCTTACTGCTGATTTGAAGGCAAGGAGCAGAGTAAATGCTGAAAATAAGTGCGGTGACCTTGTGGGTTTGACCTTGATCATTTATAATGCGTTTTTATGCAGAGGAGCTCACAATGCAGGAGAAGCAGCGCCAGCCCAACATCCCAGATACAAGGCAACGTCTCTCAAAGGTGTCAACGCTCATAAACCCACAGAGCTGTACATGTGTTGTAAACAAGACATCATCATTTCAGGCCACACTGGAACATCCACAGCATACTTGGATTGACGTTCACTGTATTACCTCCACCAAGGAGCTTGTGTTTGGTTATGTTATCGGCAGAATTACGGAAAAACTAAAAATAAATGCCGTACATCTTAAAATCCATTAAATTGACAAATCATTGCCGATTGTAGAAATATGATGAATTCGTATGACAATCCATGTTCATATCAGCAGACTGCTGATGCTGATCAATGTGGGCAGGTTCAAGGGAGAGCTGGTATAATTTTAACAACATTTTTTTATCAGGCAAAGGTTTGACTATGGGAACGTGAAAACACACACATCATGCAACCAATTATACTCTTACTCACTTAAATGTGAAATTGTAATAGTTTTATGAATATATCCAGAAATATGGTGGTTGCACTTGAAGCATTAGTGTCATAGAAAGGAGGAGTGGATTATTGGTCCTGGTGGACGATGTCTGCGCTCTCTGAGCAGCCTTTTGATTATTATTTCAGTCTTTCAGATGTTCATTCCTTCACAGCTCGGCCCATTCATATCAACCAGAGCAGGCTCTTTTGGCTACTGAGTGGTGATGAAGGTTGACGCTTCAGCTACGGCTAATGATTATTTTCATTTTTGATCAATCTCTTCATATTTTTGGGGGGAATAAATCCACTAATTGTTCATCTGTACAAAGTCAAAAACGACTGAAATCACAAGTTCAGAAAGTTCACAGTGATGTTTTCAAATTGATTGTTTTATCCGACAAATGGCCCAAAACAAATGCATTCACTTCAGAATGACATCAAACAGACAGAAGCAGAAGAGCCTCACATTTGAGAAGCTGGAAGCAGCAAATGTTTTGCACTTTTGATGAACGACTTAAAAGACCGAGCGACAGAAGTTTCTGTCAATGCACCGCTGATAGCTGGATTCTGATGTGAAAGGGGGATATGTACACCGTTGATATTTGCCGTCGAGGCTTTGACCTTGTCATTCCACACAAGGGAATGCAAAACTCAGCCCAGCAGGTAGTGAGGAGTGAGGATAAAACAGCGTCCCCCCCCGGGAGATCACAGCGCTCAGAGCCTACAGGTGGATGCTGTCATGTAGGTGGGGCTTGTTAAATTCTGCTGTACATGAACAGTGGCGGCAGCAGACTGTGGCTTTCGGCAGCCCAGCGGCTCTTGTTTAGCGGGGGGGGGGGGGGGGTCGTCTGGTGGCAGATGTGACCTTGAATCTCTTTCAAAACAACAGCACATACAGTAAAATCACCTTGACTGTGATAAATCCTCCGGTCGGAGAGGACTGTAGATCGTGTTAGAAACTGACGTCATCAGATTGAGCCTGATATTTCATTAGAAAACATTAAGCCACCGTCTGTTTGCGTGTATGCAACCATTATTCAACAATCCTTTCATTCACTGTTTTGAGACAATCCTCACAAGAAAGACGACGTGGACCCGATGGACAGTCTCCAGAGTGAGTTTAAGAACACAAACAACAGCAGTTTATTTGTACTCACTGAACACCTTCCTGGCCGTGCAGTGCTAGTTGTTTTAATTAATAGAAAGTTATTGTACTTGTGTATATGATGACACACGTCGTCATGGTTCAGAGGTCAAAGCCAGAGCAGCCCGACGTCGTGAAAGCGTAGAAACACGCTGCCTCTCAGCATCTTGTGGCTTGTTACGTTTGGTTGGAATGAAATCACAGACGGCAGAGCACTTTGTGTGAGGAACAATGCATCTGACAACCTGTTCACTTAAGTTCCTACAGAGGGAAGCTGCACTGTGGGCTTCACCGCTGCTCTTTTGCTTCAGTTTCATCTTTGAGAGACCTGTTGAAAAAATACTCTGCACTCTAAAGCTGGATAAAAAGCACAAGTCCGACATTTACAGATGTGGAGTTTAACAGCTTTTCAGTCTCCTTCAGCCATCGTTCCGAGTGTGATGGCTGTCTGGACACAGTATGCTCACTGAATCCCTCGTTTTGTTTGTTTCTGCCCTTCATCCTCCTCAGCCTCCATTTAAGAAGCTCTGGTCCAGTTGATTTAGCAGCTGAAGCTTTTTGTTAAATGCCAACATGCAACTATCTCAGATCAGAGGGAATCTGGAAACGTGCAGCATTAGCACCAATATTGAAAAAGGTTTTACTGCCGCCTTCAAAAAGGATTTTAAAATGCCATTATTCAAATTTCATCTTTGCTTTCTGTGGATTTAAATCTAAAATCCACAGTCATGATTTACAGGTGGTTAACGGTGGGAATGATGCACGACCCCCGAACCAATGACGATCCCTTTGCCGTGCTAACGCAGAGAGAGTGGCCTCATAGTCGAGCTACAATCGATGCACCTGATCATCCAAAAAATAAAAAATAAAAACGTGTTTGTAATTATGCTGCAGTTCAGACTTGAGGTGATGAAATGTGCTTCCAGGTAAATTTCTATATGATCAAAAATCTTCTTTATTTTTATGTTAAACACTAACTGTAACAGTAAATGATGCATGAAGTGCAGCAACACGTGCTGAATTTTTAGCATATTGAGCCTCGTTTCATGTGTAAAAATTGGTACATGCAACATACATGAGGTGTATTATCATCATGATTATTATCAATCAAACCTTTGAAACTGTAAATTCACTTTATAAAGACACAGCAAGATGTTTTTCCAAAGTCTCATTTTTTCTTGTTTCCTGGAGCTTCACCGCTGTAAAAAATTTGTTTTAATTTCTTTCAGCGTGTCCTTTGTGTGTAATAAATCGTACAACAGTAGAGTCAGTCAACAACTAAAATCAAGCTTTTTTTTTAATGTTTTTGCTTAATTTGGTCCCTTTTCTGTGTGACGTTTGCTCAGGATGAGGATGCAGTGATGAAGGTTGACGCTTCGGCTACGGCTAATGATTATTTTCATTTTTGATCAATCTCTTCATATTTTTGGGGGGAATAAATCCACTAATTGTTCATCTGTACAAAGTCAAAAACGACTGAAATCACAAGTTCAGAAAGTTCACAGTGAAGAGATGAGTTCAAACTCAGACAAATCTTTACTCTTTAATATCAGTAACTATTGTCTTTACGCCGGAAGACGCCGTGCTGTTTGGATTTTTTAGACTTAATTTTGCTGACCTGCTGACGATGAAGCCATTAAACATGGAGCTGCAGGTGGAGGCTGAGACGAAGGATGTGTGAAAGGCGCTGAACTCAAATCACACACACATATCATTCTGTGGACCCCCCCCCCCCATATGCCCTTATTTGCAGTCTCTCACACACACACACACACACACACACACACACACGCTCGCGCACACACACGTATGGGCTGATCTGTGGTGTAATCCAATCAGAGTTGCTGAATGAGAGAGGGAGGAGGCGTGCATGTGGATTAAGGTGTACAACAACTAACCTTATGGGATGAAATAAACTGACATGGCTGCTCCCAGGAGCAGGGCCTCACTCCAGAGGCCCCACAGGGCCCCACGCTGGGGCCTGCTATCCAAAAATACTTCTGTTAGCCACAATGCCAGCTTTCATCTAGAGATTAGGCTGCTGCAGCCTTAGGGAGGAAAGACTCGGTATTTTTTATCCTTAACTTGTGTGAAAGTGTCTTATTTCATTCTCAGAAGGCTTTTCCTCAGCGCGCGGCCCTTTTTTTATCATTATTATCATTTCAACTGCGACCATTTCTGCGTTAAAGCTGATGCTGAGTGTCACCTGTGAGGCCACATCGAGCACCACGGATCCTCAGTAATGACACGTTAATGCTGTCAGATTAGGTTTGGACGCCGGAGAACCACGCCAGAGTTCACCTGAGAAACAGCTGCATTGGCATCATGTGGGAGTTACCGTAATTACCGGTTTCTGACTTGTAAAAACGTCAACATCAAGGGTCGCTATTACAGCTTGAAAACCGGGTATTTCTCTGAAAGCTCTGAAACATCCAGTGCAGCGCTTGATGATACAGAAGAGCCTGGAGAGGAAGTCTGACGTCCAAGGAAATTAAACCCATATTTATTGGAAAAAGCTCTATATTTACCACAAACAATATTTTGAACCCTCGTGTCATTGTGCAGTCTTTCCCATATGATGTGAACAGAGCACATCAGGTCAAACACAACAGCAGCTTCCACACGAGAAAGACGGGATCCAAGCAGTGCAGGTCAGCGGAGCGCCATTACCGGTCATAAGGCTGCAGAGTCCTGCTGCTTTTCATTCTAACCCTCTAATTAGGGACTGATTCACACCAGGGCCAGCAGGTGATTGCAATTAACTACAATTAGCTGGCCAGACAGAAAAACAGCAGCATTGTGGCTGCAGAGCTGCTGGCGTGTGTGGACGGAGTGACTGATAACGAAAGCATGGCGTGTTTTTCTGACGGAGGTACGAGAGGCAGCAGAGGTGCCGCCAGACAAAGCAGACTGAGGCAGCGTTGCATTGTGGTTCATGAACTGCTGCGTCCGCCTCCTGCAGCAGATCTCTCCCTGTGTGAGTCAAACAGCTGGTGTGGTTCTGAGGGAGTGACGCCTCAATCCTGACATTTACAGCTGACGTCTCAGATCGCTGAAACATCAGCCGCACGCGTCTACAGCAGCAGCACAACAGAAAGAGAACAGATTGATGTTCTGCTCGAACTGCTGCTTCTGTGCTGAACACAAGCACTAAATACTATAAATACGGTCACACTGAGCAGGGAGGGACATGTGGGTGAGACATCTTAATGATCTTTAGAGGCCTGGGGAGCTGAAAAACTACATATTTTATTTCACCACGTGACCTCTGAGACCTCTCTTGGGACGCCGGCGGTGCAGCAGATTAACCTGAAGCTGCAGGTGATTTATAACGCAGCACCATGAGGGAAGTCCGTCAATCAGTACTTGGCACGTGATTGGATGAACCATCTGCAGCAGCATCTTCGCTAATGTCTTCTGTTGATGTTTTCCAGCGAGCGGGCATCTCGCCGCCAGGCAAGATGGATTCTCAGCTCACGTGATCTCGTGAGTCCAGCTCCCTTCCGAGAAGAATATTTATTTTAACCTGTTTGAACCTTTAGTTTTGGGTTTACTGTATCTAGATTTTGGTTCCCAGTGCAGCCATCTTCATTGTTTTAACTGCAGTGCAGCTGTCAGAAAAGTACAGATGTGACGTCACACGATGAATTAATTTAAAATTAATTTTAGGCAATTATTTTCCTTTATTTTTTTTTATTTATTTACTTTTTTTTAACAGTTTAAGTGTGTCCCTTTCCTGCTTCAACATGCCAGGCCTGTAAAGAAATGACTTCCCTGTGAAGAACTGGACCGGCCCCTGAACCGGATCCCTGAGCCAGACCCGATCACCAGCATCAGCGCTGGACCTCGCTGATGCTCTGGTGTCTGAATGGGAGCAAATCCAGTTCAACGTCAGCCGATGGAGCAGCACATTAGTGAACATGGTGTCAGGATTGCGTGTTGAGCTGTGTTAATGATGTCACAGCGTTTCCATGTGGTCAAATATCCCAAACAGTCAAACGGACCCATGAATGCAAACATTTCTCCTAAATATCATCTGCCACGCTGTTAAAACACGTCATTTATCACCTCCTATAGTTACAGTAGGCCACACACACACACACACACACACACACACACACACACACACACACACACACACACACACACACACACAGTATAGGTAAAATGTTTTCCATGCGTAGAATTTTTACATAACAATATGCACACATTACAAAACACAATCAGCCTCCATAAATTACAGGAGGCACTTAACAGACAGCGGCAGTCAATTACGCTCTATTACCGCCTTGGATTGTCCCTGATTGTGCATTTCCTGTCATTCAATAATTTCTCGTAGCCTTTATTGTTTTTATTTTTTACCGCGATGCATTCTGCAACACAGGCTTTTATTCAGAGAGAGAGCGCTCGGACACGTCTTGGTTTGACGCTGCGGTTTTGTGGTCTGTTTCCCCGTCAGGCCACTAAAGTGGATGTGTGCTAACACCGGGCGTCATGCTAATCCTGCACTTCTCACATCTCCATAAATTAATTTGTGCGTGTGTGTTTCCTGACCATGTTTTTGTGTGTGTATCTGCATTTGCTGCTCTCCATGCCCTCCCTTTTCTCTCTGCACGTTGTACTCGACACAGTGCCAACACACACACACACACACACACACACACACACACACACACACACACACACACACACACACACACACACACACACACACACACACACACACACAGCCAGTTGCCAAGGCAACCAGGAGCTAGCATGAAAGCTGTGAGGAGAGGTGGAGCATGGCACCAGTCTGACAAGCGACTGCCATGCATGTGCGTGTGTGTGTGTGTGTGTGGGTGCGCGCGCACTCATGTGTGTGAAGGTGATGCAGTAACGTGTGTTTTCGTGCATATTCCTGTGTTGACCCATAATGAGACAGGGAACGGCGACATTAACAGCCAGAATGAGTAAATAACAAAAGATGCTGTGTCCATTAAGCGTTGTCTACTTTCCAGTTTCACTTCGCTGTTTAAATTGAATAATTAGATGTCGCTTCATGGCTGGATAAACATTTTCACCCCCTCGTGAGTTTACATACAGCCTATAGTGCAAACATGCTCAGACTGGATGTGCAGTTTTCACACTGACCTGAAGGTCTCAGTGATTTCCATCCTGCTGGATTTGACTCCTCAACTTACTGACGTGACGGAAAAGCCACAGTTTAAATCTACAGGTCTGAAATAATTGGCCTTTTTCCGTCCTTCTGTGATCTGACTCCACGCTGTGTGCAGACAGCAGGGCTCAGTTGAGCTGAAAGAGTGTTACCTGGCTGAGAAGTTGGAGGTGTGCAGCCTGCAGCTCCTCCTCCATCGGCTCCTCCTTGTTCCATCACTTCCTGCCTTATTTCACACTGATCTGCTGTCAAAACACGCAGAAAATGACGTTGTCTTGTTTTGTAGAAGCAGGAAGAGTGAAGCTCGCTGATAAACACAGTGCATTTCCTGTCAGGGCTTCAAAATAAAAGTCATCTCATGTTTTGTCAGTTAGGTGTTTTCAATGTGCAGCAGGAGGAAATGAAAACACAGTGGTTTGTGTTTTCTGGGAATGTCACCACAAACAACCAGTTCACAAAACTGCAAATACATAAATACTGCAGTACTTTCATCAGCGGGTCACAGACTCCACCATCACCACTGTGACCTATCGTTTTATAGAAATGAAAATCTCTGAGGTTATAACTTTCAGCTTCAATGCAGAGCTGACGCAGATTTCTGTCTGAGATATTTGATTTGTTTGGTTTTGGTTGAAGTGAAGCGTCGTCAAGTCTCACTGAATGACTTTCAACAGCAACCCTGTCGAAGGCCAAGGAGGAGGCAGGAAAAGACATTTCTCATGAATAAACCTGATAAAACGTCACTCTGCCTCCACTGAAAATCTCAAAAACGAGAAACCTGACTGCTGATCACTGCGTCGTCTTCAGCTCTGCTCCCAAAGGTGTTGAGGGTTGAAACAAAAACGCTTTGACCAGCTGCTGTGAGCGACAGTTCATTTTGATGGAGGAAATTTGGCGTGCTGGTTCCTCATCTTTAGCTTGTTTCCTTCTGTAAAACATCATTCTGGAATCTGTTCGTTGTAAAATGTGCTGAACACCTGTAAGACAGGTGTGCAGAGCAGGAAAGTCTCTTGATCTTCTGCACAAATCTGTCAGATATTTGTTGAAAAGCAGTGTTTGGTGGTGGTTCCATTAGTCAGAGTTTGGAATGGAATTTCATTATTTTTAGTGATTATTTTTTATTTTTGTGTGTTTTATGATATTAAAGCTTTAAATGAAGACAAATTAAAGACAACAGGATTCTTCATCACGTGTGTCCCTAAATATTGATCTGGTTCAGAAAAATTTGAAGCTGCAGGCTTGTTCGTCCTGTTTTATAAAGTTAAAGGTTAACGTCGGCGATGTCCCACATAAAAAGACTGAAGATGTCTCGCTCGATACTGTCTCACCGCCGTCTGCACTGTCGACGGCTCTCAGCCCTCGTCCCATTGGTCGATGCTGAAAATGTAAACGTTTAAAAACACCTCATTTCCTTTTTTTAAAGTCAGTAATTTCCTAAAATAGCTGCTTTTTTAATCAAACAGTGGGAAATCGTGGATTTGTTGGGGACTATTTTCAACAGCGGATGAATCCACGTCCGGTGCTCTAACGAGCGTTTGGGACAGCGGTGGGACAGCGCGGCTCACTGATGAGGTTTTAATGGACGACAATGGAGCGCTGAGGCCCCGAGGAGGAAGATCATCACATCAGGCTGCGACACACACACACACTCATACACACACACACACACACACACACCATCTGTCAGCAGATACACTCGGTGCTGCTCGTGGTCTCTTCATGGGATTTATTGATCATAAAAAATAGAGTATTTCCACACAGAGCGGACAGACTTTTCTGTATTTGTACAAACTTGACATTTGAAGCTGCCACATCACGTCCTCACGTAAATACTACAACCCTAAGAATCAATCATCAGTAATCAAACTGTTCACTGACAGCAGCTTCATGTGTTCATCTCCTTCATCCTTCATGTGTTCACAAAGTGGTGAACTCGCTCCATCCTCTATGAGCGACTGAGCCTTTCATAGCCGATCATGATCCTCTCACCTGTTCACCTGTGGAACGATCCAAACAGGTGTTTCTGGAGCGTTCCACATCTTTCAGTCTGTGAAACGTGTCGCTGCATCAGATTCAGACAGAAATCAGTGAAGCTGATGAGGAAAGACATTAAATCTATTGACTTTCAGCTGTTCTCAGGTCAGTTTGTGTCACAGAGGATCAGATCAGCTGATCACTTCCTGTTTATTTATGTTTTACTTTTTTAAGAATCAGGGTTGTAAAACAAATGTCCTCACTGTGACCACCTCCCTGACCGCCGCTCGTGGTCTGAACAGACTTCGAGCTGCAGCTGAGACATCCGTCTCTTCAGTGAGACGTCCCACAGATCTGGGGGTGTGTGGCCAGCAGGCTGAGGGGTCAGGGGTCGGCTTGCGGGCATGTTGTGGTTTGTCTAGTCCACTTGAGGGCAACAAAGAGACCCGGGGACGCAGATTTCCTACTCATTGACCTTCCATTGTGCAGAGGTTGGGGAGGTGATGACGGGTCAGCTGTGATGTTGTGTTTTATGGGGCCGTGGCGGTGGTCTGCCCGACCTCCGACCTCTGCCGGGTCACAGAAAAGAAAACAAACATATGCTCTTTTTTCAATGGGCTCTAAATCACGAGGGATGACTCGCGGTGTTCCAGTTCATTAAATGGATTTGAACCTTTGCTCTGTGGTCAAGATTAGTCAGCAGTGATGTAATGTCACACCCCTCCCAGACTGAGGCCACAAGCCCTGATCCTGGTCCAGGTCTGGATTCAGCCAGTCTGACAGACGGCTTCACTTTGTAGTTAGTTAACATAAAGAGACTCTAACTGTAGTACAGACACAGAGGGGGGCGTCCAGCCCCCTCACTCATGAATTCTGCTCTTCTTCATCACAAAGTCGATTGAAACACTTGATTTGTGAGTTTAAAGCTGAAGACGCTGCATGGACTCGTCTCACAGCTGCACGGTGAAGTCCTGAAAGGCTGCGAGCATCCGCTCAGCGCTGATTCGGTGCTCTGCAGATACGCAGGCGTCAAACACACACGAGTGAAAGTTTTCTAAACTCCTTGTCATTTCAGAAACATCTCAACATGTTCTCCACGTGTTTAATCTGCAGCAGCAGCTGATGCTTTCAATTCGTATCAATATGATTTTTACATGTTTTGAGTTTTTTACTGTAGCTTCCTGCAGCAGCGTTCAGAGACTCAGACAGAACGTGTTTTCCATATTTGACCAAATCCGCCATCTTTCTCTGACCTTAACTGTATCACCGCTTGTTTTAGCAGCTTTAACATCACCACCAATCATATTTATCTACTTTTAACTGAGACATCTGGACAACTTTTGACCTACAAATCAGTGCTGATTGGACGCCATCCACAACGCTGAGTACAGCAATCAAAACGCTGCGTCAGCGCTGACGTTCAGGGAGCCGACGCTCATGTGACGTCAGAGTTTTCTAATTGGCTCAGAAGTCGATGGAGCTTGTCTTCATTGTCCCGTGTGGGGGAAGATGGCGTCGGCGACTCTTAGCCGGAGCATGTTTGGTCCTTTGTGTCTTCTATAAACTATGATACAGCTCCCTGTCGAGTCTGCGCCACCAGCCTGACCTTAACTTCACTTCTTGGCAGCCATGATTCTCACAGTGATGCCACACGATGTCTTTCAAGGTGGCGGCAGAGTCCGTCTCCTCTTTCCATGCTGAATTGTTTTGGCATCTTCGTGTAGCCTCTGACATGAGAGAGAGGCAGAAAGAATCCATATAATTGACTTTAAAAGCCTCATTAGGCCTTTGTTCTGCACGTGCAGCAGGATCTTCGTTTCAATGCCACATTCAAGACGCCTAAACATAACAAGAGTATCAGACTCCTCAAAATGAAATGTCTTACATGACCAGACGGCTTGATAAGTGCTCTATAATGATCAATAAAAAACTATATTCTACTGATATTTGATGCCAATAGGCAGCTCATCACACCTGACAGATGACATCATCACAAACATTTTCACTAATGGTGGGCCCACGTTATTGTGACGATCCAGGTTTCCTGAAATGACGGCTAAATTTGGGGGAAATGTGTGAAATGATGTTAAAGACAACGAAGTGTTTGAGCGTGATGAACCCGTCCAGCCATAAAAAGACGAATCAGACGCTCCAGAGCTGCAGAATCCGTCTGTGAGTATCTGTTAGTCCAACTGGACTTCCTGGATCAGAAATCATGTCTCTTAAACAACACCAGCACGGCCCCCACGGTCTGAATCCAAGACCATTTTTAAAAACCTCAAAGCACAAAAGGGGAAACTGAACATTTAGGGCTCAGACGGTGCATCAAAAGAACTTTTCTGTACTTGTGCCTCTGAATTCGATGTCTAAAAATGCCACAAACCTCCAAACAGCAGGCAGAGCCATTTCTGAAGAGTCTGAGGCCACTGAATTAAACACATTTCATGCAAGTCACTGAACACTTCCTGTTCTTCGCCAACAATGCCACCCACAGCCGGCGAGCACACAAAACCCCGACGGCGGCTCGTCTGCGGGGGCCAGGATCTCACGCGTTGGCCCAGACGAGCCTCCGCCCTCCTCGTTGCTTCTACCTTTTGCCTCCGTGTGGCCCTGATACGTGGGAGACAATGGGCGGTCTGTGCTGAGCTTCAGGAGTCAGTGGGGGAGCGCTTGTTGCCGTAAATGGCAGCGTCGGCGCTGGGAGGGTGTGGCGCGGCTCTTAAAACGCAGACACTGACAGTCGCCTTGAACTTGAACCCCCCTGAGGTCCCCTTGACCTTAGCTCTTTTCCCGTGCTCCTCTCTGCCCTCGGCGGCGGTGGCGGCCTTTGTTGAGCTGTCGGCATTAACTCTTCGCGCCCCCTCTCTCGCGACCTCCCCCTCTTCCTTCCACACTCTCTCCTCCATCTTCCCCGGGGGCCGAGCCTCTTCTTCTTCTTCAGCCACTTCCCCCTGTGTGGCTGATTTTCGGGGTACACCCATCTGGTCTGTGGCAAACGCCCCAGTGGGGAATTTTGTTTTCCCAGAATGCTAATCTGACCCGAGGGGGTTTCATTCCCACATTCTGGGACGTGGGATTTATTCTTTTGTTTTTGGAGGGAGAAGCTCTGCTGGATTCCTGTCGTCCCATGATGAGTAAAGCTAGGTGCAACCTCTGGAGATGGTTGCAGGATTACGATCAGATTTCTGTCTGTCGACGGTTTTTAACTCATGTGAAATCCACTGAACCCTCTGCGACGTTTGAACTTTCACCCGACTGCATCAGTAAACGCGTCGCTGCTGTGTAATCTGCTTCTACAAGACTGTAAAACCACGTTTAACTTCAGTCTCCCCGTTTGCCCCCGTTTATAGGATTTTGCCTCCCGGCTCCTCGCTCTCCCAGGAGTTCTGCCCTGATTGTGTCTTGCACCATTATGATTGTTTTTATTTTTTTGTCATTTTTGAGAGATTCGTCGCCAAAATTAGGACCTGTCACTGATCAAATACTGATGCCACTTTCAAAGGAGGTGCATTACATTTTTGATTTTGTCACAACACCTCCACGGTGCGACACAGCAGCCTGGATGCTTGCAGGGGAGAGGAGGAAGAGGAGGAGGAGGAGGAGGAGGAGGAGGAGGAGAGGAGCCGAGTGATTTAATCTGCTAATTTTTCTCAGGTCTTTTGGCTGTTGACAGGCAAGTGTAATGGTCCTTCAAGTAATGGAATCAGCCACTCAAGCAACACATGCACACACACGCACACAGACCCGCTCGCAGACGCACGCACACACATTCAGCCGCTGAATGCACGCCTGTTTTGCATATGAATGACATCACCGTAAAGTTTTCTGGGGAGGTTTTGGCGGTTGGGGAGGACGGAGGGGGACGTGGTGGAGAGGAGCGCTCTGAAAGGGAAAACATTAGTCAAATCACTTCCCGCTTCAGTCACCCGCCCCGGCCAAACTACTTGACATTCCACAACAGGGCTCGCTCGCCTTCAAGAAAAGCATCCTCAGTGATCCGGACGTCGAACTCATCAGGCCTGAGCCGCAAGTTTTGCTAACCTCTCTGAGTATTTCTCCTTCATTATATAAATACATAAGCTCCAAGAAATTGCTTCAGGGTGTGAGTGGATTTTAAGCTTAGTGTTGCTTAGTGTCAAAGCTACATGCTACCTGTGCAAATGACAAAACCCGAATTTGAAGCATCGTCATTGTCAGGTGGAAACCTTGTCAGTCTCATTTAGGTGATTTTCATGTTTTAAATTAAGTTGAGGGCCGGAAGGTCCTCGAGCACTGCACACTATTCTGCTACCTTTCCAAATCCATTAGATAAAGTGAAAAGTGCAGGCTTGTCAAGCTACAAAAATATATTGAGTTTCTGTAAAAGACATTTTGAAGTGTGAGTTTTCCCTGACAGACGTGTATTCATCACAGCACTGAGGAAACACCAGCCCCGTCGGTTCTGCCGTATCTTAGTTTTCATGTCACTGGCAGGAAAAACTGTTTCGGTCAACAGAAGTCGAGAAATCAGGTTAAAACTGGGATAAATTTGGTTGAAGTTTTGGTGTTTTCTCATGTGAATATAACATAAAATCATTGCATCAGCAGCGTTTCTAATGAATGTATTTAAATGCAAAGCGGGACCTGA
This sequence comes from Chaetodon trifascialis, assembly GCF_039877785.1. Classification (NCBI taxonomy): domain Eukaryota; kingdom Metazoa; phylum Chordata; class Actinopteri; order Chaetodontiformes; family Chaetodontidae; genus Chaetodon; species Chaetodon trifascialis. The sequence continues at coordinate 29,412,512 of NC_092062.1, read as the reverse complement.
CTACATGCTGGAATACAACCACACAGACGCTGCTGAGAGCCTGAACTCATAAAAGTACCAGAACAACACTCAAAGAATCAACAATAAAGGTGCTAATCACGCAGAATGGGACATACCAGTGTTACATTATCAGATATTTTTCATGCATTAGTGTGTAAATAGCATGTTGGGGTTGTAGCCGGTCGAGCAGGTTTAATCTATAACACTGCATCGTGTTTCATGGGAGGAGGCTTTGTGTGTAAAGTCATAGAAATCACACATGAGAAAAGTTACATAACAGAGCGTATAAGTACCTCAGTATTGTACAAACTTGTTGGATTTCCAGCTCTGGTTGAAGTGGTCACATGACTGTGTCTGTGGCAGCTCAGGTGAGATATTACCTGGAGCAGGTAAACCAATCACTGTCGGAGTATCAGAGCCAATCATTGAGAATATGTTTCTTAATTTCCTCCAGACCTGCAGGAAAACACCGGAATCAACCCGCTAAACCTTCATTTTTTGTCTTTTTTCAGCGTTTTTACCAAATTTAAAGCAGCTTTAGCAGAAATGACGCAGCTCCGTGCAGGTGTGGTGCAGGTGTTGTCTGAGCTCATGTCATGAATGAACAGATTCAAAAGAAAAACAAAAACTCAACTTTACTCAGGTCACCTTTCCGGTCAGGTTTCAGGGCAAAAGGAGCTAAAATGCAGCTCTGCATCAATGCCGTCGCTGCGAGGATCGAGTATCTGGAAAGCCTCGATAATCTTCAGCCAAAACAATCCAGCTCAACACACACACACACACACACACACACACACACACACACACACACACACACACCTCTTTATTCATCATCTGTATTTGTTATAATTGGAGCGTTTCTCAGGGCGACGCACCCGTCAAAGCCTCTGAAGCCATTTTGTCTTCGCTCGCTGAACAGGACTGCCGGGCTGCACCGCTGCGAGGCGGCTCACAAAGGTGGACAGATCTGGACGGACGCCCACTTTTTCTTGGCACTGACCACGATCGGATCCAAAGACACACACATCCTCTGTCCTAGCGACCGGTCGCAAACACGTTTCCCTCCAAAATCACACAGAATGGCCTACTAGGGGCGCATTCCTGCATACCAATGACGATTCTGAGGAACTTGTGAAAGGAGCAGCACCCGAGTTCCTAGACCTTGGACGAGCACCAAAACCCGCCATTTCCCACTCTGGACGCCCCCCGCCACCGGCCCTTGTGTGCTTGTCCATCAAATCGCTGTGGCTGAAAGTGCGGCCCTTCAATTTTTTAATGATCTCAAGCGATCCAACGTTAAAGTCACAGCGACGCCATCTTGGAGTCCCGTCGCTGGCAGGATGGGATGCAGCGAACAGCCATTTTGTGCTTTATGTCAAAAGGAAGCCACACCCTGACTCCAGAGCAGCTCCTTCCTGTCCTTTCAGGACGCTCTGCACGTGGACCTTTTCTTTTTTTCTCGGGGATCTGACAAACCTTTGAGCGCGAGCAGCTATAACTTAGACTGTGATCCAACATGGCTGCAAACGACAGCCTGCTTGTACGCCGTCACTCCAGCTTGCTCTAGTGTGCTTAACATTGACATTCAGTTCATTAAGGCCTATAGTGCTTGGCTAATGCAACTTGCCTCTTGGCAGCATGACAAAAACTGTGAATCAGATTATGAGGGCCATAACGCCGCCAAGAAACACTGAGGGCGAGGGGAGTTGTCACGGCGGACCGGCGCTCGCGCTCTGGATGTTAACGCCTGGGACATAATGTAATTGCAGCCTGCCCTGGTTAATAAGGGCACTGTAATATTTGCATGGAGCTGCTGTTTATGTGTACTACGGCTCATTTCAACGCGCAGTGCAGCTGTAAACAAGGGGAGAGCAGCTTGTAAAGCTTCCGCCGCTGCACACCGAGGATGCAGACACCCAGGGGGGGCGCTGCGTTAAAAACCTCTTTCATTGAATTACAGGAGACTTCATAAAAGAGGGGAATGAATGAAAAGAGCTGCGTGATCAACCTGTACTGTAAAGGGTTACATTTCATTTGTTTTACAGTGGGATTGCCCTCTTTTACATGACAATGCTAATGAATTGTGAGGGGCCCATATGTCGGTGTTGGCGCGTTTGCCATATGTGGCGTCAGACAGCGAATCACGCAGCGCTCTGCACAGCACACGGCGGCCTGCACGACACCGGTGCTGCACGCCGACCGGCACGATCCGCACCGTCTCTGCCTCTTTGTTTACTCACATTTGGAACAGCTGAAGCGTAATGGCATGTGTGTAGATGCATATTGGCTTATTACTCATCTATACGACAACAATGAGGTCAGGATTTCCGCTGGTGACTGCGGAGAGCGTCTTCGCACTGATTAATTTCACATTAAAAGAGGACAGAGCTCGGCTGCCTCGCTCGATGCCAAACACTACAGAAAATAAACCCACATCCCTGATGGTGTTTAGAAAATTGTTAGATCTCTGGGGAGTTGTGATAATCTTTTCATTTGGCTGTAACATAATGTTGGAACTGAACTGCAGTTGATTTCTCTGCAGACGCGACTGCCACAAAAAACAAAACATTTAAGGAGCTGCCAGCCATTGGGTATATTTAGATTTTTGTTTTTCAGTAAACTTCAATCTACACCCTGCCTCCGTGGATAGGAAGTTATTTACATTCATGTGTTTCGTTGAATTATATCATCACTGATTCACCGCGCTGGCCGATTTGCTCGGGGACCCTCCGACAGCACACGTGGCCGCTGAACCGGCGACCTTTGCGCTGATGGCTGCAGGATCCTGCCGCAGATCAAAGTGACAAAACATGCACGACAGCCGTTTTTCCATTGTTTTCAATGTAAACCTTTATTACTATTCCAACAGTTTTCCATACAAAGGCACCAGCGGCGAACTCAACACAAACACTGCTGCTTATATAAAACAATCAGCTGCACCAAGGCATAGCTCAATAGATATGTTTGATCTGCTTTTAAGGAAAAAGGAGATTTAGTGCAACCGATTTAATTATTTTAGACCACAATTCATGGTTTTCATGCTTCTGGACTGATATCAGAAGAGTGACTTTTTTTTGCTAAAGATTAAAAACATAATTTCAAGCTTATCCAGGCAGATAAGTAATTGTCTTGAGCACTGGGATGTGCATGATTATCAAAAGAATACATTTTCTAAATTAGGCCAAGATAGTCTCCCTTGAATCAATTGCAAAAGCACTGCATAGACATAGATTGTTTAAAGTAATATTTAAAAGATTTGCATAGATTATCAATCGTAATAAAAAATTTGCCACTTCCCGAAAATTAATATAGAATGAATTAGGCTGCGATAGTACTTGCTTTATTGCATTTGGATGTGTGTGTGCGTGTGTGTGTGTGTGTGTGTGTGTGTGTGTGTGTGTGTTAATGTCAAGGACAGGAAATTAAGGCAGTGTTTGAAGCCAATGTATTTGTCATGTCTCACCCAAAGATGTATCATTACAGCCAAGCAGGTAACTGCAGCGAAGCAAAGCGCTCAGAGCCTGCTGGGAGGGTTTTAATAGTGTGGTGTGTTCTGTATACACGCCGCCATGAGCCCTGCTCAGCTACTTCCTGCTGATCAAACACACGTCTGCCATCAGGAATATTAAACGTGTGAGTCCACATTTACTCAGACTGTGGCTCATGGCTGCACAGTCAAATCAAAGTCTGTTAAGGCTGCAAATATGAGATTCAGCACACATGAACCTGAGCTGTGTTCTGTCATCTGTCACACACTCGCGCACGCTGTCGTTTCTGTATCAGTATATTAACAACGGGAAGGCGGGCTCCTCAAAAGCCTTTTCTCAGGATGACGAAGGAACGTCTAAAAACCGGTAGCCCAAAAAATAAAAACTCCAGAGTGAGGATGAAAAGGGCTTCTGCCCAGCCGGGTTTTAAGATGAAAAGAACCGACAAAAACAGTTGCATAGAGTATAAAGACGACAGCTCACTCCTTCGCCATTGTGTCGGCCGACACATGGAGCCGTCCAATCGCAGTGCAGTATTATTCACTGCTGCCGTGGGTCTCACATTCACATGTCTTTGAGTCCTAGCAACTATAACCAAACAGAAATCAAACTAAACTTGGGCTACATTCATCAAGCATGACCTACGGTCAGTGAGGCCTGCGTGGCTGAAGACGCTGCTTCACGTTTAAGTAAGAACAATAATTACAAACTCGAGCAGCACAACCTCTCAATACGGAAACAAGGGTCATAATTCTGGAGCAGTTCATCCTGAAGCTGCTGAGCCTCAGTCACAGTCCATCATGATGTTTGCTCTGCTGAAACACCTCGAGGCGTTCACAGCCAGTCCCGCCCGACGGCTGGCTCCCACAATGCATCGCAGCAGCACCGAGGAGGTTCAAAGAGCCACGGCAGGATTCACCGCTGAGTCCGACATCAGCGGCGGCGTCCTGGTTTAGTCCTGGCCGGACGGAGGAGTCCCGCTATCCCTCCATCGTGTGCCGTTTTGGATCCCGCTGCAGCAACAGCGTTCACCTGCAAAGAGAAAGACGACATGAAGACACAGCTTCAATTCACGAGTCCAAACGCAGTGAGACCAATCACGTGAAAGACAGTTATTTGACTGAATTTATGTGTATCAAAAGAGGGCTTGTCCTCTCTGTCCTTTACACATGAACAATAAGTTATGGGGTGTTTCTCGTGGGTGCTGAAGCTGAGCGCAGCTCCGTGTACCAGCTGAAGGGATTGGGGCTGAAGTTGAAAGGCCTTAACGGGAGCCTGGTACGCTACGAGCTGCTAATACAAAGAGGAAGCATGTGACACACCCTAAGCTAGGCTGAGTTGGACTTCAGAAGGCCGTCAAACCCCCTTTTTTTGTCACATTTTTCAAGCAGCTCAGACAAGCAACTTAAAATCTTACAGTGGGTCACTGAGTGCAGCGTGAACCGATAATGCAGCCGTCCCGCTTAGCGGCAGAAATCAACAAGCATCGCGCTAATTAGCCGAGCTGTTAGTAAAAATCACGTTAGACTTGGCATTTTACATCACGCCGGTGCACTCAGCTCAGGAGGAGGGGGGAGGGGGAGGGGGGAGTGACCGACAGCGCAGGGTGGTGGTATAAAAGGCAGTTTCGGGTATTGGTGTCGCTTTGAGTTATTGGCATCATGGTCTTGTTTTGTTGAGAGGACTACAGTGAATAAGCTTGTTAATGGTAAATTTACAGCCCCAGCATGTGGCCTAATAAAACCAGGGGATAGAGGGGATGATGAGAATGATTGCGATTTCGTGTGCGTGTTCATGAGTGTGTGTGTGCGACGGGGATGAGGAGGGGCGGGGGTGGGGGTGGGGGGGTACAGTCAGAGAAAGGGAGCGAGAAAAGTGGAAGGCGCCGGTAATTAAGAGTCTAAAAGAGTGTGAGAGAGGCGCACACCGCTCAAAGCAAACTTTGAGCCTGGATTCCTCACTTTTTATTTACGCTCCCCGACTCGAACCCCCGTCCCTCTTCACCCTCTCCCTCGCTCTTCACTCGTCTCCCCCTGCTGAATGAATAGCTATCACACTGCTGCGGTGTCCCGTCCAGCGGCACCCCCTCCCCGTCCTGCAGCTCTGAATAGGGAGCCGAATTGAGCAAACAGTCAGGCTGTCAGCTCAATAGGAGGTCTGGCCATGAACTTGAAGTCCTTCCCAGGCCCCCAGCCTCACATTAGGGTGGGTGGGGTGGTGGTGGTGGTTGGGGAGACAAGAGGGAGGAGGGGACGGTGGTGATGGGGGGTTGCAGCCAGACTTTTGGGGGGCCCCTACGTGCCAGTGTTGGGGGGACCCCTGCCACAGAGGTTCCCAAGGCTGGTGCTCTTGCTAGAGCAATGGGGGCAGGGTGCCCCAGCTGCCTGCTAACCCCCCCCCCCCCCCCGCAGCACTCAGTCTGGGCAGGAGGGGTGCTGATGATGGGGTCTGTGCAGACGGGGCAGTGTCTGCTCCCCTGCCAAAGCTCCTCTAGACCCTCACACACACTCGCACGAACACACAGATCCAGACACAAGCTGCCGGCCGTGCCCACCCCCTCATCTCCACTAGCTCCCAGCCCTCCCAGGCTTCTCATCATCTCATTAGCCAACGCCAGCCACTCCACTGTCTACTGTTTGCATTGTTTTGGGCTCTGCATAATTTACACAGTAAATTGAGAACGGCCCCGGCCCCCTTTGCTCAATCTACCACCTGTTTATGGAGGCCTGGCCGTGATTAGTGCGCTTTGGGTTTGACACAGTTACCGCAGCACCTCTCAGCAAAGCCAAGCGACGCCTCCGCCTTTAAAGGCTGCATCGTCAAAAATTTAAATGCAGAAAAAGCTTCGCGTGACCTAATTTGAGAGCTGCGATCACTTAAGGTTCAGTCTGTGTAAATATTGGAAATCAGTGTTGAATTTTAAGAAGGAGGTTTAGATGGAAACCCGTTTTCCAGTCTTAAAGTCACCTTGAACCTTGGATGAAATGCCTTCCAGTCTCCTTTTCCTCCCTCACCTTGACCCAGCGGGGGGGACCAGCGGTCTCTCTGTTAGCCCTTCGATCAGGCACCCTACTGTAAGTTAGCATTAGCATTGTCTCTCTGACCTCCACACCAGAGACACAAACAAAGGGAGGTCTCTCTGTCGCGAGGACAATGGCGTGCATTGTTTACCGGCCGCCTTACTTAATCAAGCCCAGCCGATGCTAATTGGTGTTTTGGTTTAAGCAGTTTTCAAAGTTGGGAGCTCCCCGGTTGGAATAATGCTGCACTATAACGAGCTCGCTGAGGGAGAACAATACTCGACTTGTCTGAGCACCGACTGCCCTCCAACACCGGCCACTCACACAAAGAGAGGCTTTCCAGTCCTGAGACGGCGCCTATCAAGGTCCTGCCTTCTCACTTCTCCGCCGTCTCGTCTTTATTATTTTGCCCTCTCTCTGCTTTGTGTTGGTTGTGTTGTACGCTGCAGCGTCCCTGTGTGAGAGTGTGAATAGTGGCTCATGGATATCATCGCTTCCCACTCGACGGATGCGCCCACCTTGACATTTCTTCTGACCTCATTTAAGGAGATTTTTCAGAATGAATCAAAAGGTCCTCGCTGTTACAGCCAAAAAACGTGGTTCAAAAACACTCGATTTGTGTCTGCGACCAAAACATACTGCTCACATCCCGGAGTGCTCAGTTACATGAGTTCTCAATGTGCCTCTGTATTGTCCAGAAGGCACGGCTTGCATCAGATCTCCAAAATGGCAGCCGCCGCCATGTCGGGGCACGCGTGTGAGGATGGCACGAGAATTCCCAAACGGGAAAGAAAACATGGCGCTTCAGAGGACAGATGCCCACTGAAAGCCTCCTGAGAGAGGCATTGAGAGCAGAGTGATTTAATGTGAACACACATACAACACACGCTCCGCCCACATCGACTCACCCTCCCCTCCACCCATCAGCGCATCTTGCGAATCGTGCAATTAGCAAAAATATCCGAGGTGATTAAAACGGAGGCTGCAGCCCGCTGGAGGTGGGGAGCGAGGGCACGGGGAGGTGGAAGAGGAGAGGACGGAGGGTCGGCGTGGCGCCGGTGGAAGGATGCAGCATGGCGGGCGCAGTGGGTTTGGTGTGTTACCTGCACTCACTGGTCTTCCCACTTCCATTTCATGCCAGCGTTACTCTAAGATGGTGGCGCGGGCTGCGTCTCGCTGTACAGGAAAAAGGGGCAGTCTGCTGAGGATGGAGCGGAGGAGGAAGGGAGGAGGAGGAGGAGGGAAGAGGCGATGCAGAGGAGGGCGAGGAGAGAGGGAGGGCAGAATCAACAGCAACCCCTCCTCCTCCTTCTCTGTTTCTCAGTCTCCTTTTGCCAGCTTTCCTTCAGCGGCGTGGCGGCGGCGGCGGCGGCGGTGGCAGCCTGCACAGAAAACGGGAAGGGAAAATCAGAGGGCAAGAGGGAAAATTTTAAGAACGTGGTTTATCCATCAAAACGCACACGTGTAGTTCACGCAAGCATACGAATGCAAGCCACGCACACACATGAATGCATGTATACACACACACATGCACACACACACACACACACTCGCACACACACACCTTTTCATGTCTGTTCTCATGGTACAGTCTGCCCCTGAGCATGCAAATGACTTTCATTATGCAAATGCATGCAAATCAGATCCAACCATCTGAGAATCAAGGGTGGGAAAGAAAAAAACTCGACACAGAGATTGAATGAAAGAATGAAAGAGAAAAAGGGACAAGAGAAAAATCCTTTTGAGTGGCAGGAGGCGGTAAGTTAGGTAAACGCTCTGTGGAAAACAACGGCAGCCCAATTGGACAAACACGATTACCTTCTTTTATTGTGTCTAACACTTCATTTTTTCAAATTTCATTTGCTGCATCCCATCATTTTACAGGACACCGGCTTTTCTTTTTATTATTTATTTGATGTTGCTGCCTTTTGTAGCAACGGCTCTCCTAATGTAAACACCCCGTTACTTAAATTCAAGGACGCTGATGATGCTCGACATTCCTGTCACCACGTACTTTGCATGTGAAAGCTGCAGTTAAGCATTAGTGGAAATAATGCTGCGTTTTCAGCATGGGTAGAGCTGTAAACAGCTGCTCAGCACTGTTGACATTCACCAGTTAAGCTAACTTGAATTTGACGTAGCTCCGGTAAATCCGACCGTGGTGTTACTGAGCGTTTCTTTGAGCCTGAACAGCTGACTCAAAGCCTGTGCTGCTCTCGATTCACACAGCCTCTGACTGCAGCCATTCTTATAATAGGACGCTCTGCATTTGTATGTGCATCAGCGCAAAACAATAAGCAGGACTAGCTTAAAGCAAGTCATTAGGTGGCTAAATGCTATTAGCACTAATGCGGGCCGGCCGCTGGGGATGTCAGATAAAAGGGGTTATTTTTAATTGCTTGAAATCAGCATCTGTCTTCACCAAAATCCTTCCCTCAATTAGCAACACCTGCAAGTCTCAAACCAAAGTGACATAATGTAGCCAGCTTGCTAAGTTCAATATTCAGCAGGTGGAGTCTATATCTCGCAGGTTTAGCCGCATAGTTCATGAACCCTTCTATTCAAAGAAATCAACAAAGAAAGCTGACTAATCGGCGAACAGAGCACGCTGTCTGATTTTGCTAATACTCTGAGCCCGGCAGAAAGGATCCTCCATTAGCCAGCAGAGGAGGGAGCCAGCTTTTGTCTCTGGGTGTCAGTAGGGGATGGCTACGTCTGAAATTGGAATAAGGTGATAAAAACAGGGGTGACTTGGAGTGTGAGAGAGTTGGGGTGGGTAAGCAGGGAGGGGAAGGACTACAGGGGTGGGGTACTGCTGAATGGTGGCAAACCTCTCCTAATTGGCACTTGACATTTTTTTGCCATTGGCACTGGAGTGGGCCAGCTTTCAAGCCCTCTCTGGGTCCTTGTTGGAAAAGTGCCTTATGCAAATATGGCGAATGGGCTCTATTGTGAAGCCTCTGATATTAACAGCTCACGCAACAATGAAATTGTGTGCTTACTCTGGACTCGTAGGTGTGTGAGAGAGAGCTAGACAATGGCAGCGGGAGCAGCTTCAGTCTGAACAGACCCTCCATCGGATGCTTTGCCAAGTCATTTCACCAGAATGGGCTTTTTCTGAGGACCGAGGCTCTCGGTAAAAGCTTTATTAACGACTGAAACAAACAAATGCATGCACTGTTTTGCTCTGGCTCTGAGAGCGTCTCTGTTTATACTGCTGCCGAATGGCTCGATTTATTGTGGCTGAAAATACTGAAGGTATGGATAGAAAAGGCTTCGCTCTTTCTCCCTTTGAAAGATATTTCCCCTCTTAAAACATCACTGTCTCAGTTCTAAATGTGAAAATGTATTCATGCTTCAGTGCTGTGCCGCACTCCCTCTGATATTTCTTTCTTCCTCTGTGTGCCCGCATTGTTTACCCTTAACTCGCTCCCCTGGGTGAGCACAGCTCGAGATCTAAAGATATCTGCAGAATCCCTTTGGAGAAAACTTGGCAAATCAGTGAAGAAATGTTGCAAAACTGAGCTACATTTTCAAAAGCAGCACAAATGATAAGAGGCCGGTGCTAGACAGCTAGGCCGAGCACACTCTCGACTAAAACTTCCAAGCTGACGGGGTCTGAAGCGTTCTTGTCGTCTGAGAACACAAAGCAAATCTCATATTTATCTCCACACAAGTCAAAACCAACAAGGAGGCGAACAGAGCGACGGGTCAGACAACGGCAGTCACCCCCGTGTGGTCCGAGCGCAGTCAAAGTACACCTGTTACTGCTCAGTTGCCCAACTTAATCTCCTTTGTCTGGGGAGGCCCATTGACTTTTGCAACTGCCTGAGATACATTCATTTCTCCGTGAGCGTACGTGGGTGGAGGGAATGCCGACGTCGTAGAAAATAACGAGGTCTGGCCCTCTGCTCCGGCCCAACAGCGAAGCCATTTTCCAAACCCTGTTGGTGTGTTCCGTCGAGAGAAAGAGAGCCAGAGAAAAGGGGGCAAGAATCACTGGGTCTTATTCAGAAAACTGTCTGGCTGCTCGGACCCGGCGGGGGTGAAAGGGAGGCAAAGGGGCGCATTGTCCCTCAGTGACAAGTGGACTAGCTCTATTGACTGTAAAGTCTACTGGTGGGGGGGCAAGTAGGACCCCGGCCACAATGGCTGTTTTTCTATTTGACACTTGGAGTCTAAATCTGCTTGCCTAGTGCATGAAAGCTAAGACAAACCCACCACCCTCCTCCTCCTCCTCCTCTTCTCTCCTTCTCCACCCTTTCTCTTCGCACTCTGTTTCTATTTCAGACGCTGCCAGGGGACACAGGAAAAGAGAGAGCAAAGGCCCTAAGGTGATTTTTAGGAACTCTCCCATCTCCGTGCCATTTTCAGGCAGGCAGAAGCTAAGACAGGCTCTGCTCTGTGGTCCCCGGTGTGAAGTGTTAGTGATATAACTGTGCCACACACGGAGCCAGCACAAAGCATTTGCACCATGACATGCGTCTCCCAGGGCACTGCTTAGGGTATAAACACAATCTGCCAAGACTTCAGTTCCCATTTAGCCCCAACACTATCACTGACACAAAAAAGGAAGCAAAAAGAGAGAAGTTATCTTCACACTGCTCAAAATCTGCCTGCATTGGACCCGTTACAAGTGCGCAAATGCAAAATACACCTGCACCAACACTCAAGTGCTTGGATATTAGTTAGGCACGATCGCTAATCTCTAATTTACAATAACACATCGAACCCATGCCACGCTCGTAAGACCGCACTGTAGCAAAGACGTACAGGCAGCGGCGGTCGCAGCACAGTAGAGAGGGAACCAGGTACTACTTTGCCATCCAAGAAGGTGACATCTCCGGCTGTCACTTCCTGTCAGGGCCCTCGTTCCTCTCTCTTGCTAGCTGAGCCCAGAGCTCAAATGTCACACTCAGCACCTGCAATGCAGCAGGCAGGCAGGCACAACTGCAGGGCTCGACGAGATTGACATTGTGAGGTGAGGTTGCCACGCAAGCTTTCAGGAATTTCACTTTGGCCCTGCACAACTGTTTAGAATTTGTACCACGTCAAGCTGAATACATCCAAACTGGAGGGCGACGTTTCAGCTGAGCCATGTTGAGACAGCAAACCGCCGTGTGGACTGTGTATTACATTTGGAGTTCGCTGCTAGCCTTGTAGCTCCAAAGCCACAAGACCTTGGGAACAATCCTCAGTGGCCCCTCTCAGCAGGAGTGACCCTTTGGCTTTGATGGGCAGAAAAGAAATCACACCTTCAATCAGCCATCAGAGGCCTTGAGGTTGAAGATCTGATTGACCAATTACTCCTCACCATGAGCCTGGGCAAAGAACCTTCAGGCTGAGATTGTTCTCCCTCTCTCGCACATGGATCTCGTCACTGGGGGCACTTTCTGCTTGATTGCCCCTGGACCACTCCCCCCTCTGAGCCTTGCACGCACACACAGCAGCATTCAGCGAGATCCCATCAGGCCTTTCCACATGGTAGCACCTCATGCAATGGAGGCTTTGCCACGGCCCATTCACAACCAAACCAACTGTCACGTCAAATCAAACAACGGCCGGGACCCCAAATCAAACATCTTTTCATGCAAAAGGGAGAAAGGAGTAGGTGGGAAGGGGGGAAAAAATCAACAACGGCTAACTTAACAAAATTGGCCTCAAACAAATTCTTGTCTGTTCGCTTAGGTGCCGGCGGGGAGTTGGGAGCCCGGATTAACTCGGAGGGAGCATTCTTAACTCACACAATCCCATCCAAGTCAGAACATATGTATAATTCATAGCACCGTATGCAGCTCCTATGATATGAAAGGCCCGAATTCTTTCATATTGCATGTTCTCTTGATGCCAAAGATGCGAGCAGCAAAGCTGAAATTCATGGAGCCAAGCGAGTGGCGCGCTGACCACAGTGGCTAGCAAACTGATTAGCTAACAGCGACTTGTTAAACGACTTGTCAAAGTCCACCAGCTTTGGTGAATCAGTGTGGGTCTTTTTCAGTGGGCCCGTCACTCCTGGCCATGTGATACTATGGCTAAGCCCCTGCATGCAGCCCCCCACACAAGGATCATGGGGCTTATTAGATTAAAAGTGATCCTGTTGCACCAACCGTACTGCTATGGATCACTGCCACTGGCTGCAGGGAGCAGGAGGGGATACGTGCAGCAATGTCCCATTTAGGTCCACATCTCTACCAGCGTTATTCTGCATTTCTAAATGCTCGAAACAGAAAATACAGACAGAGCCTCGGTGACGTTAGGTTTATCTGAAGGCCTCGTGGTGCGGCTCGTTCTCACCTACATGCACCCTCACACATATAATCACGCACCGTACCTTTTGCTGCATTCCGCGTCCGTCTCCTTTAAACGTCATCCATTTTCTTCTCTTTCGTTGCCTTTCTTGTGGCAGAGTTTGCGATTTTTTGGAAGGAGGCGTGTTTGGGGTCTTGATGCCTTTTCAGGAGCGTAATGGGATTCTTGTTACTTTCGGTTATCTAGCTTTATGAAGAATGTACATCACTCATACAGCTAGATAACCAAAGATAACAACCAACCCCTAAGGCTACCCATCCTCTCAAGCCGCAGGCGAAGTAACATGGGCCGACTTCTGACCTAAAAGCAGAGGAGAAAGTTATTGCTAAAAACATTGTTATATGTCTCCATGCCTTTGATTTCACAGGATTGAAATGATTACGGACTAACTTGGGAAGGAGTAAAAATTCACGCCAAAAATTAGTCTGCAAATCTAAAAAGATCCAACGGCAGTCGACGGCAACTCCGAACAAAGACGTTACTCTTCTGGCTCTGGGCCTTTTTTCCTCGCTCAACCTACAGCGGCCCTTAAATGTCCTGACCCTTCATTTTGTGATGTCACCAAGAGGCCCCTTGCCCCGCCTCTAACCGCCTCGGCCAATCAGAAGCCCCCTTTTGTGAAAAGAAAGCTTTGATTGGCCGGCGAGTAGTGCCTCTATATCAAAAAACTCTCTAAAGTCAAACAATCAGTGAGACGCAAATAAAAAAATGTACGCAACTTGTTAAACCAGTCCAAACCGGCTATTGCACCGAGCTTCCCTTCTCCGGCCCAGCGCCCATCCCTATGGCGCACCCGCCTTACCCGCTGACTGGCTCCATAGGAGGGTGATGGCTTCAAACGCCGCCCCCCACCACGGCCCAAATTCATTTTTAAATTAAAAGATCCTGGCTGTTTGACTACAAAAGAAACTGGTTTGTCTTCATTTACATTATCTGATGTCAAAGCAGTTGGCCGGCGCTCAAGGTTGGCGTCAAAGCGAAGAGAGAAGGGTTTAAGATGTACATACACACACGTAAAGAAGAAAAATGTCTGTGCATGTACGTTAATAACAGCAACGCAATACAAAAACACCCACTCAGACTCAGCCGAGCATGAAGCGGACAAATCCTTGCACACCCAAATACCGTACGTCCACAAAAACACCCAAAAATAAAGCTCAACACACACCTCTTCACATACAGCCGTATAGACAATGCTGCAGCACACACACTCCTCTCACATGCCGTGGTGGCACATGGCACAAGGCCCCTTCTAATTAAAGCTGCTCTGTGTGCCCAGATCCCTGTTGTGGCAGACTCCTCCCCCACCAACGCCACCGCCAAGTAAAGCTCGACTGGCTGAAAGCAGAGAGGGAGATGGAGAGATACCGAGAGAGAATGAGAGAGAGAGAGTGACAGAGGAGGGCGAGGCGCAGAATATTCTCGGCCTCCATCGCACACACCCAAACCCGGACACTCCAGCACGACTTGACTGGCAACACGCAGGCGTTAGCAGAGACGGCTACATCCCTGTTAGCTAACAACAGACCCCACCGGCATTGTTCTCCCTCCAGCTTACCACAACCAGCTGGCCCTCTTCTTCTTCTACTGTCTGAATCTGTGTCAGTTTTAAAAGCAGGTTCTGTTGACGCTCAGGAGGCGATCACGGTAACAAGGATCTTCGTCAAGGTGCTTTGTTTCAATCCACAAGGACAAAGCGAGGCCCTTTAAGAGCTGAAACATGCCTCAGCTCTCAGAATGATGCTGCACTGGATCACTCACACACACACGCATACACACACACACACACACACACACACACACACACACACACACACACACACACACACACACACCTTATGTGTGAACTTGAACATGTTCAGATTCTTAATTACAGACAGTATCAGATATTAAGTATGAATGCAAAAGCACACACACAGATGAGTGCAGTCACACATACACACACACACACACACACACACACACACACACACACTGAGCTGTAGCTGTTAATGTAAAAAAAATATGTTTACATCATAAATAGCTCAGTCTGATGGAGAATAATTTACATAATTCATATTTTTTGCAAAAGATAAAATAATAAAAGACACATTTTCACAAGTCCTATTAAAAATGAGTCTTGTTACATAATGATCACACTTCAGTGTTATTTCAAGTGTTTCAGCCACAATAATAAACTACAACTGTTTGAAAATAGCTACATAATGTCTTTTTGAAAATCCTAAAAAATGTTCCGGTTTATTCGCGAACCTGTGATTCACGTTGGTCTTTGAACTCATCACTGATGCCTCTCGTATTATTTTGCGTGGGATTGATGCAACATGAACTCTCTCAGCAGCAGACGATGCTGTGAGCTTTTTGACTCCTTTTTGCATCACATATATTTTCAAGATTTCCACGCTGGATAAAGAGAAAGATAATTTATGCAGATTGCACTAGTTTCCCCATTACCATTAATAGTGCCTTCATTAACACTGTCTTATTCGCGGCTGTGCTGCTGTTATATAATTCTAATAAACTGGTAGCGTTTCAATATTTGTCTGGAGGGTTTTTAGCGCCACGATGTTCGTCTTTCACGATGCATTTGACTCCTGAAATTATTCACGCTGTGACTTCACAGGACGAAGTTTGAGGACATTTTAAGTGTCTCTCTTCAGCCAAAGTTTAAACCAAAAGCCTCACGGTGTCACGCTGACGGCGGCCTCTTCTCTTCGACTCGTCTGAGCTCAGATAAAATCCAAAAATACCTTTCAGGCAGCAGTGGAGCTCCAGGTTCTTTCTTTTTAAACTAGCCTAATGAGGCTGTGCCATTGGCCAGACGCGCATGACGTCAACAAATCCGGCGCCTCTAATTGGAAATAATTTATGCGAAAGTGCTGCGCTGATTAGCAAGAAATTGATTCCTATTAGAAAATCTCATTGGTTATCATCTGATTAAAACCACGTGGAAAAATCATTTCATTTTACGCCATTTTATGACACAGGTTGCACTCAGACTGAATGCTGCATTTTGAGGCAACAAAGGTAATTACGCACGATTTTTACGCACGACATAAAGTCTTTTACGCACACGTCAAAGCGATGTTTCCAGGTGGATTCGAGTATTTCTGAATTTAGCAGAATGGAAGGGCACACTGAGGTGACGGTGTGGGCCTGCTAGCAGACACACTGGAGATGTGTGTGTCTCATGAACACACACCACGCGTGCACAGCCACAGTGTGGTGTGTGGAGCTGAAAATTACAGTTTGTAGAAATCAGTTAATTCATTTTCCACACGTCCTGCATCCAATGAAGCCAGAGCTGAACAAATCACCCCTGATGCTGTATGAATTTTACAAAATAACGTCAGAATTTCTGTCATGGTATTACGTTGGGCTGTGGCTGTTTTCATCATACTCGCGTTTAAATATTTAATTCATATTTTCGGTTTAGAAAATATCTTCTTAGATATAATAAATACTGTTCTGCCTCAAAACTATATTTATATGTGTGACTTTACTGGAACTTAACTACACACCTCTGACTAAAGAGCATCATATATACCGGTTATTATTTCCTCATATATGAAATATATTAATCCTTAAAACTACCCAAATTGTCCAACTTGACTACGGAAGCCTGTGTGATGTGGCAGTGAGAGCTGGTAGCCAGTATTACCTACAGTAAGCCACGTGTTGTGAGGCCGCTGAATGTCTCTCCAGGGATCCCTGGAAAAAAGAGACCATCATTTTATTCTTCAAATGGACTCTACAGCACGGAGGAGCCAAATTACCCCATTTCACATACTAAAGCCTCCGATCAAACATAAAGACAATCAGCAAACTGCATGTTGCTCCCACAGTGAAAAACGTAAAAAAGGACTGGTGATGGGCGTGAAAAGGTGCAGACTTGAGTCGTGTGGACGGTGTGATGTTTCAGCAGCTCGTGTGTTATCAGTGCACATTTCTGCTGCTGCTGTCATCACAACAAAATGCACAAGCTGCCGCCTTTACGCTGGAACACAAAAGAAAATGGTCAGTGACTGTCGCAAAATTATTTCCCTAAAATACACTGCAACGGCACACACAACTTTGCCTCCGTGTGTGTGTGCAGTGTGTGGTGCAGCCAGTTCAACCAATCAATAAATAAAGAACAGAAATTTTTCTAACATAAATTTTAAAAATCTAATTCCAAATTTCCAGCTTTAAGGTTTTTGTAAACGTTCGTGTCCAGATTCACGCGCTGCCTCTGCTCACGCGTTGACCCCTGCATACACATTAATACTCTAATATTCATCATGTGAAACGTTGCATAATCTGAGTTTTTTTTTCTTCTTCTTCAAATCTCTCTCAAAGCTCCACAGGCACAGTTTTGTCCCCCGGTGTGTCCGGGGGGCGCACACGTGTTCTCGGCGCAGGCCTCGTACTCGGCGCACACGTGTGGACTGGATATTTGGCCTTGTGATCCCTTTATCCGCCAGCTATGGGTGTGAACGCCACCACTTTGTCTTATTACGCATGCATTGCAGGCCTGTCTGCTGGTAATCCTCATATCTAAGCCACATGGCCACACAGAGTCCTGCAAGGGCTTAATTTGGGGGAAAGGGAGAGAGGAAAAAAGGATCCCTCTTTTTGTCCCCGGACCCTGATCGTGTCGTGCTGGATGGGCTTTTTGGTGCCATATGTTGCCTGACTCCGCCGCTCCCGCCGCCTCAGCGAGCAGAGCTGGAGAAGTGACCCTGCTAAGTGCCTGGAGGTGTGTATGAGAAATGGAATCAGGGCTGGAAGCGCCTTTTGGCCTTTGTGGCTCCCTGTGAATGGCGCATATGAAGCCTGTACACAATGCGTCACCGAGGCTGTGAAACAGGGGAGTTCTCCCTCAAAGCAGAGCCAAACCAAGTCTAATTACAAGTTGCTGTCTCACTGAAAATTGTCACCATTTAACCGGAGCGCAGGTCGGTTTCTGCATGTCCATCTGTGACCTTTCACTGGGACGGGACACTGTTCCACACTCCGTGTAAGACACGAATTAATTAGAATTATTCTGTCTGTTGAGCCTTTGATGCAGTTTGGAAATAGAACATTAAATTAAAGATCAAATGTGCATATTTTGTGCTGGTTTCCACCTCCTCGTATTCGCTCCCAGCAGCTGCCATTCTGAATGAAATACCACCTCCTACTTTACACTCTTCAGAGCAGAGACACGAAAAGAGACAGAAATAAGGAAACGGGTCTAATTTAGAGCTGAAGACCTGCTGCTCAAACACCCATCGCCCATTTTCGCCTGCTGCTGCCACATCCAGACTACACACGCATCCTGCTCCGTTATGCGTGCAGGTCGGCGACGCACACTGCGCGGATGCAAACGCGTTTTCCTCCGTTTTTTAGCCGCTGATCCGCACCTGCCTTCGCACGCCCCCTTGAAGAAAACACAGCTTTTACTTCATACTCACGCCGTCGTCTGCGAGTCGCTGCGGTGTCCGCTCTCCAAAACCGAGAAGCGAGCAGCTCGAGAGATGGAGACCAACTGAGCTGCCGGAGGCTGGACCGCTCAGTCTTCATGGCTGCGGCTGGCCGTGACGTCTCTCTGGCTCCATCCACTCAGCTTCCCTCGGACGGGTTTTCCCCCTGTTTTATTATCATCCCCATTATTTCCCGCGGAGGTGGATCTCGCCTCCCCCCCTCCTGCCCGCGCCGTGCCTCGCACTCGCCATTCCTCTCGTCAGATGCAATATGAACTTAAAACATGCCTGCTCTAAAAACATATACCGCCACCAAGGCCCTCCCCTTTATGACACGATGCAGGTCTGTTTTGTCTCCACCCTCCACAATATGAAAGCAGACGTGGTCGTGAATGAGCGCCGATGCTCAACTTCTCTGCTTTTATGGCTGAAAATCCTGGAAACTATTCGCCTGTATTCACGTTGGACTTCTTCGTTTTATTTTATATTTCAGGCAGAAGCAAACAGAACTCTGAAAACACTGACATCCACTCTCATGTAACGTAAAATCTCACGGCCAGATTCATAATTAATTCCTTAATTACGCGTAAACGGGCACCGTGAGCGGCTCCACACACGCGGCATCCTCTCCGCCGCCTCTGCTGTGGGTCTATTCGGGAGTTTCACGTATCAAGTGTGTCGTTTTGAGCCCCGTTTTGGCCCATGTGGGATTATAAAAAGTTTCGTGTAATCTTGTCTGGCTACTAGTATTCGTTTGACACAAAGCCCCCGGCGGAGACTGCGGCCTCCGCTCATGCGCCTGGATCAAGTGCGCACATCCACTATTCTCATTGTCTGCGTCTTTGATACAGAGGAGTCCAGGAATGTGACCAGGGGGTGAAGACCGTGCAAATCAGCTTTTACTGTCACCGCCGAGCCCAGAGCCCGCAGACAAGAGCCAAGAAAGGGGGTCTGGGTCACTTGATTATCATAATAATCAGATCGCGGGGATAAAAATCTCCTTTGAATAAATTACTGGTTCAATAGGAGGCGCGACTGCCAAAGAGACAACTTTGTCAGCCCCGGGTTTGTTGTCGGGGGGTTCTCTCTGCCTACCAATGTCCCGGGCTCCCCTTTTCTTTCTCTCCAAATTTTGGACGCTTTCCTGGAGATCAAACTCTAAATACGGCTACTGTTTCTCTCCACCCTCCTCTCGCCCTCGCCGATGCCTGGTTACCGAGTCCAGGCAGGCAGGCAGGCCTCGAGCTCCTCTTGGGAAAGCGGAGTGGTTGGTGGTGGCTAATGGGCTAAGGACCGGGCACAATAGGCCGGGTGCACCATCCAGCCACCCCTCCCCTCCTCAGCCCTCTCAGCTCTCCTCCTCCCCCCATCATCCCTCTCTCTTATTCCGTCGGCTGCATGGGAACCCGGGCACCGAGGTGGACCAGGGGGCGCTCCGCATTGTGGTGGCACATCCCAAGTTCATTAGCACCCATCAGGCCATTTCTGCAGGGCTTGGCGGTAAACCCCCCACCGCCCTCCAACACCACCCTCCTCTACTCCATCCAGTTTACCGTGCGCAGGCCCGAGGCGCAGATCCAGCTCATATGTTTGCGGATGAAAAGTGTAACTGAATTATTACGCGAAGGGGCCTGAAACTGCGGCTAATTTCAGGATATCACAGTGACTGCAGCAACTTCTCTAACCGTGCTATTAACTGTAAATAGAACTATAGCTTCAATTTAAGCTTAATTATGAGCACAACTACAACCGTAGCTTAAATGACAATATAACTAAATGCTCAATCGCTTAAGGTCTGTAATTAAAACTGTAATTAGTACAGTGAACATATCTGTAGCCAGAAGTGGAAGAAGTTTTCATGCATTTACTCAAATAAAATTAGAAATTTAACAATGAAAATACTGCATTACAAGTCAAAGTTTTGTATTTCTATATTATTTTTATTTTATTTTATTTTACTTATTCTAGTGTTAAAAGTAAAGCTGCTTAGAAAATCCTGTTTTTCCACATCACTGAACAGTTAGCGATGCTTTCAGCGTGAGCAGCATCATACAGGTGATCACACCTACGTTACACTGCTGCTAGTTTAACCTGTAACAGTGCATCATATTTCATAAGCTGATCATATCTGTAGCATCAAAAAAATCTGAGCCTGCAGAGTGATTACAGACATGAAGCAACAAAATGGAAACACTCTAATAAAAGAGCTGAAAGTGAGTGAACACAGACGACGTCTCTGTGGCTCCAGTGAACACCATCAACAGTTCAGTCGATTAATTAATGCACAGAAAATTCATTTGCAACTGCTCTGATAACTGAGTTATTGTTTTCAAATGCCAAACCGGTTCCAGCTGCTGTGTGTGTGTGTGTGTGTGTGTGTGTGTGTGTGTGTGTGTGTGTGTGTGTGTGTGTGTGACTTCTGGACTGTTGGTCAGAAACAAGACATTTAAAGACGTCACTTTGTGACTTTATGCCATTTTGCAGACTAAGCGATTAATCAAGAATATAACTGGTCGATCATTAAAGTGTAAAAATGAAGGTTTCCTGCAGCCACAGGTGAACCGGACCTGCTCACTGTGCAGGTGTTCGACACACGGCTGATCAATTACTGATTTACAGTGTAAGTTGTTGACTTGAGGTTGGTGCAGATGGTGCAGGTGGAGTCACTGAGCAGGTCTGAGGCTCCTGCAGGAGCAACATGAGGAGAAGCAGCTTCTCTGCAGCTCCTGTGAACAATGATGCTGAACGCTGGCGTCAGACGTTCATGACCAGGACAAATAATCTGTAACCTTCAGTTTATTTCACTCATCATTTCCTAAAACCTGTGGCCTATAAGCACATTGTTTGAACAGTCAGAGTGACATACATGCATGAACCTTTATGTGCTGACACGTCTTCATGCACCTCAGACAGTATTTAAGCTGCGGGTGCATCTTATTGTGAAAAGAATCAAAGAAGCTAAAAGGGAAGTAAAATGTGCAGTCAGTCAAAGCAACTGTCCCCCACCTGAAAATCTTTTTTTTTTTTTTACTGTACACACCTGATAATAAAATGAAATCCAAAAGAGCAACAACACAAACGACAGGCTTTGAAAAGACGACAGCGTTGAGTCGACAGCTCTCAGATCAGCATTTTAGGCTTCATTACAGCATTTCATCAAGAGCTGTTGTGTTTGGGAGCACTGGATTGGCAGGCGTTCCTGTTATTTTGGCCACCCTCCATGAGAGCTACCCTAAAGGCCAAATCTGTTATTAATGAGCATAAACATAACAGGTGTATTCATATGACATGAAATGCTAAATAAGAGAGCATTTGCTGTTTCTGCTGTTTGCATTGATCAGTGAAAGATCAATAAGTTCACCGACAGACCTGTCAGTCACAGCTCACGGCCAATCAGCAGCCCCGTCTCACACTCTGAGTTCAGTCCAAACAGATTGTTGTTCTGTTTACATTTGGATGTCAGATTGTCTTTAAACCAGCACACACACACACACACACACACACACACACACACACACACACACCTCAGTGAACCAGCTCAGCTGCTGATCAGCATGTAAAACACTTCCAGAGAGCCAAAAAAAAAAAAAAAAGAGCCGGCCGCAGAGACAAAAAGCAGAAAATGTTTCACATCTCAGAAGAAAATCAGCTTTCTTCTTGTTGTTTTGTTTGTTTGTTGGTTTGTTTGTTGTGTGTTGCTCGTTTCCCTGCGTGCTGACCTCCTTCACTGCTGCGTCACTGACGTTTAAAGCGTTCTGCAGACCGTGAAGTGGAGAGAAAAACAAGTAGGAATAGAAAAGGCTGCACCTCGTCTCATCTGGAAACGTGAACTCGCATCATTTCTGCCTCATCAGCTGTTTTTGTGTCTGTTTTCACTGATTCTACTCACAGAGAGCTTCTACGGTTTTTAACACGAGCAGAAAATACTTTCATTTTCACTTAAATTAGCATTAATTTCCAGTGAGGTCTGCTTCTCAGGTGACGCCTCACACACACACTGAATGAAAGGGAAGCTGAGGAGGACGCTTCGTCCAGTCTCTGCTCAGGATCTGAACCCTGAACCTTCTGCTCACATTCACACCCTCAAACCAGCTGAGGACGTGTCCACAGCTCGTCTCACTTAGTCTTCAACAGAGACAAACGCTGGATGTTTGTGGAGAAATAAGAAACCAGCATGATTGTCTTTGAGATGATGCAACGTGAGGAGAACGGGAGTCAAACGCACATCATGGGGTCACATCTTTGTGTATTTGTCTCATTAATCTTTCCTTTGTGTCCTCAGTGACGAGCTTAAAATGAAGCAAACATCTCTGCGGGACAACGAGGACACAGAGGCGAAACAGGACCACAGGGTTGCTCTCAGGTGGAGGAAACCATCAGATGATGTGACGAAGGGCCTGAGTCTTCTCACCCTCCAACACACACAGACGTGTTAAAGGCCACTCACCCACATCTTTAAGCTGTGCCTTTATTTTGAAAAATGCCCACTCACACACTCACAGGCTGCACTCTTTTGGGTTTCATGTCTCTGCAGGAATAAAAGGACTGTGGGACTTTTGAAATCCTGCTACCTGTTGTGCAGCAGGTGAGCTGCACTCTGCTTCACCGTCTCCCAGTGTAACATCCCAGTATCCCCAGTATCCCCAGTACAGCAGCGTCCCAGTGTCAGAGACGTGCTCTGCAACTCAAAGCTCCAGATCTTTTGTCCCTCAAAATCTGCCCATATTGTTGGAGCTCCATGGGGGCCAAACAGCCTCCTTGTGCCAAACCAGACAGACTAACCCCCCCTAAACCAACCCTCTACCACCACACACACACACACACACACGCACACACACACACGCACACACACACACACACACACACACACACACACACACACACACACACACACACACACACACACACACCACTGTTCTCCTAAATAGTTCATTAGGCAGGGAGCTGTGGTGGTAAATCAAAAACAAGGCTGAGCGCAGACAAAAGAAAACATTTGGAAACGACAGAAAACAGCGAGTTTTGCTTTCATCCGCGAGCTCACAGCTTCAGTGTGTCTGAATTCACCTTCAGCCTGTTTGCTTTCACACATCGGCCTCACAAATATTTCTGTCGGGGGTCAAAACTTTTATTCCTCCCGGGAGAATAAAGCACTTTGACTGGAAGCTAAACTCCTCGCACCGCTCTGAATTCATGTGCTGCCATTTTGCATTTCCATTTTGCTCGCGCGCGTTGCATCAGAGGAGGCTTTGACAGGCGTCTCCACACTCACCTCCAGCATCCTTTGCGCGCCGTGCAGCCGCGCGCGCCGGGCAGCGGGGCTCCGCTGCGGCGCCGCACCGGCACGCCGAGGCTGTGGTCGATGGCGCAGACGAACGCGGCCTGCAGACGCAGAAAAAGTCCCCGCGCTTTCCTCCACGTGACGCTCAGATCCAGCACGATTCCTGTCGGATGAGCGGCTGGAAATAAGAGAAAAGTCCGCCTTTGTTTTAACAAATGAAGGGAAAAAATGCATCCTGTAAAGCATGCAGTAACAAAAAACATGGCGGATTGAAAAATCTCCCACGCCACAGTCATTACGCCTGCAATTAGAAACTCATTTGCATAAATGCTAATGAGTCAGAAATTCATGTCGGCGCTGGAGGGAAACGAGGGGATTGTTTTTTCTTTTCTGCATGCGGACTTTGAAGAGAAGAGGAGGATTTTCACACGGATGTTGGAGGCCCGAGGAGGCTTTTATTCCCCAAATGTTTCAGTTTTTTAGGTCGAGCCCGCCGGCAGTCAGATATTCCGGCTAACACGAGCTTTAAAGGGATGATTTAGGAGCTGGGAGCTTTGCATTATCTGACGTTGTTCCACCAACACTCAGTGATGCTGCTCAGAGCTGCACGTGCAGCCTGAAGCCTCCACCATCAGCGTGTCCTCACCTTCAGCGTCAAACCAGCGAGGCTCACATTTCTGCAGAAATCCACCTGAACGTGCAGACTTCCGCTGTCACACACTCCCTCTTATCCACAGATGAAACGACAGATTTGTGATCTGTCGCAGCAGATTTCCAGAAACTGACTTTTCCCGCATTTTTTATTTCCAAGCACAAAATTTTGTCACATTTATAAAATGAAATTCTTTTGATTCATTTCGGGTATTTACACACATTCACGTCTGCAGACAGTTACGGCTGTAGATGACATTCATGTTTAAATAAAGAGAATCCACCTGTTTTAACTCTGTTTGCTGAGCTGCTTCACATCCACAAAAAATCCAAACGTGTCTTTTAAAAATGGGATATTTTCGTCCATTTGAGGGTTTTGATGATAAACTCACGGCTGTTTTATGGCGCCCATAGTTTGATTTATTTAGCCTGGTTCCACCTTTATAAGCTGTAATTAATGACTTTATTAAAGCTTAATCAATAACTGACTAATGATTTATAGATCAGCCATTAACAGGGTTGCCAGGTTGTGACAAATTCTGTAACAAAGCAGCAATAAATGTGTTT
Organism: Chaetodon trifascialis; assembly: GCF_039877785.1. NCBI lineage: Eukaryota > Metazoa > Chordata > Actinopteri > Chaetodontiformes > Chaetodontidae > Chaetodon > Chaetodon trifascialis. The sequence continues at coordinate 29,387,758 of NC_092062.1, read as the reverse complement.
CTTCATTCATGAATAAATGTTTGTGGGTTTCACTTATTTTTATTAATTCAAGATTTAAAAATATAAGTGACGTTTCTCCATCAGAGGGTGTTTCTGAAGACAAACGTCCTGAGACGTCACAAGTTTTTCTCCACTGACTTTTAACGAATGTAAAAAATAATTATTTATTCATGAAGTCACGGCTTATAAAGCCTTCAAAGGGACCAATCAGCAGAGAGAAGCGTCCTGTTGAACACGCAGTTTGACCTCGAGCTGTCCACCTCCTCCGCGTGACCTCTGACTCACCTGGAAACGACAGGTGAGCGTTGAGACGAGTTCTCGCTGTTGCTCTTCACGCGCCACCGTCCTCACTTTCACCTGATTCAGGTGATCACTGAGAGCAACACGTGGTGACGTGGAAAGCACCTGTGCAGGCTTCACCTCCTGCGCGTGATGAAGAGCAGGACGCTCAGTGCGGGAGGGGGGTGGAGGGTGTGTGTGTGTGTGTGTGTGTGTGTGTGCGTGTGTGTGTGTGTGTGTGTGTGTGTGTGTGAGAGAGAGAGAGAGAGAGAGAGAGAGAGAGAGAGAGAGACATTACTTTATCACTAACAGGATTCGTGTTCGAGTTTCTGTCATTTTACGGTTTTAAAACATTTCTAATTGATGTGCAAATGTGACTTTAATAGATTTGAAATTGATTGAATTGTTTCTTGCATCTCGTGGTTATTGATCACTGGCTGGAGATCAGTTTACAGCAGGTTACACAGCTCATTATCCGACTTTAAGAAGTGAACTCGTGATTCGCAGTTTCGCGGACTCAAAATAAACACTGACCTTATTTTCTGCTTTCTTCTTTTCATAATGAGCCATGAATATAATTAATAATGATAAACCGATTATCAGATCGACGGAGTGTGCAGCAGGGTGGAGGAGGGGGTTGGAGGTGTGTTTCAGACACTCATCCACCTGCAGGTCATTCAGCTCTCTGATGGTCTCAATAAACCTGCAGGAATCCGGACATCTCACCTTTTTCTTCTCACATCACCTCATTTTAATCGACTCACTCGGTCTGAATGTATTTTAAAATAATTATTTTGGCTTTATTTTGTCAGTTGTAAAGAAAATCAAAGAAGTCTGACTTCTGGAAAAATGTCTGACTGGTTTTGCTTGATGTTGGACTTTGAATTCTGGCACCAGCTCTGAAGAAAGATCAACACATTCACAAATTAAAATGTATAATGTGGGAAGGTTTGTCCTGTAATTAAAGGATCAGCTGACTTTTATTTTATTGAAGCGGATTTCAGGTGAGGAGCATCTCTGCTGGCTGATCTGGGATCAGATGAATGTGAAAACTCCTGAAGCAGCTCAGGCCTGTTTTCTCTGATTCACAGAGAAGTTTTATTTTATTTATTTGGCTCTGAAACAAATGGAAATAAATGATAAAGAAACGTGTATTAACGTCCCGCGCTCAGCTCTTCTGATTGGCTGCTCGCTCATTGGAAGCCACTGATAATTATCCAATCACTGATGAGGTGAAATGATGTGGACTATAATTAAAGCAGGTGTGTGCTGAATTAAACACACATGTATTTCGTGTATTTCTACAAGCATTAAACACATTGTACTGCTTTCATTTTCATGCGTGCAGGATCATTTTCTGCTCTCACAAATAAACAAAATATTACCGGAAAAAAACAAAAATGACATTAATAAAAAACCCAGAAGAAGAAAATCTGAGTTTTCCTGTTTTGGACACGACATGAAGTAAAACTGAAGAGTGTTGAATGAAAATCAGACAAAAATGAAGATGAATAAAGATTAATGAAATGAATGAGAGAAATCAAAGTGTGACTCGACGTTTCACTCAGCAGAGACAGAAGCTGCGCTGGAAAAACGCTCCTCGCTTTTATTCACTTTCATCTTTTTCTTTTGACGTTTTTAACAATTATTTCCCCATATTAACCATTTCAGAGAGTTAAAGAAAAATGAGTTTAAAGGGCAGAAAGTCGAGTAATGTGACCCCATAAAAGGGCCGCGAAGACTTAAATTTTTATTAAATTGAATCATTTTAAAACCTCTGAGATTCGGTGTTTTTTCTGGAGTTTAAAATATGAAACAACGAAGTCCTGATTTCCATCAGCATTCAGTGAATTCACATCAACGGATTTCACTTCATTTCGTTTCATTTAGCTCATTCTGTAAATTCAGGCAGCAGCTGTTTCCCGGCAGGTAAAATATTTTAGCTTTAAATTATAAAAAAAAAAAAATGTTTTTCGGCCTTTTTACATTTTCACATTTCAAACATTCAGATAAAAATTAACTCTTAAACATGTGAGCGTGAACATCCAGAGGGGGGAAAATGTCTGTGGCGGATTTCTGGCCGAGGAGGGGGGGGGGGGGGGGATGACACGCGCACGCGCGGGGGCACGCGCACGCACGCACACGCACAAACGCATGGCGCATTTGCATGTTGTATCCCACGGTGGAAATTACAATGGAGAGCAATTAATATGCGCATAAATTAAAAGTGAGAGGGGTTTCTGAATTCCAGGAACAGGCGGTCATCCAAAGAGGAGGAGAGAGGAAAGAAAGGAGGCTCTGTTCACACGGGACAGCAGGAGGAGGAGGAGGAGGAGGAGGAGGAGGAACATGGAGAGGAGGAAAAAGAGGAGAGGACAGAGGGAGCTGCACAGAGCTGGGAAAGAGGAGGAAGAGAGGGGAGAGGAAGAGGAGCAGGGAGAGCAGGAGGAGAGGAGGCGGTTCAGGTGGAGGAGGGAGATGAAGAGTGAAAGAGGAGTAAGAGAAAGGGATGAGGAGGGAGGGAAAGAGGAGAAGGAGAAACTTTGTACAACAAGATATGAAACGATGACGATGTCTTTAATATTGAGCTGATTCAAGATAAGATAAGATAAGATAAGATAAGATAAGATAAGATCAAAGATATGATACAGCTTTATTGATCCCATGCTGGGAAAATGACATCATTACAGACAGCAAGAATAGAAAAAGAACAAATAGACAATAAAAATAAAGGTCATCACACTGGAGTTTAAGAAACACATCCAGTGTCACTGGTCTCAGGTCTGTCACTGGTCTCAGGTCTGTCTGTGGTCTCAGGTCTGTCACTGGTCTCAGGTCTGTCACTGGTCTCAGGTCTGCCACTGGTCTCAGGTCTGTCTGTGGTCTCAGGTCTGTCACTGGTCTCAGGTCTGTCACTGGTCTCAGGTCTGCCACTGGTCTCAGGTCTGTCTGTGGTCTCAGGTCTGTCACTGGTCTCAGGTCTGCCACTGGTCTCAGGTCTGTCTGTGGTCTCAGGCCTGTCTGTGGTCTCAGGTCTGTCACTGGTCTCAGGCCTGTCTGTGGTCTCAGGTCTGTCACTGGTCTCAGGCCTGTCTGTGGTCTCAGGTCTGTCACTGGTCTCAGGTCTGTCTGTGGTCTCAGGCCTGTCTGTGGTCTCAGGTCTGTCACTGGTCTCAGGCCTGTCTGTGGTCTCAGGTCTGTCACTGGTCTCAGGTCTGTCTGTGGTCTCAGGTCTGTCACTGGTCTCAGGTCTGTCACTGGTCTCAGGCCTGTCTGTGGTCTCAGGTGTCACTGGTCTCAGGTCTGTCTGTGGTCTCAGGTCTGTCACTGGTCTCAGGCCTGTCTGTGGTCTCAGGTCTGTCACTGATTTCAGGTCTGTCACTGGTCTCAGGTCTGTCACTGGTCTCAGGCCTGTCTGTGGTCTCAGGTCTGTCACTGATTTCAGGTCTGTCACTGGTCTCAGGTCTGTCACTGGTCTCAGGCCTGTCTGTGGTCTCAGGTCTGTCACTGATTTCAGGTCTGTCACTGGTCTCAGGCCTGTCACTGGTCTCAGGCCTGTCTGTGGTCTCAGGCCTGTCTGTGGTCTCAGGTCTGTCACTGGTCTCAGGTGTCACTGGTCTGTCAGAGGTCAGCAGGGTCACAGGTCAGACCCGTGGTCTGGCCTCAGTCTGGAGCGAGCAGGCTCGTCCTCTGCAGCAGCTCCGTTTCCTGTCACGCTGTTTTGACATCATTATCTTCAACGTGACGTCCAGTAACTAACACACATGACGCTGAAGACACATGAGAGAGACAGCGTCCTCCATCTGCTCACACTATGCTGATATGGACACGGACTATCAGGGACATATCAGGGACATCGTCCTGTATGACGCAGTAACATCACAGAATGTGTCTGATGTATTGTTTCCTGTACTGTTTGTGTGTGTGTGCTGATTGTCTCATTGACAGCTCATCCCACCTGTCAGGTGTGTGTGTGTGTGTGTGTGTGTGTGTGTGTGTGTGTGTGTGTGTGTGTGTGTGTGTGTGTGTGTGTGTGTGTGTGTGTGTGTGTGTTCTACGTTCCACGTTCTGCCAGTTGAGCCTGATTTTATAAAATCCACTGCTAAAACATCTGAGGCTCCCTGAAGGAGCTCTTCAGCTGTTTGTGTCTGAAGGAACCTCTTCAGCGTTTCCACCGTTTATCCAAGAACCCCTCAGAGTAAAAGGCTTCATTTAGGAGCTCCTCAGGCAGAAGAACATCTCAGAGATCCTCAGAGTGAGTGGATGAACCCTCCAGAGAAAAAGGAGGTTCTCCAGGAACAAAGCTGCTGGAGGAGCTCGAACAAACACTGAGATGTTCCTGGAAAAAGAGTCCAGATGAACATCCTTAATGATCTTTCCCTCAGACCTCCTGAGTCCGCCATCGATAATGAACACAGGCTGCAGGGCTGAGGAGGTCACGGCGCCCGGATCTCCTTCCTGCTGTCCTGAAACATGACGTGAAAAACACAATAAAACAAATATGAATTTCAATTATTTTGAATCTGGTGCAAATTAAAAGGAGTGAAATGAGTGAGCACACACAGATCTCACTGCAGCATGAAGGGAAGGCTTTAGTCCTGCAGGTGTGTAGCGCCCCCTGCAGGACAGACCGAGTTTCAGGCCTTCAGCTCATTTTTAGACTAATGTCTCCCTCCAGTGGCCGTTTGGCTTCACTACAACACATTTCATGCAGGGACGTTCTGATTGCAGTCAGTCTGTGTGATCTTTATTTTCTGTGCCTCCATCATCAGTGATGCTTATTACTACAGTGCAGCTGCAGCTGACGCTCTTCATTTTGGTTTCAGACTCAAAAAACTGAGGAATCTGTTTAATATGACTTCTTGTCTTTCAGTAATAATAATAAACTTTATGTTTGTAGCAGCTTTCATACAGGGAATGCAGCTCAAAGTGCGTCATAAGACAGAAATCACGCGCACTGTGTGAGCTCGGTGAGTTTTTCTCTGCAGATTCACGGAGGAGGATTTTCAGACTCTGGTCTGATCTTTGTTCCCTCTCTGACGGCTTGTGGTCATTGCTGAAGGAAGGCAGATGAAAACATGTGGAAAGGCATCAAAACAATCATACTTACCAAAAATGTGCAGAAAATAAACAGCTCGAATTGTAACTCAATATATGTAAACATCTAAAGCAAAAACAGCCAATAAAACAACAAAGACTCAAACCAATAGAACAAAAATGGATTCAAAAACATTTTCTTCATCTATTCATTGTCATTTTAATTTTAAGCGTTAGTTGATCGACTCTAACCGCCATTATTATCTGCCATAAACACAATTTTACCCAAACTGTAAACATATTGTATTTCTCCTGCACAGATATTATCAGAAGTGAGAATTTCCAAAACGTTGGACCTGAACGAATAAATGCTGTCATTGAAGTAAAGCAGAGTTCGGCCGAGCCGTCCAGCCATCATGTCTCTGCTCGTTAGGTGACCTGATTCCATCGCTCTGAGCCCTGAAATGTTCTGATATAAACTGTCAAACTCATATGATCACTGAGTTACAGAGCAAAGATGAGCTGATGCCACAGTTTGAAAAGGAAAACTTCTCTTTTTCAGCTGTTGTAGGTTTGCTTTAAATCCACAAGAGAGAGCTAAAGCACATCTGGAGCAGCAGTGTCCTCAGCACGCCGTCACTCATCCGTCTGAGTGCACTTGTTTTCCTTCCATCACTAATCTGCAGCCTCATATTATCTCATCACTGCCACCTTTTCTGTAATCCAGAGCTTCCCTCAGTGTGAAGGCTGATTCTGAGTCGCTCATTTTCTCTCTGAAAACACAGTCCACAGCTGTGTGTTGTTCCACAGCTCGTCAGCCCTTCAGCACTGATTTCTGTTTGACCCCATCTCCATCTCTCACATTTAAATTAGCGCCCCCCCCGCTGAGGACGTTAGCGTTAGCTGAGCCTGTTCAGCTCAACCTGGACGCCAAGGTTCCCCCCGGCCTTCCCCGCTCATCCGCTCTGCAACTCTCCTCTCCTGATTGCCACAATTTAGCCCTAATTGAGGGGTACAAGCTGAAGAGGAGTGGGGGCGTTTGTTGGCTCCGTTGCCATGGACACTGAGCGTTGCTAGGCAGCCGGTGGGATGCTGTGGAAGCGGAGTGCGGCGGAGCAGCGGGTCACTGCAGCGAGAGGGATGTGCACCCACACACCTCTACACAGAACAACACACTCTGCAGCTGATGGGGGAGCTGAAAAGGGAGAGGACAGAGGCTTCAATGCAGCAGGTCAAGACAGACAGAGAGACAACTGCCTCAGGACGAGCCGTCCACCAGCTGGGAGCATCCTGACAAATAAAGAAACACCATCAACAGACCAGTAACCATCCAGGACTGCCACCAGAGGAGAAGTTCAGATAAAATAATCAGATTTTGAGTCAGAAAGTAGGGCTGTCCCTCCTCAAAGAGAGGCTGCCGATTCGCCTTGTTTGTCTAAATTACTGTCATGGAAAAAAAAATCTCCCAAACGAGGAACACAAACGAAAACCTGAAGAGGAAGAGTGCGACTCGAAGAAGGAGGGATGTTTGCTGCTGCTCGTCTGTGGTTTTCTTCACGGCTCCCAACCTCTTCACACTGTGACCTCTTCAAATGTCCGTTTGCAGCCCACATGAGGCGTCACATCAGTGATTTATGGGAAGTTCTTCTTTTCCTTCTCAGCCTGTTTTATTTGAATAATCCACAGAGGCTCAAAGAGGTGAAAGCATCCAGTTTTTCACAAGAAAAATGAGCGAAAAGTCAAAAACAAATGCATTTTTTATTTTATATCTGTTCTCTTGTGTGTTCCCACCACAGGCTGGTAAACATTAGCTCAGTTTACTGATGTGACCTCACAGGGTTGGTGTGCATTGTTAGTGTTATTTGCTATAATATGTAGTGAGGATCATTTTATTTATCTGTATTCTCTTAATCTCCCAGAAGCTGCAGGATGAAGTCGGTTCAGCAGGTGCAGCAGAGCGTCAGTCCTGCTTTCAAACTGGTGAAAATAAAATGCGATTAGTTACACACACGTCGTCGCATTAGAGGCACGTAAGACAGTTGGCTAGCAGCAGCTAAAGTTAGCATCCAGCCCTCAGCTCGTCACTGCAGGCGGAGAGGACGCAGGACGTGAACGTGGAGCGAGCTCAGGATTCCTCTTAAAGACAGAAAATCCTCCACTCGGCTCTTCCGGCCGGTGGTTGGTGATGATGGATCGTTCAAACTGCTCAGTCTGAGCTTCTCCTGGCAGTGAAGCAAACACTGATGCTGCTTCATGCAGCTCTTTGAACATACAGCTCTCACCGTGTTGGCAGCTTCCCTTCACGTGTGGCTTTACTGCTCATCTCCTCTAAATTCATTCGCATGCAGTCCTTTATGTGAATTTATGGCCCCTAAAATTTGAGGTAAACCAGACAGATTTAGCTCTTTTCCAAGAAACAAAGCAGCAAAGTAGAAACTGCTGCAGAGGTGAGAGTCAATCCTGTAATTTTAGCTCTGCTTTGGTCTTCACAGGCTAGTTTCTGTCCATCTGAGCATACAGAGACTTTATTAAAGCTTATTTGATGTAAAGCTGCTCCTTAAACACTGTGACCAAACCAAACAGTGAATGTGCTGCAAAACAAAACTATGAGCTAGTCGTCTCCACAAGATTAAAGTCTGGAAAATATCCACTGAGAGTGGAGCCTGACGTGTCAGACCAAGCGGCAAGTGAGGAAGATTCACAGGTTTTCAGAAATCCAGAACATCGTGAACGTTGATGTGAAAGTTTTACAGGAAAGAGGGAAAATAAGCCAGACTGAGAAAAAGAGGAGATCTGGCGAAACGTTCACAAGCATTTCACACTTGGTGGTTCATAAAAGACCTCATGAAAACAGTAAAGCCTCCAAAATCATCTCCTGGCGAGCACTAAGAAAGCAGTAAATAAACAAGGAGGAGAGACGATTAGACCAGAGAGAAGAGAGAGAGACGGAGAGGAGGGAAGGAGGACGTGAGGAGTGAAGCTGGCATTAGATAAAGGAGGATAAAGAGGGAGGAAAGAGGAGAAGAGCTGCAGATGAGAGCGCGTGGAGGGACGTGAGGGTGGAGAATCAGGCTGGGAGCAGACAGAAGAGCAGCCTGCACTTCTCCCATTTCTAATCTCACTTTATTTATTATTTATTTATGATTTGGCAGAAGTTTCAAAAAGCAGCTTCTTTGGTTTGCAGTGACACAAGCAAGAGGAGAGTAAACAGAAGAGGAACACAAAGAGCTGAAAACAGCACTGTCACCATGCAGCCGGGACAGCGTTTCAAAGCCGGCGACGTTTCTTCTTCTCTCGTCCTGTTTGAGTCACCTGTGAGCCTGCTGGGGGGGGGGGGGGGGGGGGGGGGGGGACTGAACCATTCTGACCAGGTGACGGGGGATCACATGCCCTTCAAACGTCACACCTGTTGATTATTTGGATCCACTGACTTTTCCTCTAAAGCCAGCAGCAGCTCGATGTTATTGGTACAAAGTGAAACGTCCCGACAAAAATCAGACGGATTAAAGTTTGGTCTGAACGTTTGGTCACCCTGACACCCTCATCATCCTCAGCTGTGGCTCCATCACTCATTCAAAGTTCGCCTCTCGGTCAGATCACAGATTGACTGTGTTTTCGGGAGTGGAAGCGACATCGCAGCCTCTCAGGGCTCCTGCTGCAGACTTTCAGCCTGTTGCAGGAGCATGAGCTCATTCTGCTGAAGCACCTCTGTAAATCTCTCCAGATAAGAGCATTAGCAAAAAGGCTGAAATGAAAATCTCTCCAGCAAATGTAAGATAAAGAATAAGAGAAGAGCGCTGAGTTTGACGTGATGCTGCTGTCTGCTCGAGTCTGCTGAGTTTAATAAAATACGAGCGTATTTAAGTTAAGCCGTTTGTGAGAAGATGTGGCCGGTGGATTAACCCTTTGCAGGATGAGTCTTTTTGCCACTGAAAGGTCACGTTTGTTACGTCTCCTCACAGCGTGCAGATGAAAACACTCATCGAACAGCTGGTTGCATGGCGAGGTCACGGCCCTCGTGTGGACCGCCAACATGGATTCGTGGGTCATGGCTCAGCTCTCAGATTTTGGTAAATGAGCGGACTTAAAGGCCTGTGTGTCTGAGCAGGCAGCGCATGTGCTTTGGTTGTGACTGAGACCGCGCTGCATTATTCTTAAAGCGGATTTGAAGGCTGATTATTCATCTTATGGACTCTGGGTGCGCTTGTACACTCGAGTGGGATGAAACCATTTGTCTGCATGCGAGTAAAACAGCTCAATCTGCCTCATAGTTCTTCTTCCTCTGCGCCGTAGAGCTCCACTGTTGACCAGAAACTATCAGAAACACGTCAGTGAGCCTCACCGTCACACTGGCTGACATTTTCATCGTTACCATGAACACACACACACACACACACACACACACACACACACACTCACACACACACACACACACACAACGTCCTGCTGCCATGAATTCTCACTGGAGCACCAAATGTGGATTAATCCGCCGCTGAAAATAGTCCCCAACAAATGCACTATTTCCTGGTGTTTGAGCAGGATTTAATAAAGCTGCAGCGGCCGGCAGAGTCTTGTTTTAACGAAGCAGTCCGCTGTATTCGTGTGTCTGCAGATGAAAATGCTCAGCAGGAAGCGGCCGGCCTGCTCACGGGGCACGAAGCAACAACACACTTTGGGTTTGGTCTCTCCATGTGACCTGTCAGCAGCAGCCTTCAGAGAAGCTCAGACGAACACGAGGCTGCACACACACAACATTTGGCTTTTTTTGAGTCTTTTCTTCAAATAAAAGGGAGGCTTACGTAAAGCGGCGTGCGGCGAATCAAACACAGCGCTTTAAAGTGGACGATTATGCAGAACCACCTCGGGAGGCTGTTTTATTGTCTGCCTTTGAATCACCAGTTTTCTGCGTTTTGAGAGGAAAAACAACACAACGAGCCTCGGCTCCATCCCTCTCATGGACATCCTCTTGTTTGGTGATGGTGGTGGCGCACTGTAAAAACCAAAGCTAAAATCTGCACATCGCACCCAGCTGGAACTTTTAGCCGTTAATGGGCTTCGTTTCCACGTGCTTTTATTTATTGATCATACAGTTTGAGGATAATCCACTTACACTGAGTGAATAATGAAAGAGTGTTTCTTTAATATAACTGATGAAGGGATTTTACAGTGAGATGAGTCTGGTATGAGTCAAGTCCTGCATCCTCAGCAAACAAATTAAAGGAACTTTTTCATTTTGTGATTGATCACAGATGAAGATTCAAACTTACTGTGACTCACTCATTTTCTCTAAAGCAATAAAACATTTTCACCTGTGCCAAAAATATTATTCAGGTTAGTTTACTTTGGTTTTCTCGGTGGCTGTGTGTCTGTTTAGACCGTGACGTCTTCACCTGTTCATGGCTCATTTCCAGACAGGTGGGCTGCCCGCCACCAGAAAACATCCTTTCCTCAGCACAACACACTGGCTTTAATGGTTTCAGCCTTTTCTGTACTGTATTCACTCACGATTGTGTTGCTGAATGCAAAAATAGAAGTATGATGAAATCTGCTGATGACGGCCGGGTGAGTCACAAACGCGGGATGAGGTCGACAGAAGAGAGGTGGAAAATCTGCCTCGATGTCTCCACGAGCAGCAAGAGATGATCATTTCTGGGATTTTCATGGAGGATTTTCACAAAGCAAAAACTGAACTATTAAAGATGAGGAAATCTCAGGTGAGACAGGTAGATCAGCAGGTGTGGCTATCACAAGCCTCCATGAAAACACTGGATTATAAGTCTGTGGATTATCCTGAATAACTGGGCCATTGTTAGTAGAAATACATGCTTATGTTGAAATGAGGATCACAGATGAGATGTTGTGGATACCTGAGACACCTGGACATGAGTGAGAGCATCTTTTTAGGAATTTAGGTGAACTCAGATCTCACAGATCAACTGAAACTCACCATTTCTCACTTTGTCTAATTCGCTCTCTTGTCTTGAGTAAACCCTCAGCATACGCAGTACTCACAGTATGCAGTAGTACACTGTAGCAGGTAGTGTTTTCCTGTTTGGTGGCACTGACACTACGATGCACTGATACTCTGAAAACGAAGACGAGCCCGGAGCAACCGATGATCATAGTTTGTTTCCAAGTGATGAATCAGATGAGTCAGACGCTGAATTTAAGCTGAACAACGAGATCGGCCAACGGAGAGCGGACAGCAGTTTGCAGGCTGCACAGGCAGAGAGAGATGAGCAGCAGCTACAGGTGTAACACAGTATGTATGTTAACATGATGTATGAAGCCATGCTCAAAGGCATCTGCAGCGGAAGTGGATGCAAAAGAAGTCAAAAAGTCAAATGGTTTTAATTTGCATGGGCTCTATAAAATGTTTTGCACGACATCCCTCCCTGCATTTAATCAGTATTTCCCTCCGCTTCGCAGTATGGTTTGGAAATCTGTGTGAGAATGACTTCATGCTCACTTCTCCATGCAAAGGAAGCGAGAAAAAACGATCCGGTCTGATCCGCCGGCGCTCTGCGATCATCTGCAGATGTGAGAAAATCCAATCAACAAAAGCAAGCACCCAGTTCACACCTTGTCCTCACTCCTGCTTCCTCCGTCCCAGCTCGAGACATCTGTTTCCACAACTCGTCAGGCCGAGCAGCACACGTGAAACACGCAAGCTCACACGCTGACATGAGCAGGTGTGTTCAGCAGGTGTGACGTCGACCATGTTCACTGTCGCAGTCTGAAGTGTTAGCATGTTAGCATTCGCTAATTAGCACTAAATGCAAAGTGCAGCTGAGGAAAAAACTACAAACGGTCTACAAACATGGCTGATTCTTAGCTTAATGTTACCTGCGTTTACCTCCTTTCTCTGTGTTTTCCTTCTCGAACTGCTCCTCGAACATTGTGTTTTAAGCAGCAGACAATCGTCAGAGGCGCAGATCATTTATCAGCCTGGATGTCGGTTAACTCTGAGGTTGAACATTTGGTGTTGCTGCAGCTCTCAGTGCTCCTCGCATCAGAAATTCACTCGGTGCGTCTCCACTTGATTGCATAACATTGGGTAATATTTGCAGTGTTCTCAGCCACTGTGACCTCACGCCCTCCTGGACACATTAGCAATCTTCCAGAGCGTTGTGAGCTGAATATTCAGGCTGAGAGACAACGGGAGGGTCACTGAGTTACTGCTGATATCTGTGAACTCCGGGCTAAATGTGACCAGCTGATCCCAGAGCTGCACAATGAACAAACATGAGCTCCAGTAATAAAAACACCACGTGGATGCTCTGGAGACGCTGGCTTTCATGTGCGAAAGACTATTATCTGAAATCCAGTAGAGTAAAACTTTCTATGGCAACGAAGAACACTTGACACACCACACGGTCAAAAGTATGTGGACACCTGAATATTACAGGTGAATGTGAGCAGTGCTGGAAGAAATACTCATATTAAGATTAAGATTTACTTTATTGATCACTGCACACACATGCTACAGGCAGGAGACTGCACACACGCCATGCTTCATGAAATTATTTTCTTCGCCTTTAACCCATCCTGGTAAGTCTTCCTCTGCGGCAGGCCAGGAGCGGTGGGCTGCCAGCCGACCGGCGCCCGGGGACCAGTTCCTCGTTGTCACCATTGGTCAGGTGGTGATCTTCTTGCATGTTTTTTCAGTGGGTTTTTTATGGAGGATACCCCAGGTGAACACGGGGTGAACACAGGGTGAACATGCACACTCCACACAGAGAGGCCCCTTTCCTCGAGCAGCAGGCACCGAGGACACGGTGGAGGACACGCCCCCAGCGCCCCAGGTGGGAATCGAACCCGGGACCTTCTAGCTGTGAGGCGACAGTGTTACCACTTGTTCCACCGTGCCACCCATATCTTTGTCAGTTCAAGATTTGACCTAAATCAAAGTGCAAAAGTATTCACGGCGACACGTTTGAGCTCACGCTGAAATGTGAGACACATGAAAACAACGTCTTAATCCTGGAAAATGAATCATGACGTGAGAACAATGTCTGGCACTGCTGCTCATAAGCTACACCTTTCAGCTTTGCTTCAACAGGTGGCGCCAAACTGTAGTTATTGTTTGGGCCCTGTGAGTGGAAGGTGGATGGTATTAGGACAAAATAAAAAGCTGTCATTGCAGTGGGACGCGTGCTCTGTGATTCAGTCACTGTGCAGCAGCAGTAACCTGAACGACAGCTGGCTCAGCGGCTCGTCCCGCCATGACGGGGGCTCTGCTTCCTGTTTTCAAACTCTGGCCTGGTTCTGCTTGTTTGTTGTCATTTTTCCCGTGGCATTTCCCTGACCTCGGAGCCAAGCGGCTGACCGCTGGGCTACCCAGCTGTACGAGCAGGACGGCGTCAGCGGAAGGCAGCGGGACGTCCATCTGACTGCAGCAGTTCTCCTCCGAAAAGCCCCATCACATAAGCTTCTTATGCAAAGCACAAAACACTGTGTAATCTCCCTCTGTGGCGCTGCCCCTCTGTGTCTGAGCTGGCGTCAACACTACTACTACTACTACTACTACTACTACTACTACTAGTTACTGCAGTACTTGTAGTTCTTCATCATTCTTCATTGACTTCATTAACAAATCATTCAGACTTAGTGGCACCAAACTTAAAAGGACATATATTATTCCCAGAATTTCCCCAGCATGCCACGGATAAAGTCTTATCTTATCTTATCTTATCTTATCTTATCTTATCTTATCTTATCTTATCTTATCTTATCTTATCTTATCTTGTGCTGTTCTTGGAGATGTCACTCGTGTTGTGAAGCTGATTTCAGGCAAACGAGCGGGTTGGTGTGTGTGACGGTGTCGTTGGTGGAGTCAGCTGTCCTTCCTCCTCCCTGCTGTGTGCTTCTGTTTCCATATGTCCCGTTACTTCAGACTGTGACAGGACAGTCCACACGTCCTCTGAGAGATGACTGCACATCACACTCAGGCGCGTGTCTGCGGCGGATTTTAACTCTGCAGAAGCTTTGCCTGCTGTAACTAAGATAAGATAAGATAAGACGAGACTTTATTGATCCCACAATGGGGAAATGAAGTTTTACAGCCAGCAAGTATCACAAAAAGCAAAACAGTGTCACAGAAAGGTCAAGATTAAAAAAGTGTCCAGGATACAGAATAGAAAAATAACTCTGTACATGTACTTTATGTACAGATTCTAAAAATACTCAATGCTATAAAAATACTTAATGCCAATTTCACGAGTCCATGAATATCCACAATATGTACAGCTTATAAAAATACTGTAGGCAGTACGGATAATATATAATGTTACTGCACAGTTGAGTACATTTACTCAAGTACTGAACTGTACCGCTGTCTTGTTGTTCCATGTTGCTTCTCGACATGTTTCGTTTTAGAAATGCTGTAACTTTGTAATGCTCGTCTTCCCTCCTTACCCGGTTAAATAAAGGTTAAATAAAATATAAAAACACATTAAGTACATAAGTACACTGAAGCAGTACTTGTACTTGTCTGTCGCAGCGACAGACTCCAACTTCAAACCTCAGTCGGATAAAGGATCCTGCCCGCTCTGTACTGTGGAGGATAAAGGGGGGATAAAGACCTACTGCTGCCCACCAACACCTACCGCTTTTACTTATAATGGAGTATTTCTACATTGTGGTACTTTTACTTAAACGCATAATATGCAACATTTCTGCACTAAAACGTCTGAAAACAAACAGACCTACGTTAAATATGCTGTTGAGCTGTGCACTTATATTATCCCAAAGGTTTCCAACAACGTTCACACTGAGAGAAATCTGTCAGCGTGTCGTTTGGTCGCCTGTCAACGACATGCAGATGATTCCTCAGAGTGAAGGAGAGGACGGTGAAATGTAGCATGAATAAACCTTTAATGCGTCATCAGTGAGCATTTCTGCGTGAGTCACATCAGGTAGACTTTCATCAGCAGTTTAACAGTGAAGACAGCAACTCCCATCATGCCACACTACTTTATGACATCATCAGACTGCATCATCTGTTGTCATTAATTTGACTGACACGGCCGGCAGCAGATATGACTTTCTGTGTGTGTAAATAAAGGATCTACCATACGCTGTTCTGGTTTTTATTGTCTTCCCAAAGTCTCTGTTATATGAATTCATTCTGCTCAATATTATTTTTATATTGTGTACACAACATAAATACTTTTCCACTCATATTCTAATGTAAGATTGACCTCTCGCGGGCCGACAGGGGTGCCCTCAGGGCCGGATGTGGCCCGCGGGCCCTAAAATGCCCAGCTCTGATTCTTGACCTGACTTTAAACCCTGTTTTAGATTTAACTGTTACTCAAATGCTTGGGACGTGGAAGTGGTTTCCTGTTTCACGTAGCGTGTGTTCTGGTTTGCTGTACTGTGTTTGCTGGACTCCAGCTGCCACTCATGCTATCTTTCACACCTTTCAGAGATGACCTGAGGTCACACTCTGCACAGCTGAGGCCGGCCCTGCTCATCATGTATGTGCTACACAGGAATGCCATGGTGGATCAAGGTTGGCAGCGGTGGAAGGTAAACACCAGATTTCACATAGAAAAACATTCTGTATCACCTCATTAAATACGACACATTGTCAAATCAGTGATTCCAGACCTTTTTAGCTTGTGGCCCCTTAAAAAACTCAGCGTCTGACGGGTTTCTGCCATATTTCAGATGAGCTGTTCGTTTCACCAAAGTGACATTTGTCCTCTGAACTTCTCACGTGGTTTCATTGAATTAACTCCTCAAACTGTCCGATATTTCACAACAAAGAAGCAAATATTAGGGAAATGTACAGAACTGAATGCAGACTCACATTTAATAACGTCACATATGGTGATGAATCAGTCACGTGTTCCTGCAGAACAAGTACTTCTCTTACTTAGATGACATTTTATTAACAATCCTTCTGCACCGAGTTTTTTAGATGCAGTGTTTTGACTAAGAAAAGAGTAGTTTACATTGAAGTATTGTTACTTTTACTGAAGTAAATTGCTTCACTTCCTCCACTGCAAGTTGGACTGTGTATTCAAACTGTTAAACTGTGAAGAGAAAACAGCATTCTGCTGTGAATGACTGACATATCTTAACATTTTAGCATTTACACACCGATCATCAGAGCAGTGCTGAACACACACACACACACACACACACACACACACACACACACACACACACACACACACACACACACACACACACACACACACACACACACACACACAGGGCTCTACTTTGGATGATAGAGCTATTTTATTTGGTTTTAATGTGTTAATGCTTTTTTTTGTATATATCTTAAAGATATGACTTTATTGATGGGGGAAATTAAGATGTTACAGAAAGAAAATAATAACAAAAATTAAAAAGAGACGTAAGAAGGGACTCAAAATAAAACTCAACCGTATATATTTGTACATTATATACAAAATGAGTATAAAATATTGCCTTTAAATATATTTGCTTACTTTCCTTTGATTTTATTTTGGGATTATATTTTTAATACTGAACTTCCTGTCTGCGTTTGACGCCAAAATACACGCCTCACGCGCGAGCTGTATTACTTTAAATCTCGCTGCCATTTGCTCCGCGGTGACGTGACGTACCCTAACGCACATACAGCACAAAGTGGAAACAGTGAAAAAGGTGTAAAATAGGATCTACGTCGTCTACGTGCGCACCTTAAAACGTGCGCTCGCGTGAAGACAAATTTCTGTACATGTGTTGCCAACATGCCTCACGCGCCACACGGCTGAATCTGTCACTGTACGTCATTCTTCCGCTCACTGTAAACATCGTGTTCCTCCGCCTTGAGATGATAAAGTAGGGCGGCGGGGACTCAAGCGTGATCGCTCATTGGACACCCAGACGAACTACAGCTGAGGCCACGCGGAGCAGTAAATGTATAATTACACACTTACAGCATTTAGCACATGTAAATAAATGGCAGAATTACGTTTTCTTTAAGCTAATAACCGACCGAAAACCTTTTGTCGCCAGTGTCTGCTCTGCTGAGTAAATGTACAACTTATACTCGCCAGGGGTCTACATGATGGCACTCAGCCGTATTGTTGTATTTAAATAATAATAATAAAAAAAAATTATGAATATTTTTCACCGCACAAAATGTTTTAGTTGCTTTTGGTGAGCTCTCGCGTAGCTTCTTAAAATAAACAATGGTGCGAACTGCTGATTTGTAGTTGGTAAATATTAAGAAAAGCCGTTAAAGTAGAGTCGCTGCTTCAAAACATGACCAGCGGAGGGATATAAACTCTTAACACATGATGTCGCCATCAGCCCTTCCTACTTCACGGCTCACCTTCCACCAACTCCGTGCGGGCGATGTGATTGGTCGAAGCAGCGCGGACGGCTCGCCCCCATTGGCCGTGCTCCTGTCAATCATAAAGCAATGCCACAGGATAGATTAGGCACCATTTGCCATAACTAAATAGTTACCTTGTACATCAAGTAGGAAGAATTTTTTTAATTGGTAGCCCACCGCGGTCGGCGGAGAGTTACTGCCCGGCTTCCGTTAAACCGCCTGCGCGTGTTGAACGCAACAAAGTGTGACGTTTGAACCTCCCGTCTCATCAAACAGATGTGGATACACTGCTCGGGTAAGTGACTCTTCGCCAGCTTGTGCCACATTTTGCGCCTCTTCCTGTGTTTTGGCAGCTGACAGCTGTGTTTCCAGACGCTCGTCAGACGTTTGCGTGTTTGGCTGGGAGTTGGTGACCGGCGCGGTGTTGTGGTTGTGGGAACTCTGGGGGGGCTGTGCACGGGGCTGCCCGGGCTGCCTCGGTATCCCTCAGTGTTTTGTGTCAAGGGCACGCGGTGCTCGTGTAGTTTGCTAAGTTGGCGTCAGTTTCGCGGTGAACGCTGGATTTCGGCCGCCGCGCTGCAGCTTTCGGCTCCGCAGAGCTCCGCTGAACAACAGCTCGCAGCCGGCGGCTTTGAGCGTTGTGCGCCACACTGATAACACTCCATTAGGAGCTGTCAGAAACGATTTACGACAAGTGTCAGCCCGCTTTTGATGCCGTTTCTCTTCATTTCTGCAAGTGGATTTAATCTCGGGGAAAAGCGCGTCGAGGTTATTGGCAACTTTTATCGCGCCATCAATTTGGTTTACGCGTTAAATGGCAGCTTTAAACAGCGGCGAGAAAGTGGGCAGATGGAGAGAGAGAGCCCTGTTTTAGCTCAGCAAGGCTGTAGTGATTTGTGAAATTGTGTTCCTTTATAAAGGAAACGTATTGGGTGCTTTTCCTCATATCCTTTGAGCTATTGTGCCTGTCGAATAATTTTATGTCTCTTTCATGAGCCCATTTCCGACATTTGTGCTCTCATTGCTGTGCGTAATTGCTTTTCTCCCGGGAGAGAGTGCCATCAAACTTCTAATTTCCTCCTCCAACCCGGAAACCATTTTGCTCGTGGAAGCAGCCCTGTAATGATGGCATCAATAAACCCGAATAAAACTCCCGTCAACTTATCTCAGAGCTTTCTTTTGGGGGGGTGATGAATGCTCTTTCTGCCGGGTTTCTCACATCCAGCTCTGGTTTGGCAGCATCTCGCAGAGGCAGGTGACTGGGATTAGAGGGCAATGAGAATATGTCTCTGGAGACAAGTCTCTCATGTCAGGAGGAGGCAGGAGGAACTGTTATCTATTGCATCATTATGTAGTGCAGCAGAGGGATGTGCTGCAACGCGGACAGATGAGTGTTTCAGCAGCGCCTGCAGGTAAAGTCCACGCTGCCAGAAAGGTGTCACCGGATCCCGAGGGAGCCAGTCCAGATAAGGGTGCTGAGCAGTGCTGGAAAGCGTTCCAGCAGTCAGCTTAGCCGCTCTGTGCGAGGCTTTGGCACCAGGACGCCTCAGATACTCAGTGTGACCAGTGTTTGTCCACATAAGACAGGTAATAAGGAGCTGCAGGTGTGACCTGAGCGCTCGAACGTGTCCCGCTCCTGCATCAGCATCAGACGAGAGAGCTGCAGATGCCAGAGCTGTAAATATTAACCGAGGAATGAGCTAATTCTGACTCAGGACGCCCGTGTGGAAGGAAACCTGTCTTACCGGCCTGAATGTGAAAGCGAGGTTGCATCAGAGCCGCCTGCTGGAGTCAGAACGGCGTCCAGAGGAAGCCGAAGCAGCCAGCGTCAGATGTCTGTCTTCACCCGTCCCTCTGCGTCCCCTCGCTCTGAAGCTCCTCATCCTCTGACAAAGGCCTGTTTGGAAGTTTGCAGCTGTTTGAAGGAACTGATGCTGCTTAAATTCCTCCTTCTCACTAAACGCTCACCAGTTTCTGTCAAATTTCACCATGGAGACAGGCTTATGTCAGCACCTGTGTGTGTGCGTGCGCGGGTGTGCGTGTGTGTGCGCGTGTGTGTGAGGTGCAAGCGAGCGTGGGCTTTGGCTGACAAACAAAAATAAACGCTCTGTTGTTTCTGACGTTGTCAAGATGTCAAAGCTAATAGGAGCTCCGAACCCCCCCACCACACACGCGCACACACACACACGCACATTATCCCTCCTCCCACCACGAGCAGGCCTGTATCACCATCACCTTCTCCCTCGGCTGCTTGTTGAACTGTTGGATCTTAGTGGGATGAAGAAATGTTGATGGTGCACTTTAGTTTAAGATGTCCTCTCCCTGCGCTGCGTCCGTCCATGCAGCACCGTCTCTCTCTCTGTCTCTAGTCTCTGGAGGGCTCTCTCTTTCACTCGTGTACTCACACAGGAACACAATCCATAAATTGAACAAAATATTGTAGCTGGACTTGTTCAGTGAAAAGGGGCTTAAGCTGCAGATAACTCGTGGGCTCAGCTCCAGTAATGGGCTTTTGTGTCCCTGAGAAGCGTGACTGCAGGCGAAGCTGCACGCACCGGCCGAGTAAAGCTCCACGCCGGGACCAAACTTCAGGAGACGGTTTAAATAGTGGAAGTAATCTCAGATTTAATTCTCCTGAACGTCCGTCCACGTCGGGTGAGGGAGCCGCTCCGGGTTTTGGTCGTCCCGACTGAAGCTCGGCCACGTGCTCCGTCGTGTGCTCTGCTGCCTTCAGTCAAAACACAGCGGGGTGAAAAACAGCCAGCCCCTCCTCGCCCTCCTCGCCCCCTCCTCGCTTCTGCTAATTTGAGGAAGTACAATCATTCTCTCCTGCTGCAGCTTCCTGCTGAATTGCAAACACAGGCAGCCGGCCGTCGCGCTGCCCAGACGTTACAGAGAGCAGCAGTGTCTGTCGGGACGAGTGCGCCTCAGAGCAGCTTCTTCTGTCCAACAGCACTGAAAAGTGAAGGGTTGACGTCTTTCAGCCTTTGTGCCAAACACCCAGAATCACTCCAGAGTTCAAGCTGCAACTGACGAGTGTTTCACCATCAGTTAATCTGCCCGTTGTCTTCAAATGTGTCTTTTGTCCCGTAGTTTCTGCATGTTTTATTTATTTAGTACAGAGAAAAGCAGCTAATCCTCTCACTGGATGAGGTGGAAACATGGAGTGTTTGACAGCTCGATTAATGGGTGAAACCGTTAATTAAATATCAGAATACATGCGTCACACTCGCTGACTTTGGCTTTGACTCTTGTCTTTGTTGGGCTCTAATATTAGTAAAAAACAGATTCATTGAGCTCAGTTTCTAACATCTTTAAACAAAAATGTTCCTTCTCTCTCTTTCTTAAAAAATGTAGAAAGTATATTTTCACCATCTGTCCATCAGTCGCTCTTCTGGAGCTTCTGATGGTGTTGAACGACCTTCCTCAGAGGATGAAGTTTGTTTGGAGACTTTCTTTCTCTTTGAGGGGCTCTCGTCCACGTCGGCCTCGCGGCAGCGAAGCCAACATGGCCGACATGAAGGAGAAGTCTTTGTGGAAGTGCTCAGAAAAGAACCAAACGCCATCTGCTGAGGAAGATCATGCAGGATCGAAAGCTCCAGAGCGGCTGATAATGGACCAAACGTGCCGTTTATGTGTCATCGTGAATGATTTATTGGCTTTATTACTGAACTAAAAGAAAAGAGAACAGATGAGAAAATGATTCATGCACAGTCACAGATCAGACATTGATTTTAGTTTGATCAGCCCTGAAATATTGAAAAGTTTGGCTTATTGATTATTAGTTTAAGTCTTTTATTAAAGCAAAACACAAACAAACAAATATATTTTCTGGCTCAAATGTGAGGATTTAAGTTGAATGTTTTGGGGTTTTTTGGACAAAACAAGTGATTTTTCTTTCAGAGATTTTCCTGATTTTCTGACAGTCCAGATGAAATAAAAGCACTGAACGTTCAGACGCTCTTACATCCAAACCGTTCGTATGAATTAAACCAAAGAGCAAGTGAACGGCGACACGTTCATCCTGATGAGTTTACCAGCCCTGTGCGTCAGTCGTGACCCCCCCAGATCCACAGCAGAATGGGGGCTTTGGCGTGCACTGTAATTTTAACTGGGGTCTAGTTTTCCCGATGTGTTTGTTGGCCGGCTGAGTGTCGACGTGAGGCCGGGCTGCGTTCGCCAGCGGGAGCACAAAATGACATCCGCATGCCACGGAGGCTGAAAGTTTGACAGCGAGGAAAGTGGACAGAAAGGAAGCGTTGAGTTTTAGTGGCGCACAGAGGCGAGCCGCCGCCACCGCCGCCGCGCCGCGGAGGGCCCGTCTGCTGCCCCCTCATTGATTCGGCTATTTACCTTTTCAGCTCCGCCTCAGCCTCGTTCAATAGAACAGCCTTTCACATGCAGCTGACCCGTGCTCTCGTCCCACCACGGCGGAAAAACGCTTCTTGTAAGCCGGGTTAGACGAGCGTGCCCCCGTCGCCGCCGGCGGACTGAAAGCCTCGCACCGCGAGCCCTGCTCCTTTTCAAACGGACGAGGCTTTTCGGCACAAAGGAGCAATTACTACCTGCTCCGGTCGCCTTGCTTTCACGGCCTCTTTTGTGTGCTGATTCCAGGGCAGATTTTGTCGGCGGCTGTTCCCACGCTGAGCGAGGAGAACAGGAAGAACTCAGGCGCGCAGCAGGCCTCTGCCTTCTGCTATTATGGCTATGATTCAATCATCGGCGGGCTGCGCTTTCGCCCGGCTCGCTGAGAGAGGGACAGAAGCATCCTCGCTCGCTCTGCCTTAATGGAACTTAAAGCCAAAGGTGTTTTTGTGCAAAGAGGAGACCATCAGCCACTTAATGTGGGAAGCAGCAGCAGCAGCGAGCCTCACCTCGCAATCCACTCTCCCCCTGCTGCTCTTTCAAAATGGCCTCTCTTCTGTGCTTGCAGGGTGGAGGAGCCAGACCGGGCGAGGTTTGCCTCTCCTGGTGGCACTCCTCGCACCTCCTGTTTGCTTTCTTTGGCCTCGACCAGAGTGGAGAAGTTCAGCGTGGCACAGTTTTGGATTCGATTGGTTGTCAGCAGGAGTCATGTGACTCCGGTCATGTCAGCTAGCAGAGCATATTTCAGTGGCAGCGTGGGTGGACGGGCATGAAGACGCCCATTTAAAATGCATGTTGAATGGTGACTGGATGAGTCTGTTGATCAGGTACAGGAGGTTCACGCTCCAAACTCCATGGCCTAATGAAGACCATGAGGTGTGGCTGAAAGCGCTGGAAACAGGAAGTAACAGCACGTTTTCCATAAAGTGTCGTTTCCCCGTACCAGAGCTTCTGGCACTTCTCAGAAATCATTTGAATCTGTATTTCTGGCTGAGCGTGAACCTGCTTTGCTCTGCTCTAATTTACTAGCTTTCATTTCCTCAGCAGCTGGAAATACTTGAGGAATAAAAGTGAATCTGAGCATCGATCCTGCCCAGTCTGTGGTGAGCCCTGGGCCCAGTTTCCTGTGCTGAGGTTTCAGAGCTAAGAACCTTCTCCGTCAGATGTCAGTGTCCACCTCAATGTCCACCTCAGTGTCCATGAAGCAGCACGCTGGAGGACAGAGGACAGAGGGTCATTATCAGGTCTTGGCGTCTCGCCGTCCTAAAAGCACCAAACCAGCCTACATGCATGCATGTTGGGCTCAGACCTGAACCTTAAACCTCCTTCAGCTCTGACTGAAATGTTTCCTCAACACGTCAGACAGCTGCCCCTGAACGCACCATCAGATTACTGATGCTTTACAAGCTTCTTCACTGGTTTGCATGGCAGCTTTGTGCTAAGAAAGCTTTTCTTATAAGTGGTTTTGTCAAGAAAAAGTTTGTCCCAAACCATCATGAGGAAGTTTTAATGATCAGTTAATCATTCATCGACACTTTTCTCCATTTGATCACATTTATGGACCAAACATAGATTTTTTTTTATGGATTGATGAAGAAAACAGATGAAATGCTAATGAAAATAATCATCAGGCCTGTAAAAACTCAGCTGTACTCGCTGTAATTGTCTCCTGGTTGTTTGGCAGTATTTGGCAACATGTCCTCCCTGCTCGGACCCCTGGGGGCCGCGGTGAAGGATCAGGGTCCAGAGGGGCCACGGCTGCAGGGCAGCAAACTGCCGTACTTACTCAGGACTAATCCCTGTCCTCTACCAAGCAAGCTCTTAATTGAGCCATCATCATCAGCTGCTGATCTACGGGTTAAACATCAATTAAGCTAATGAGCACATGGAGGGGGGTCAGTCCATGAGGCGGGGAGGTGATGCAGACCCCCCCCAAAGAGGAGGAGGAGGAGGAGGAGGGCAGCTCGTGCTGATGATGGCGCTTCAGGACGGAGGCTCCTTCAAACAGCCTGCTGTTGGTTTAGCTGTGTTTGTGTTGGACAGGCTGCAGGCTGGGTGAGCTGCTCAGCTGCTGCTGGACACTCAGGACGCTCGCTGCCTCCGTTTCAGCTGATGTTGAAGCTTCACAGGCGCCATCACTGCTCTCATACCTCCGTCTGGTTATGTTCTGTAATATTCATAGAAATGAAGTTATGTTGCACTGTAATAACAAAGGCTGCGACCGGCAGACGTTAGCTTTTATCTTTCATCAGATTTATTGCAGATTATTTTCCTGTCGGTCTCCTTTGATGTTTCAGCTCATACCTGAATGTGCCATTGATTCAATAATTATATGTTTTTACATTTTAGCATATCCAGGCTGTGACTATCACATAATCATTTGTTATTTTGAATTATTTTGATACCCAAATATGTCAAATTCTCATCAAAATCAGCCGAATCTGTTCATCTTTGAGATCCATTTAAGAAATATTGAAAATACATTTATTTTAATGGATAATTTATGGTTTTCTGGTCATGCTGTGATCTCAGCGTATCTGAATATCAGTACTTTCTGAGGATTTTTGTCATTAATTTACTCATGAAATCTTTTTTTTACTGCTCAGTGTCTGGTGCTGTTTGGGCGGCTTTGAGACGCTTTATCTTCAGCAAAGAAGTGATGCGTTTAATGTCTGGAGCAAACAGAAGAAGAAGAAGCAGCTCACACAGCACCAGAAACCCAAACTTCATCAAAAGAAAACCCAAAATCCGCCTACCCCGCTTGATTGACAGCTGATGTGTGGAAGCAGCAGCGAGCGCCGAGCAACAAAGACGGAGACGAAATGAAAGGCAGTGCTGCAGATCAGCACTTGAAATTTCATTTTTAAGCGTGTTTATCCTTGCCGAAAGCTTCTGAGGAAATTAATGATTAAGCCTTTAAATCATTTTGTGCAAACAAATCACATTTGCCCGTTAGGAGGGATGCGTTTAAGAACGTCATCTGCCCTCCGAGAGCGCCGCTCGGCTGCTTTATTTAAATAAGTCGGCGCGGGTCAGGCGGCGAACCGTCAGACGGCCTGCGGTGTGTTTTTGTTGTGATGCCAGAAGCCGTCTGATAATATCAAACTTCTAATTATTGAGTTGATTATTAGAGGTGCTGCTCTGGGTTTTCAGGCTGGATTATTCCACCGTTTGTCTTTCTGCCTCCGTCTGACTGCAGCGAACGGGGTCAGTGAAGAGTCAAACATGTCACCGCTTACGCCATTTTAAATTCTCCGTTCAATATTTAACAAACAGCCCATTCCGCCTTAAAACCATAAGTATTTCATAAGCGGAGCCCTTGAGACGACTCGTAGATTTAATAGAATCTCAAAATGTGCTTCGCTTTCATGTCAGCAGTCACTTTTTATTGCTCTTCATCACTTCGTTCAAACAGCAGCAATATTTCATTTTTTAATGAAACTTTCAAGTTGAATGCGACCCTGCGTGTCAATTATGGATGGATTTTTTTTCTGAGATGTGATTTTATTGAGAGATTTGGCCTGAAAAATTTAAAAACTGAAATTTAGTGATAAGTCCTTCAGTCGTTTTTGGGAAATTCCAGCGACTGAGTCTTTGTTCCTCAGCAGAGCAGAAGGTTCACTCTGAAAGGCAGGAATCAAACCTCGGTTTGTCTTTACTGTGGGAAACAACAGTCTTTCTTTTTAGTCCTTTTTGGTCACAGGAATCTTTCCAGGAACCCAGAAAGCTTTTCAGGAAGTCACTTCATTTAAGAAAGGAACTAAAACTTCTAATATTGTGCGAACACATTCAGCCATACAGGAAACAAATGAAGGCCTTTTATGTAAAGTGGCTGTAATTGATGGTTTCAGGTGTTTCTCTCAGTGATGAACCTCCAGAGACTCATCAGCTGAATCTGCAGCTCCTGGCGGCTTTATGGAGCTCTGTGCTGAATTTCTGCTCATTGTTTATCTGTCCGGCCACAATTTGTCTGTTTCGGTTCACTCTCGCTGCTCTGGTAGCATCGTCGCGCAGCGTAGTGGAGCATTTAGCAGGTAAAGACCCGGGTAATTCCCTCAGGAGCAGCTAGAAACCAAAAACTTAGCTCAGAGGGCGAATACTGGACTGCATTGGCCTGGAAAATAACTCCAAATGACGTTCTAAGACAAAAATGAAGCCAGTTTGGAGGCCGACGGCTTCCCTTTCTGCTGTTTTTAGTCGTTACTTCACCGTCAGACGTTGGCTCTGTTGTCTCGTGTTGTTTAATCCGTGGATCTAACTGAACTCTTTATCATAGTGTTCGGATGTTGTGGAAAGCGTTGACGTCCTGAACTGGTTCCTGAGGCTGTTCATTTCCTCATTTATGACTTTAAATCAGTGAAATTCGATCTGAAACATCAGGAAGTCGCTTTGAAAATGTTCAGTTGTGGTTTTCTGGACGAATAGCGGCCGCCGGTCTCGGCTTTCAGCGGCCATGACACACACAACATTTGATCCCAGATTCCTGTTTGGTAGTGTTTGCCCCGACCGTCACCCTGGCCTAAATTATAACCAACCGTCTGTGGTTTACTGCAGACTTTCCATTCATGCGGCAGACAAACGGAGCAGGAGTTCCTCCGCTCGGTCCTCAGATGATGGACTCTGGAGAAGTAGGGCAGCAGGACTTTAAAGAGACGGTCTTGTAATCTGAAAGGTCACAGGATTGTAGGAGTGTTCAGCCAAAGTGCCCTTGAGCCAGACGCTGACCTCGGCATCGGCCGCTCTGATTCCAGTGCTGATTTAATTGTGGAATAATTTTGTTTGTTGAGCAACATTAGTCACACAGCTCAGCGGGTGCGTTCACACCGTCCACCGCCATCGTTCTGCAGAGGTCTGTTACATAAAGCGTACGCTGCAATGAAAAAACAAACCTGTGTGGTAAATCCCTACTCGGTTGTTGATTTCTGCTAAAAATACCCTGTTCAGGGCGCTAAATTTATCCAGTCTGCCTCGGAAGAAATTGCTGGAAATAACCAGCTTTAGAGCCAAAATGGAAATCTGCGCTGACCTCATTTTGAGGTAGAAACAAGCGAGTGAAACCACTGAACGCAACGAACATGTATTCTGATCAGGGATTACAGGATCCGGAGGACTCTCGGCCTCTCGCTGCGTTTCATCTCCGGCTGCTGTTTTGTGATCTCTTCCCTTTAGGAGTCGCTCCGTTTCGCTTTATCCAGATTAAGTTGCATTTCTCTCTTTTAATATACTCTTTATCAACCAAAGAGGTCATCTGACGCAAAGCCACCCAAACAGACCCTGAATGGGGCGCGTGGTGGGATCAGAGGACGGGGGTCCGGCATGAAGACACAACCTAACGGCGTCTATGTAGGTTAAATGCAACTTAAACCCAACACAATTTGCAGGATTAACCTTAAATAACAGGAGCTGGAGCACTCTCAGGGCTGCAGCGCTGCTCACAAAGCAGCCTGGCTTGACCTTGACTGGGCCGTGGTGTCACAATCCACTTAAATTCAATTCGAATCCATTTAGTTCAGCTTCTGGCAACCTTCAGCAATACGGCCCTTTATTTAAAACTCCAGTCCAGAGGAAAAGTGATTAAACCGAATGAAAGTGAAAGCTGAAGTGGTCAGATTGGTCTTTTTGGACGTTTCACTGTGTGCTTTCTGCCGGGCTGTCGTGTACTTCAACCATCACAAACACACAGTACGAGTACCTTCGATTGACGGCCTGCAGTACTTTCAGTTCGGCTTGGGATGAAAATTTCATTTATTGGTCGGCATAATTACGATTCACAATCATAGCCTGATAATCGCCAAATGCTAATTCCTTAAAACTCCTAAAATGGTGCAAACACACGCTGGAATCACTTCACGTTCCTTTTTTTAGTGAAAACGATCCAACTTTTCTGCGAACAGAGCTGGATGGTTGTGACGGGGATGGGAATGAAGGTTGGAGGTGTTGCTCGGCGGGAGCGACACCTTCCTCTGTTAGCTTCTGCTCCTCATCTTCTTTGGTTTGAAATTGCCCCACATCTGACTTTTATGGAGGAAAAAATGTGCAAGCCGAGCCGTCATGACAGGCTTTGGATTTTTGCTGACTGGAATCAATCAAAATTAATCCGGAAATCATTATCGGCGGGTACTTCAGAGAGCTGGGCAGCTTTGTCAAGTCGCTCGCGTGAGGATAGTCCCGTTCTTTAACGTGGTGAAATAAAATGACTTAGACTGCTTCTTTATTGATCCCAATTTGGGAAATTATTTTGCTGCGGTAGCAATTAACACACAGGCAAACATAAAATGTTTATACAAAATTTAGAAAAAAAGTAACAAGTAACAAAAAATGTAAGCAGGAATAGAAATAAAAATATAACTAAGTAAAACTAAATATATCATTATATAATGATAATCTGTGCAATAATCTGTGCAATCCAACATGTACGAAACAGTCTGTAAATACTATGTACATTTTCTTAGGACGATGTTTTTTCTTTTTATCCCACTCTTTTGTACTGTGGTTTTTAATTTGCATGCACTCGTTACACTACTCCATCCATGTAAGCTGGAATTTCCCCTTGCGGGACTAATAAAGGAACATTGAATTGAATTGAATAATATGTATTATAATGCATATTATATAATATTAAAATAATATAATAAAAATACAATATAACTAAATATAGACAGTATTTACAAGCAAAAAATAGCAAAATATTTGTGCAGTTTTGGATGTTAAATAAATGTAAGTGTGACATCATTATATAATTTATATTATTCTAAAATGTTGTATTATCCCCTCTCAGCGTGTGAACTTTATTGCTTTGCCTCTGAAGACCTTCACATGCTCTCATCCTCATGAAGGTCGGAGGTCAAGGTCATCTCGAGAACAGCTGCCTCGGAGGTTGGAGGTGTTTGGTGCGTTGCTCGAGGGCGACGCAGCAGTTGAAGCTCTCAAACTCACTTCAGTGTCCTACTGATGTTTGATAGAAATACTAAACCTGTCCTAGCTTTGATGTCCGTGTCGTAGTGGTGACCTTGCGATCTTTGCGTCACACGCGTGCGAAACATTTCATAACTCAATATTCCGTAACACAGCTGGAATCAAAGGCTACTGATGCTGCCAGAGATCCAGTAAGAGCAGCGCAGCCCAGGAGGATTACCGAGAACCAGGATCAACAACAAGCAGCCATCGACTGCATTATATCGGGCTTGGATTAAGGCTCCTCCGTCCAACGACTGGAGCTGCAGGCTCCGCTGTGCACACCGAGGGTTCACCGGAGGTCGATGTGGTATTGTTGCCAGGGAGCTCCGAGAACAATGCATCACAAAAGATTAGAGAGGAAGAAAACAGAAAAAGGCAGAAGGAGCCGGGACGAGGATCAAGGAGCGCTCCACACCTACAAGAGGAGGAAGCAGCGAGGGAACGGAGATACAGCAGAGATCCAGCTCCCTCTGAAACGCCACACATCTGTTTTAGGAAAGTGCATCATTCAGTATTCAGAAAACACGGCTCGCTCTGCCTCCAGACGCACAAGTGTTTCATAATCAAAGGTCTTCTGCTGACTCAAAACTTGAATAGTAGCTCATACTGTAAGTTGCTTTTGCCAGATTTGGTTTCGTTGCAGTGCATGCCAACATCTCCAACCCTCTTGCTCGGCAGAGGCAGCGCGTGAAGGATGCTCGCGCTGCTGGCCTTCATCTTCTCTTCCAAATTGCTGCTTAAGTTTGACATCCTTTGGATCACAGTTTATTTATTGTAGGTTGCGACCCCATACTACTGCCAATAACGCTGAAAAAGACGAGCTTGAGCAATCAGTGATATCGCTCCTCTGTTGGTTTCTCTGCTCTGCCTGGATTCTGACACGTTTTGATGCTGATTGCACCGCATTCCTTCGGGTTTTGTCTGAATCGAGGCGTCTCCCTAAATACCAGCTCTCTTTTTGGCTTTCTTTCCCGTCTTGTTTCCTCTTTGCTGATGTTGGCTCGGCCGAGCCGCCTCGGTGCCAAACTTGTGACGACTGTTTCAGATGAATGACGTGAGATTAGCTTAGTCACCTCCGTGCTTTTTAAGCATTTAAACAGGAGTGTCACGCAGGCTGCGGCGCGTTAGGATCTGATCTGGCGCCACAGATCCATGTGGTCCAGATTGGAGGGAAAAGCTGCGAATTTAGGCCGTTTTTCTTTGCCAGTAATGCTGAGAAGGAAACATCAGATGTGTGTGAGATTGGGGAAATAAGCATTAGGAAGCTCTCAGCTGCAGCGTGCCGTGCCACCATGCTGACGGGGTTACGATGGCGTGAGAGCAGGGGCTGCTGGCCAGCGCTCCGGCACAGCTGAAACAGCAAGCGGCCGAGCCAGGAGCTGAAACACGACACCCGAGCTTCTCACACTCCCCCCTCTCTGAGCCTCTCCCTCGCTTTCTCACCTCTCTTCCTCACCCTGCCTCTCTTTTATCTGAGGTCTCTGCTCTTCATCATCAACTACCCCCCCAGCCCTGCCTCCCATCCAGTTCCTCCCACACCTCTCCTCCACTTCCAGCCGAGCGCGGCGGAGAGGTTATGGCCTCATTTGAATATCTGAATGTATATCAACCTCCTCCTCGCTGGGGCGTGGCGCTGTTTTACGGTCGCGCAGCTGCGGTGGTGTTATGGGACCATCTGCGCGGGGCTCATTGAGTTAGCCACGAGCTAAAGTGGAGAAAGAGTGTGTGTGTGGGGGGGGGGGGGGGCACAGGAGGAAGCAGCTCATTCCTCTTCGTTCTTCCTCGGTTGTTGAGTACCCAGAGTTGGGAAGGGATCCATGGAGAGAAGAAGAAGAAGAAGAAGGAGCTGAAAAATCCCCTTTCCAGTCCTCCAGAGTCACACACTTCCTCCTGTTTGTGTGTGAGCGTGTGATGCTGCTGTGACTGCAGGCGTGTGTATGTGAGTTCATGCGTGAATGCATACACTGTATCTGTTCATGTGTGCCAGTATTATCCAGGGACAAAATGTGTATTTGTGCTCAAAATGCACCCTTTCAAGGAAGATTTCAGAAGACGTTACGGAGTGAATACAGCAGAATAAATTCATTGTAACGTCCAGATTCTGCAGCTGTTCGTCATTTGAAGCTCTGAAGCACCAAAACAGTCTGTTTCGCTCGTAAGTCCGTCACTTTGAGCACAATAAAAGTGTGTTTTATATTCAGCACGTGAAGCCAAACTTTTAAAAGCACCAGAGTTTAAGTCTCAACATGAAGCAGCCGCCAAGAACTCTGCAAACATAAATTACAGCTTTGCAAAAACAGGATTTACAGGAACATCTGTCCTTTAGATGTGGAGGTGGAGCCAGCATCCCGTTAGCTTAGCATAAAGACTGGAAGCAGGGGGAAGCAGCTAGCATTGGTCTGGCGCCTCTAAAGCTCGCTAATGAGTGTATTTTAGCTCATTTATTCAATTTGTGTTTCCTGATGATGAAGTTTTTGACCTTGGAGACACAATTTTGACAAAAATGCATCGTTATTCATCTCTGAAGACCGCCTGCTGATGAAATATGAAACATAATTCAGAATTTAAAACATCTCTTGCAATGTGTGGACCTGTAGGATGGATGGGATCAAACCCAGCGTGGTTTGGGTCTGCGTGCTGGCCCTCTTTATGTCGTCCTTCGTGTCTGAAGAGGATGGTTGGCGCGGCTTCGTTCCAGCATCCATGCTCGGCTCAGGAGGCGCCGCAGGCCTCGTGTCGCTGTAATCAAACTCCACCTCAGAGCAGAGCTTCTGTGTTGTCTTTCTTCTTGTTTGAGTCTGAAGGGCCTCGGCTCCAGCCCCCTCTGCCACATGTTTGAGCTATTAAAAAGGTCTTAGAAGTCATTAAATCTGCGCTCGGATACCCCGACGGCCCTTTAAAGCGCTGCTGAAATCCATTTCTCTGCTCTGATGTGCGAATGCAGCTCACGGCGTCAGCGAAGAGTGTTTTTCGCGGGCAAAAGCACAGCCGCGCTCCGGGTCGATAGAGAGCGTACTTGTTTTGTGGCGGGCCGTGTCAGCGCAGGCATTAGATAACGTTTTATTTGATGGTGTTCAATGGCTGACTCGTCCTCACCTCTCGCCCAGGCCTCTCCTGCTCTCCAGCCCACACGCGCTCCAAACGCAAAACCAAACGCACACAGACATCCACCCACTGACTCATGTCCACACACACACACACACACACACACACACACACACACACACACACACACACACACACACACACACACACACACTCCTCTCTGCATCCTTCCTCTGGAGGATTCTGGCAGTTGTTTATGTTATTGAACTGGTTATCACATTACAGCTGGAACAGCACCAGGCTCAGAGAGAACGAGTCCTCCCGCTTTCTCGAGGAAGGCGAGGGGGGAAAGTGAGAGCGGAGGGACGGCGAGATAAGAATACGCTCCGATGTCTCTGCATCATCGGGCCGCTGCGCTCGTTTTGTTTCGACGTTAGAAAACCACTCAGAGTCTGATCTTTGCAGAGGAGTTTTCAGTTTGTCAGCCTTGTAAGAAACAGCTTTCTGTTTCTCCTCTGCTGGTTAAATGGCGGCGTTATGGTCAGAGGAAGACTGTGGTCATGGTTTAAAGACACCAGCGCCGGCTGACGGTGGCTAACCGGATTTGAACAGTGGTCGTTAACCCGTCACCTGCCTCCTCCCAAAGGTTACAGCCCTAAGACGGCGTCAGAAAAACAGAACTCGAGTCCTTTCAAGTGTTTAAGAGCAAAGTTTGTGCAGCCAATTCAATAGAAATGCAGAGTATGCTGCTTAACGTCAGGCCACGTAGCTGCCTCGCTGCCAATATGGCCGTCAGCGGCGCGCAGAGTGGAGTCAAAGCTCTCCTTCGCAGTCTGAATATTTACGTTGTATTCATTGTAAACCCGTTTGGTGGCACTGTCCTGCCCAGCTGTTCACGTTATTGTGTCCAGGCTGGCCACCTCTTGCGTGACATCTACCTTGATCCTGACAGATTATGATAAATGGCCTCAGTGGACGTGTTTGCCTGCAGCACCCTGGAAACCAGCGTCAGTGGATTTACAGCTTCTGTACCATTTAATGTCTTATTTAGAGAGAAGAAGCTCCAGCAGCTCTGCGCTTTCAGCCGTGCTTCTGACGAGCCAGGCCTGCGTGTTTTGCCTGTTGAGTTAACTACAAGATGTAAACGAGC
Organism: Chaetodon trifascialis; assembly: GCF_039877785.1. Taxonomy (NCBI): domain Eukaryota; kingdom Metazoa; phylum Chordata; class Actinopteri; order Chaetodontiformes; family Chaetodontidae; genus Chaetodon; species Chaetodon trifascialis. The sequence continues at coordinate 29,354,606 of NC_092062.1, read as the reverse complement.
GTCGATAAACCGTTTTCTTTGTCGCAGTAGGTTAGCGGTACCCTCTGATGATGAGAGAGGAGGAGGAAGAACAGATTTGGTGGTTAGAAAGTCGGCACTGGAAGTTACGGAAACTTCTTTTCTGCTCTGTTTTGCAAACGCAGCAAGAATAAATAATCCAAAGATGTGTTTTTTCTTTCACCCCATGGTTTCTCACCCAATCCAAAGAAGTGCTGCGCTTTCAAATCCCCTCTCTTCTTTCCAGCTTTGCTCCTCTCCACAAACCGACGCTCGTCGTCCTAAATATCCCTCCTGTGCTCCGCCGCCATTCACTTTGCACCAAACTTTGTATGACAGAAGCGTCAGGAGAGCGTTATCGAGGGGTGGCCGCCAAAATCCTCAATAAGGCTTCTGTGATGGAGCCTTTCAGCCGCTGTCAAAGGAAGCGTCTCGCTGCGTCGCTGCAGAATCCACCAAAAAGTTTCAGTGTCAACGATCGAGGAAACGCTCAGACCCGCGATGCTAACAGAGCTGACTTAGAGGTCGATTATTTCCTGACTCAAGCGTGACCTCGGGATTGGAAGATCCGCATCGTATGGTCAAACTGCGGTTGTGATTGTACACGGCGGTGATTGAAGTGAAAACCTGGGTATTGTGGGTTAAAATGATTATGGATTAACATGACAGCGTGGTTTTCTCCTCGCCGTAATGCCGCCGCCGGCTCCGGCGAAGCAAAGCAAAGGAGCTTAGTGCTTTTAGCCCGCAGCTCTGGTCCACGGCAGCATCTGTTGTTACAGTCGGACACAGCGCACACACTCCTGAGCCACTCCAACACATGCTGGAGGGTCATAAAGCCTGTTTTAATGCACTGACAGGCAGAGAGAGAGAGAGTGTGTGTGTGTGTGTTGTGTGTGTGTGTGTGTGTGTGTGTGTGTGTGTGTGTGTGTGTGTGTGTGTGTGTGTGTGTGTGTGTGTGTGAGAGAGAGTAGGTGGGTGATACAGTATGAAGGAAGGCTTTTCACAGAGGACAATTCCTCTGGAGTCACAACAGGTGTGTGTGTGTGTGTGTGTGTGTGTGTGTGTGTGTGTGTGTGTGTGTGTGTGTGTGTGTGTGTGTGTTGCTGAAGGGAATTATGAGCCGGGCACTAAAAGGAGGAGGGGGAGGGGTGGAGGGCTTATGAAGGGTCCCCTCTGCCCCACCTGTAGCCTGTCAGCTGTTGTAAGCCTGTTAAAACGTCAGCTGTTTCTGAGGAGAAGTGTATGTGTGTGTTAGTCAATGTCAGGGAGCTCGGGGAGGTTGGGGGGAGGGGGGAGGCCGGGGGCGGCTCCGTGTGGCCCTGAACGCCCCATTGCACATCAAACGCCTCGTCGCCTTTGGGATTTGTTTGTTTGTGCAAAACACAGCGTCTTGTGCCGCGTCGACCGCCATGACGGCAGGCTCTCGCAGTGCTTCTCTGCTGCTCGTGGATCCTGTGTCAGTCTGAACAGCTGAACCCTCCAGATTTAAAGAACGGATGACAGGAAGCACAGAATTTTAGCTTTCATCCCAAAAAACCCTGATTCCAAAAAAGTTGAGCCTCTCTGTAAAACATAAATAAACAGGAAGTGATCAGCTGATCTGATCCTCTGTGACACAAACTGACCTGAGAACAGCTCAAAGTCAACATATTTAATGTTCATCTTCATCAGCTTCATTGATTTCTGTCTGAATCTGATGCAGCGACACGTTTCGCAGACTGAAAGATGTGGAACGCTCCAGAAACACCTGTTTGGATCATTCCACAGGTAAACAGGTGAGAGGATCATGGTTGGGTATGAAAGGCTCAGTCGTTCATAGAGGATGGAGCGAGTTCACCAGTTTGTGAACACGTGAAGGATGAAGGAGATGAACACATGAACTCAGAGGACTTCAGGAAGTCAGTGAACAGTTTGATTATAGATGATTTTGGACTCGTAGATGAACATCTGGACGTCCTGAAGCAGCTTTTTCAAATTTTTTTGAGGAAGAAGGTTCCTCGCTTGGTTCATGGCACCGCGTCTGTCAACAGGTGGACTGGTTGAACTGGACTCTTTCCTGTGTTCAGCTGTTTGGTGGTGACCTCTGAAGTCTTTCAGCTCGTCTCCGCTTCCTCTTCCTCTCTGCAGCTAACCACCGTCCTCGTCATCGGTTCATTTTCTGGAGTAACTGGACACCTCGAGCATCCAACAGAACAGATGAGGCGCCGCCGAGCTCACGGCGTATGAAACTGCCCGTCAGTTGGCTCTCATTGGATAAATGAGACGGACAAATGTTTAAATGGATGACAGCAGACTTTTAGGAGTGATGATGGTCTGATGCAGCTCCTCTCTGCGTGTTCTCATGTGTTAGCTTCAGGAACATGAACATGATAATTCATTCATCCTGCTCACACCTGCACGAACACCTTCAGGACTCCTCGGCTGAAACAGACTCCTCAGAGACTTCTTGTACGTCCTCAAAGGAAGAATAATCTTGCTTTAAATGTCGCCTGATGCTCGTTCTGCCTCACGTTGTCTTCATGTTGGCCCTTTCCTTGTTGGGAATGAGGTTTGTTTTTTTCCCTTCCCTGCAGACTGTGGCAGTGTGTGCATACAGCTGCAGATCTCATCATTTATCTGTTTTCATGAACGCTCACCAGCTAGCTTTGCTGGAAGATGATTTGCATGCTGATTAAAATCTGATCAAAGAGTAAAACACAGAACCTACAGATCTAACCTCCTGACGTGAACGTGTTTCAGTCGGTCCGATCAGCGCTGAGGTGCAGAGCTCGGTCACACAGGGTCATGAAACACTCCTGAGTTTGGCAGAAGAGAGTCTGACACCCCCAACACTTCACCCGTCCATCGCAAAGCCGGCGTGACAACATGAAGAGTCTCTGAGCGAGCACACGACCTTTCTGCTCTCTTAGCATTTAGCTCCAACAGGCTGGAGGAGGCTGTTTATCTTCAGAGCAATAACAGTCCATTTTGGCCACGGAGCGATTTTTCCAATAGCACTTCAAACAAGAATGATCATTTAAAAGCCCCCCCCCACCCCCACCCTCTCTCCAGAAAACCTCTTAATCCAAACAACTCTTTGAAATTAACGTCGATGAATCTTTAATTCCTGACGTCTGCTCTTATTTTTCTGGGCGTAAGCGAAACGTCTCTCCGCTCTCCAGCCGCTCATGCTGGCGTGGGAGTCACAGGTGTTGAGTGATTTATGGCTTTAATTTACTTGATAGATTAAAATATAACAGAGCAACAAGCATAAAGCATTAATTGGGATAACACGGCGAGGTCTTGTTTCCCTGAGGTCGCTTGGTAGAGAGACAGGAAAGCTTAGCATGTTTAACACATTTAAACAAAGTTTTCCTCAGTATGAAATCAGAATTTATAGATTTCACCTTTGAACAACATTTAGCTTTAGAGGAACAGCACAGGCTTGAATCTGTGTTTTGGGACATGTCAGGGACGGATTTACTAAAAAATGCTGTAAGAAATGTCTCCTGAAAGAGCTCCTGTGTCCGAGTGGCGGCCTTGAAAAGCAGAAGGCTCGGCGCTGCAGAGACCAGCTCTGGGGGGGCCGGAGCCTGGGTGGCGGCAGCTGAGCGAGGCGGACAGGTTGCTGCGTCTGTTAGGGCTCGTCTTGCCGCTCTTGACCTTTAACCTTTAGCTGTCGGGCTGGGAGATACCAAAGTTCCCCGGACTGGGAGAGCCGGGTTAGCTGAGCTGGGTGCTGACCTGACACGCAGATTTGAAGGAAATGTGTATTCAGTCATTAACACTGATGCTCCAATGCTGCGATTCTGTGCACATTAAGACATCTAACAACTTCGCGGAAAAACAGATTTGTCTAATCATCCTAAATCAGAAATGTGGTTACAGCAAACACTTGTGCAAGAGGCTGTTGATTTGCTTTATTCGCCCAAATTAGACTTTGATGTCGTATGCGGATACTTTCCTACCCAGAGGATGTGATGGTGAATAGAAAGTAAAAGCATGACACACAAACTATGTCCTAAAAACAACAGCAGCCTTGTTCACCTCATTTGTTCCAAGCATCAGATCTGTTCGCTGTTTCAGCTTCTGGTAGAACAACAGCCGCAGTTCACCTGAGAGGAGTTCAGGATGATGGAGTAAAGGTTTGAATTCAGCCGACCAGCATGCAGAATCAGCCAGCGCGTAGAGAGTGACAAAGCAGAAATCAAAGACAAAAAACAGTGTGAATTTCCTTTGTGAAGCTTGTTTTCACACCCAGAATCACAAGTTTGACCGTAATGATTTCATAATCTGCACGGCGACCTATCCGTACACTCTGGATTTGGACGAGGAAAAGCCCCACAACCAAAAAAGTTCTGGAAAAAATGTCATGAAGAACAACAGGAAGTAGACAGAAGTGTCAATAGTAAAAAAAAGTCATAAAACCCCGTTACAGCAGCAGCTCAGCGGCCCCCAGATCCTGATCAGCTGATCGATCTTTGCAGGCGACGGTGAAGCATTTCACCTGGAACATCATGAACTATTAGATATCAAATGACTGCAGATTCAGAGCGGTCATTTCCTGTTGCTCTTCTTTCACATTAAAAGGTTTGCATAGGTGAATCACTTGGAGACTTTTATTATGAAACAGCTACAGAAAACGCGTAACGTTTGTCACAGAAGTCAGTCTGCATCACTGCCATCGTCACCTGTAACGAAGTTTAAAGCCTTTTCTCTCAGATCAGTGTTGCAGGTAGGACGCTAACACTGAGCTGTTAGCTGAGCAGTTAGCTGAGCTGTTAGCTGAGCAGCTAGCTGAGCTGTTAGTTGAGCAGTTAGCTGAGCTGTTAGCTGAGCAGTTAGCTAAGCAGTTAGCTGAACAGTTAGCTAAGCAGTTAGCTGAGCAGCTAGCTGAGCTGTTAGTTGAGCAGCTAGCTGAGCTGTTAGCTGAGCAGTTAGCTGAGCTGTTAGCTGAGCAGTTAGCTGAGCAGTTAGCTGAGCAGTTAGCTAAGCAGTTAGCTGAGCAGCTAGCTGAGCTGTTAGTTGAGCAGCTAGCTGAGCTGTTAGCTGAGCTGCAGGCAGCAGACTCTCATACTGAAGCTTGAACCAGCACACCTCACATGTTCTCAAGGTAAACAGCATCATAAAATCTGACTGCGGGCTAACATTTATGAACAACAGCTCTTAAAACGGGACATGTCGTGTCAGTGATCTTTGTTTGATGCTGCTGCAGAAGGCAATCAAGAGCTGAAGAAGAATTTCAGTATGCACATAGGACTTCCTGTTTGAGCAAAATTTATCTTATACACAGTTTTTATTAAGATGAAGAGTTTCAAGCACAAAGAACACGTCGCAGCCGCGATGCCGCCTGTATCACGACACGTCGTCCGGTCTCACGATGGTGATTTGCATGTAGACTGAGACCTAAACACTCCTAAAATATATGATATCTGCCGTGTGAAATTACGCCTCTGCTCGTCTTCTCTGACGTGTTGGATTTCATTAAGGTGTGCTAATTTTTTGTGACATCGGTGTAGGTGGTGTTTCAGGCGAGTTGGCTCTGCAGGAAACAGCGTGTTGGTGTTGGATCGTAATGTCGGTTTTGATGGTGCAGACTAGTCGGTGGGTGAAAGTGGACTGAGAGTTGGAAACGTGAAGTCGAGTAAAACACGGAGTGCATCAGTGTTGCTGTGAACGCGTCGATCTCATGGTGCGTTTCTGTGTATTTCCTCCTGAAAATGTTCACCCTGTGAGCCGTATTATGCTGCGAGATTTGTCAAGAGTGTGACAAAAATGTGGAGAATTCCTCAATAATGTAGGTCACACACAAGAGAAAAGCTCACAGCAGAGCCACACCAGAGAAAAGCTTTGTCATTTTTTTAATTTACCCCGTCCTCCGGAGGGAGGCAGATTTGCATAATCAGGGTATTCACTGTCAAACCCTTGAAAGCATATCATGTTTATTCACAAACCTATTAGTCATTTGCTACAAAGACAAAGTACCAAATAAGCTTGTCTTCAACAAAACCCTCTGCGTTTGTCTTTGTGATGGCGCATCACTCAGGTAGCACACCTTTCACACAGAAACAAAACTGTTCCAAGTATTTGCAGCTCCGTGGATGGATGGATGTTTATCACTGCCAGAGCTGTAGCTTATACGCTTTTGTGTTTCCTTTCAACATAAATACACTTGCCTCTGGGCGAAGAAGCTGCTTCCTCTCACCGCTCTGTGAAAGGAGAGAGAATAGATATCCTCTCTGTATTCGTGCCTCCCCCACCTCTCCTCGGTGCCGCATCCCCACCACATGTAACTAGCACCACACAGTCTTGGCCAGCGCTGGCGTTTGTCTCAGGAAGAGCGGAGGTAGGCTCATAGATCCCCGTTTTAGGCTTCGGGCCAACACCCTGTGTTCAACACGGAGGGCCCCCAGGCAGCCGTGCACATGGACGACAAATGTGGATGGCAACCGGGGGAAAACCTGGAAAAGGGTGGCGAGATAAGGCCTTAGCATAGCATTTGTGTTTGTTGTGGAAGTAATTGTGTCCTCACTGCTGTGACATGAGGATTGTTGTGTTTAGTGGTGCTGTGTATTTTTCCCATCCATGGGCAGATTTCCTGCCCTCGACGGACGAGGGGAGTTCATTTCTTCTGGCCTCCCCTCGCAGATTTATCCATATAAGTTATTGCTTCAAGACCAAATGGGCCCGAGGAATTTTTGCCCCTCGTTTAACCCGTCGGGCTCCGGGCACAGACGCGCCTGCGTCCGTCTGTACGTTAGCCGCGCTGTGTGGAAACTCAATGACACAACTGTTTAGCAGACTCCTGGCCTCCCGTTTCCCACACCCTCCGGGCTCCCTCGGAGATTTCAAGGTCAGGAAAGGGCAGAGGCTGAGATTCATTCCTTGGGAAGCGGAGCTACTGTCGCAAACGTTCACAGACAGCGAATCTCTCCTTTTACAGTCCTCTCCTCGCCGCTGTCGTCTAACCGCACCGCAGCGAGTTCAGATCAGTGAGGGTTTGATTTCCACAGCTTTGGACGCGGCGTCAGATCGTGGCCGTCAGCGGCGGCCTCCGTCACGGCTAACAGGGAGTGAAAATGTGGCGGCGCAGACGGCGAAGCCTGACGGTGGACGAGTTGTTTCAGAGTCGAGTGTAGGGAGTTCGAGCCGAGCGGCACGAGACATTACCGGTGTGTTGAACTGTCCAACAGCTGAGCATGCCTGTGTGTGTGTGTGTGTGTGTGTGTGTGTGTGTGTGTGTGTGTGTGTGTGTGTGTGTAGATTTGGGGAAGGGGCGGTGGGGGGTCTCGAAGGGTCCATTGGAACAAAAGGTATGTAGACAGCTGCTGCCTCGCTGCCAGCAGCTCATGATCCAAATGGAGGATGTACACACACACACGTGCACGAGGGACAGATTGGTGCGCAACGAGGATCTGACACATTCAGCTCGGCAGCTAGTGACACGCACACACACACACACACACACACACACACACACACACACACACAGTGTTGTATGTGCACACACTCCATTTTTGTTGACCGTCTTCACACAGTTTTAGGTTTGCGGCTGTATTTTTCCTCCCAGGCAGCCATTGATTTCATCTCCTTACAGTCTAACTGAAACCTGATTAGAGCCACAACTAATGATCAATATCATAGATTATTTTGTCAATAACGATCAGCTGTAAAAAAACAGTGAAATTTCCCGTCACAAAACAAGCCAATCAAAGCCGTCACCTTCCGCTTCGGGAACTTTTTACGGGTGTTTTTGACCATTTTCAGACATTATGTGAACCACATGATTAATTGATTGATTAATTAAAAACATTAATGACACATTGATCGTGGCAGTAATTGTTAGTTGTAGCTCTGAATTGTACACAGTTTGCAGTAAAAAAACTTCCCTGTCACAGAGCCGAACATCAAGCACCTCAATTGCCAGCAGACACTGATGAATTGGTGGCAGTTGCTGAAGGCATATTAGGGCAAAGGGTGACCTGGGAGGGGTTTGTGGCTGGAGGTGCGGGGTGGGGGGGGGTGACAAGCAGCAGCAGCAGAGGGGGCCGGGGGTGTTCGGTGAGAAGGGTAATTTGGGGCGTCCAGAGTGAGGCGGTCCAGCAGCAGTTGTCACTTCAGCGGTCGATGGCACATGTGCTGGACCCTCTCCCCCAGCAGGACCGTCCCCCTCTGAGAGCCTTCACTTGGACTATCGCGCACTTGGAGCTCTTTTTAAAATTAACTGGCCTCAATCCAGAATCTAGCTTTTTTATTTCTTTGCGTCGAAGCACTTGCATACGGCCTCGTGGCATCTTTAATCTTTGACGGTAAGAACGACCACTGCAGCTCTAAGTTTGTGTGTGTGTGTGTGTGTGTGTGTGTGTGTGTGTGTGTGTGTGTTTCGTCCGAGGTAATTGCTTTGAATTGACATCAACGCCGCTTCGCTTAAAACCGTAATTACTTTGAGAGAAAATGTCATTTTTGATGGCTGTTTTTAAGCGTTCGCGTCACTCCTCCTCTGGCTAAAACTAACATTCTTCAACTTTCGCATGCTTGATTTAAGCCGAAGTGCGAGAGACGGTCTCAGAAATGTCCTCAGCTCTCCAATCAGTCCGGGAAGACATCGGCGGGGTGCCCTGCTGGCGCCTCCGAGGACTTTACGAGGCAGATAGCGAGGAGTGCGAGGTGACTTACAGTGTGGCCTGCTCTCCATCATCAGCCGCCGAGCTGACACCTTCCTCTGCTCCCAGATCTGCTGATAGGGGATCGAGAGCGCAGGGGCGTCTGTCTGAAGATTTACGGTGTTGTCGCGCAGCCCGTAACATCACACCTGTTCCTTTTCCTCCTCGATTTGAAGTTTCACGCTCCCCGTGCCCTTGACGCCCGCTCAGACCGTGTTGTGAATTAGGAAATCGCACGCTTTCTTTGCTCGTCTTTGACCTTGTTTGCTCTGCTCGTATGGAACAGACAGTAAATATCAGGAAGTTGTTTACCCGTGTTGAGTGGCCCAGAGGTGTTTGTCTTCATTTTATCACGTAAAGTGGTCCGAGCAAATCTCAGACCTGAGCGGGATCACTCTCACACGCTGCAGAGATGGTTAGCTGAGCGGCGCAACCAGCATTTCATTTTGAGATGATGACAAAATGAGCTCTCCTGAGGCGAGCTAATCACTCATCACGTTTATAATAATGTTATATGCGCCTGTTTCTGCCTCGTCCAAACGGCCCGGCGCTGCGGTGTTGGGCCCCAAGCAGCTGCTCGACACTTGTTTCGACGGGTATGTTGACAACAAAGCCGCCCTGGCTCCGTCTCCTCTCTGAGCTGAGGGACCTCGTGGGTCTGAGTGACCATGCGTATAAACAGCCATGTTTACTGTGTGTGCCAGCAGAAGATCTGCTGAAAGGACGGCAGCTCGCCTCTGGAAGCAGCAGCTGACTGTTTGTTATTGAGTGCCCACATTTCACAGTTAATGACAGATAAGGCTTTAAATAGACAGGTATAAAACAACAGCATTCCTCATCCCACTCACCTGCATTCATGAAAATAAAGCAGATAGTGCTCGTGATAAGTGGCTGTATTTACGCTGTCAGCCGGCCGCCTCCATCTCGCCTGACTGGCTCTCGTGTGAGGCCTCGTTGACGGGAACGTGTTCATCCGGTGAAGGCAAACACTCGTGCACGCCCTCTGGCCTCCGGTGTCACATTGATGTCATCAGTGTTTTGTCTAGAGGGCATTTTTCTGTCACAGACCTTTTGTTGTTTCAGATTTAAGGCGATGGGAAAAGCTGTGACGGAGGAGGGAGGAAACCTGTGAACGCTCTTAGAAAGCTCACTTTACTATCTCAAGCACATTCCTAAACATGTGTTTGTTGGCCCCGATTGATCAGATTTAAAGTTTTAGGTCACTGATGATCTGAGACCGACAAGGGCCTAAACGATCAGTCATGACTAATAAATTGATGAAACGCAGCCGTAGCTGTAGTGGTGGATGTATAATTCACAGTTCCTCAGTGACATGACACCGTTAGTCCATCAATCATTCAGCTCACTCCTGCAGCTGTGGATTATTTTCGTTATTGATTTATTGGCTAATTATTTTCAGGATCTTTCATCTGGTTGTTTGGTCCATAAAATGGTGAAAAAGACTCATCACAAGTTTCCAGAGCCCGAGGGAGCGTCTTCAGATGTCATGTTTTTTCCTACTAACAACCAAAAAAGTAGAAAAACACTCAATTTCTACATTCTACAACAGAGAAAAGCTGAATGTGTCTGAATGAAAGTATGAATACAGTGAACGGACGACAGGTTTTGTTGAGGTTTTCTCAACTCTTGGTCAAACAAGGGATTGAGAAGAACTTCATTTAGTTAATTTAATTGATTCTCAGATGTCCAGTTGCGGCTCTGCAGAGAGGCAGGACGAGCAGCTGCTGCTGGGATTGAACCTGTGGCCTTTCACAGGACAGTGTGTGAACACACAAGGCCGAACCCAAGAGCCAACAGCTGCACACGTACATGAAAAACAAGCGGCCCGGCTCCCGTCGGATTCTGCCGTTTGCACGTCGAAGCGTTTTGTCTGCTTTCCCCCTGACTTTTCGTCATTTCTGCTTCGCTGTTTGCTCTGAAAGGATCAGCTGATCAGCAGAAAAATCAGTTATCAGGCAAAAACACTCAAATTTAATTAGCTCCAGCATCTTAAATGTGAGGCCTTCTGTTTTATACAGTTGTAAAGTATCTTTGGGTTTGCTGCTGGCCAATGAAGCGTTCTGGACTCTGAGATGAACCGATGGGAGTGAATGGCTGCGTGGAAGATTTCACATTTTATACACAAAATGATTAATCAAAAACGAATCTGTGCATTGATGGATAGTGGTTGCGGCACTCAGCCCTCGTGGTGAACTGCTTTGCTGCAAACAGCAGCTCGTAAACAGAAAACTCGCCTCTAACTGTGAGATCTCTCCTTCCCATTGTTCCGCTGGATCGGCCAATCACCTCACACCTTTCGGCCGTGGGTGTGCCTCTGTTGGCCTTTGGCGCTGATGTCACCTGACAGGTCAAACCGCATAGTCCACGCCGGCGATGCAGTGACGGGGGCAGCACTCAGAATCAACAAGGAGCCACACTGCGAGTATTGTGCGACCTGCCAGCGAGTCCTCTGCGCTCCACATGCTCTCCGAGCTGCTGGACAAAAGGCATCTTTGTGTGTTCGTGCGCGCTCAAACGTACGCGCAGGGGTGTATTATGGGTATTATCAGGGTATTTTTGCTGTATTCGTGCCAGAGGCTATGAGCACAAACAGCAGATCAGTGACAGTTTGGGCGCCCTGTGTTAAACGCGTGGGTGTGTGTTTTTCTTTGTGTGTTTTTATGCATGTGTTTGACAGTGTATGTGCATGCTCGGGTAGACTGCGGTATTGACAGCGGCCCGGCAGCGTGGGCGTGATTCACGAGCCGAGAGGCACAGATCTCTCCACCGCCCCTCCCCTCCCCGTCCCATCCCATCCCCCAAACCTCCACCACCACCACCTCAGAAGTGCTGCCTTTGCACTGCATCTCTCCCCCACCTCTCCAAAGACTCACCCATGATTGGTTAAGAGGAGGAGGGGGAAGGGGAGATCATATTCCACTGCCAGGGTTGGCAGTGCACACTCACAGGCACAATCACAGTCACAAGCCCGGCTTCAGATAGAAGGCCAGCAGCTCCCCTCCACCTCCTCTCCCCCCTCCGCTGTTTGTTACAATGCTCCCCCTTCACTCCACCTGCTGACGCTCCTACCACAGAATCCGCCATAGGGTTTTGTTGATATATCGAAGACGCACGCTGGGCGGCTGAAGCCTGAGCGCGGCCCAGCCGTGTCCAATGGTTGCCCGGGAACATGCGGCAACAGTCTGTAAATATCACGCAGCTGGTGCTGGCAGAACACCCTCAAGGTTGGGCCGCAAACCGAGCCCTGCTGGGTCAGATGAGGGAATTCAGTGGCCCAGTTAGACGCCAGCTACCCCCAACCCTCCAACCTCGACACCGTCGGCGGTTCTGTCTGTGCCCCAATGAGGAACGAGCCCATTCGACGACCCCCTCCCCTCGAAGACTTTATTCACGCGTACAGTGTGTCTTGATGCTGGCGAGCTGCGTATGAACCCTGGCATTAATGCCTTTCTGATGACAGTGACCCCGCGGCAGATATTTGCAGCTTAAAGGGGTACTCCAGCGATTCGGTGTCGCCCTTTCGTGAAGTTGGGGGGCTCAGAGGGACGGAGTAAGAATGGCTGAAATGGAGGCAGCAGAGGCTGCGATATCCTGCTTTTTAATGGACATCCAGGCTGCGCTGATGAAATGTAAGCGCCGCGTTGGTGTGTTGTTTCAGATGTTGGTGAGACAATGATCCAGATTTAGTAACAGATCCATGAGTTTGGTAATTAATAGATGCTTAACGGTTTAGAATATTGCAAGCCTGGAAAATGATCACAGTGGTATCAACTCTGTCTTTTGTGGCTTGCTCCTAAATAAAGCAGCTTCTCAGATTCACCTCAAAGCGTGACGACAGTCATGTTTGCGGTGCTTTAAAGGAGCTAATGTCTGTTTGTAGACTGAGGCGGACACACGTGGATGCAGCTAACAGCTCGGAGCGTACGTTCATGTCCATCGTTTCGTCCCCGCCATCTTTGCTGTCCTGCACGCCGCAGCCTCAAACACCTGCTGATTTGATTCCTTGTGATTCCCACTCGTGTGAAGCGTCTGATAGCATCGTTTGTCATCTCTGTTTGGGCTGCTTTGAGCAAACGTCAAGTGATGAATGAATATTGGTGAAATATTGATCTGCACGGGCTTAAAACTGAGGGAGGATCAGTCATTTTGACGGCGTCCTCAGAGGTCATGGCTGCAGCAGCCACATGCGGGTGAAGCTCTGGAGAGATGACTCCTCTGATGTTCCGCCAACCGATCTTTTCGTACATTTAACGTTGTTTGTTAAGATGTCATCACATACGACCTCGGTTCCATCCAGCAGGCCGTAGAGTAGCATCGATATCATCAGGAGTGACTGATGTAGCTGACTGAGAGTTTGCTTTGACTCGCCTCCTTTAAGCTGGGCGATATTTTTCTGAGTATTCATTCTTTATAAAGATACTGTCAGTTCATCCTGTGTGTCTTTAGTTAAAAACATGTGATGCCTATGGGAGCAATTCTTCGCCTCAAGGCGCAACCAAAAAAAAGTGAAGCGTGAAGCAGCGAGAAAGCGACGTCCAGAAGCAGAAATATTTTGAGTTTTAGGAGTTCGTCTCTCTCACTGCAGGTTTGATGTGTTTAGAAACATGGTCTGTTATCTCTTTGATTGATTTTTGGAACACGTCTCACAGACTGAAAAATGTGGAATGCTCCAAAAACACCTGTTTGCATCATTCCACAGGTAAACAGGTGAGAGGATCATGATTGGCTCAGTCGCTCATAGAGGATGGAGCGAGTTCACCACTGTGTGAACACATGAAGGATGAAGGAGATGAACAAATGAAGCTGCTGTCAGTGAACAGTTTGATTATTGATGATTGATTCTGCTTTGGTTGTTTTTTTTTGGAATTGGAGTCGTAGATGAATTAAAATATGTATTTATTGACAGAAGCTGGAAAATTAATCTGTATTCACTCACTTTTTGGTCATGTAAGTGCTAACCGAGAACGAAATCCCCCCTAAAATGCCAACTGCCATCCGTAAACAGTGTCCAGTGATTCGCTGGGTGACGTTCGGAGCTTTCATTTTTCTCTGACATGCTGCTGACTGGTGATCGTGCTTCAGTTCAGGGTCAGTATCAAGTCTCCACAGCACTTCAGCTGCGTTTCTTTCAAATAAGAGTTTATTGCTTCAGTTATTTCCTTTGAAATCAGTTCGTGCAGAGTGTGATTTAGCCTTGAATTTGTGGCCCTGTCTCTGACTGAAACAGTTACATCTTTACATCCCTGCTGGCTGTTTTCATCACCATTGTATAAGCACATGTTATGTAGATGATGTTCCCCTGACATCTGCAGCATCTGCCCCCACTCTCCCCCCTTTAAGCCACAGAGGACCAGCTCAGTCCAGGCTGGGGATCCCAGTCTGGGCCGGTGTGGACCCTGCAGTGGGGGGCTGGGCAGATGTGGGTGCTGAGTGGGAGAAGTGATGGATGTCTCAGCAGTCCTCTGGCAGGGCTCCAGCGGCCGAGAACTATCTCACCACCACCCTCAGCTATCAGCCCCCGACCCCTGACTTATCGCTCTGCTTCAGGCTGCCCGGCTGCCACTTAACACACCTGGACAGTAAAGGGTGGACATGCAGGGAGATACACAAACGGAGACACACGAACAGATAATGCACGCTCAGGCATGAGCGATATCCTGATGCGTCGGTGTTGTATTAGAGACTTATCATGTGGGCATGCTGATAGCGCTGCTCTGACCTCTCCTCTAAATGACTGAAAATGATTTGGCCTGATGACTTTCTGCTGCAGACCGGAGCTTTTCAAACTGTGAGGAGACATAACTCAGTCAAATCTGAACGTAGAAAAGAGACTTTAACTGCAGAATCATCGTGTTTTTGTGTTGTCTTCAGAATCAAAATCAGCCACATGAACAGGGCTGGGGGGTTTTGCAGAGCAGTGGTGCAGCAGAGGTCGAGTGTTAGGGTATAAAACATCTGTTAATGTCTCTGAAAACAACCACAGGAAGTGCAGTTCGTCATTTATTTTCACTTCATCCGAATAAGAAACTGTTACGCTACACGACCTGCTGGTGCACTGAATATCTCTGTTCATTCATCTCATCATCTCAGCTTATTATTATAGTTATTACTGTAAAATCATAATTTTAAAGCATCAGACTTTCTCATACACATTTCAAATCTGTATCACACTGATGCTTCTGCAGTAATTTCATTAATCGCAGACTGATTTCTGTTTTTATGTCATATTCATAGATCAGAATCACACACTGTGTATATGATGCATGTCTGTGTGTTCAGTGTACGTTGCAAACAGGAACTTCTGATAGCTTATTTTGCATATTTTTAATGTTGCCAGTGTAACAAAATATCTCAGATTTTGCTCTGCTCTAATTATCACTAGCATTTGACCCAAATTTTGTACTGTATCAGGCCGGCGTTGGCGTGCACACACGCAGCCACATCGTCATCTGATTGCATCACATGTTCCCTCACGGAAAAGCCGACAGGACGCCGGGCAGGCTGAAAACACGCTGGTGTCCTGCTGCATTTTGTGGCATGTAAGCGGTTTGTTTTCTGTGTCATGACTCAGTCACAGCCCTGCGCTCCGTCCCTGCAGGTTCTGACACATTCAGCCTCGGGCACAGACGTCGGTGGCCATGTATCAGTAATATCGAGGGCAGCATTAGCCCGAGGAGAGCGGGGCAGGTTGTCAGGAGGAAGGTCACCAGTTCACAAACCTCGACCGGCTGGGAAAATCTGGGTGACGTGCCCCTTAGCGAGTCACTTAACCCCTGATTGCTCAGGGGAAGCTTCTTATTGGCCGGCTGTAGGAGACTGGTTGTACTGGGAAGCTTCAGACGCCATTGCTGGAAAAGAAAGTCGACTCTGCCTTCATGAATAAATGTGGAAATCCAAACGTTGCTTGTGGCTTTCTAGAATAGAAGATTGAAGCTTTGAAATGCTTAACGGCCGCAGCAACAGATGTCAGGGATAATGATGCGCTGCAACATTTTCTAACTGTTCTTTTATGGACTAATCTTTGTTGCCGGCTGTCCCGAGGCTACGACCTGATGTGCCCTCTCTAAAGCTTAGCGCAGACACTCGCGCAGTGATAGTGTCTCTATTTCTATGTTTCAGACCATTTCTAATGCTCAGCTAAGACACTTTATTTTCCCAGGTTCTGTTTTATGCTGTTATCCCTTTTAAATAACCTTTCTAAAACAACTTGCATGGTTAATCTATCTTTCACCTTAATGTTTCGTATCAAACGTGTGCTGGAGGTTTTGTTTTTAGCTGCCTCGATGCAAATGTGCACGATAACGTCTCACATTAGAGGGGAAGAAGCATCGTGTGGCTTTATCAAGAAGCCCAGTGTGTGCACAGGTGTGATAAAGTTTCAGGTGTCTGCAGTTGAAAACTGTAGGAATGAAGTGACTGTAGCAGCTGTACTTTCCTCAAAAGCCTGTAAACATAAAGGAGCTTGTCATTGGCCCCTTGTGAAATAAGCTGTCTGAATGTTCTTAGGCGTTCCCCAGGGCTCTAATCTGGGTCTGCTGTAGTTTCCTAATTATCAGCGTTTATCTTTTCATTGTCCAGAGCCTCGCTGTCACTCTGTGCTGCTCAGCCAGGCAGCAGACACACTCCAGGCCCTCTGCTTCCCATGTGAGCGAAGAGATTCTGCCTGACATCAGACATGGGAAGCGAGCTCCGGCAGCATGAAGGGTAAAAAGGTCGAGACTTGACCACCCCGGGCAGATAAAGCAGCCTTTTCATGTGTGATCAGCCCACAGCCTAAAGACAAATCCCTCAGCGCGCTGCCTTTGAACTTCAGCACAACTGGAGCGAGTCCCCCGCTCGCTCGCTCGGCGGCTAACGAAGAGGATGTGACCACACACCTCTGTATTATTTAGCTGAATTCTGTCACTAACACCTTTCCAAGAAGCTAAATGATTGCACAACATAGTAGGAACACCTGCGCTACCCAGGTGAAATCATTGTGATTTACTCCGTCATCAAACCGGGGCCAGTCAGAGGAGACGATGACGTGGATTTTAGAGAATTATTGAGAATTATTGGGTTAATGAAAGATGTTGCCTGTAGCGTACATTCAGCTCCTGCTGCTCACTGTACACTTTCATTGTAGAAACAGGCTCTGGCAGCTTCCTGCTCGCCGTCAAGCCTTTTTACAAAACAATTATGACACTCATTACGCCCTCTTTCTCCAGCCCTCCTCCAATCTCTCCCATCAGTGCATAATTCATAAGCAGCTCAAAGCAAAGCATCCACTCTGAACGAGCGTGCAGCAGCACAAAAGGAGCGTCGGCCTCATGACAGGCTGCTTCTCGTCCTTTGTTTCCTAAGAATGGATGTAAATAAGGGCGTTCTTCTTCTGCAGCTCTCCCAGGTACAGGGAATGCAAACAATGCTGGAGAGCTGGTGTGGCGTCTATTCCAGATGCTTCAGCTCTGTAATGCTGCCACTTGGCTCCCACTGTCGTGTGTGTGTGTGTATGTGTGTGTGTGCGCACACTGTGCTGTGTGTACACACACTCTGTATGTATATATAGAGCGCTATTTTTAAAGCCGATCCACAAATAGTAGAAACGGGGCCTAAAACGGTCCTCGCCTCTGTTGCCATTCCTGGGCTGCTGCTGCCGCCTTCTCATTCATTCATGAGTTTGCATGAATTTGCAGAAACACTCTGGGCTTCCTCGCTCTGCTTTGCCCTTTTGAAAGCTGATATTTAGATGTTTTTGATCAGGCGTCGCAGCATACGACAGAACGCCTGTATTTCATGCTCAGTTAGTTAGATGCACGTTTTTACGCTCTTCATCTTTGTCTGCGTTGCGTGAAATCAGGTCGGCATGCAGCTTCGTAATAAAGCGTAATGTACACAAAACGGCATCGGCCAGCTTGTCTTTAGATTCTGTCTCCTCGTGCCGGCTTGGTGGACGTGTCAGGAGTCTGTCCTCGTCTGGAAAACCAGAGTACAGAAGGAATGGAAATGGCTTCTCGTGTTTAGATCTTCTGTGTAGTTAGTTGAAGAGTGATGTGCAGCGACGTGGAGTCATTTCCATCCACGTAGTGTTAGCTGTCAGGTCGCCACGGGTCCTGTTAAACACACAGAAGACCTGTTTCATGTCAGGAAATCAGACGGCGTTTGGAAACGGAAAATATGTAGAATTCACAGACTCGGCGGCTCCTCGCTGCACTGCTCTCGATTGGGGAATCACATTCGGCGTGCCAGGCGGCCCCGACCGGGCAGCCGGGTGCCGCGGGCGACCAGCAGATCAGTGATGTGGCGGTGATGCCTCTAATGAAGCTGACACAGCACAGCCTCCCTCCTCGCGGGCCCCTGAGGGCCTCCTGCTCTGCATGGAGCACCACAAACACTCCACCCCCCCCCACGCCTTCATGTTTCAGCCCAATGTGCTTCTGATTTGACGGCGCCTCAAATGCTTCGCTGCATCATTTATTCTCTGGTTGCATATCAGGGGTGAAGGCAAATACAGTGTTTGTAGCAGCTAAAGTGGGTCACAGTATGCAAACAAAGCCTCGTGCCCCCCTCCGTCTCCTCCTCTCACGCTGATGAATGCCTCTGTGTTGTTTTTCAGGAGCTGCCCAGCTGAGGTGAAGGGGAGGGCAGAGGACCCCGGTTCAGCCTGAGCGTGGATGACCTGCCCCCGGAAACAGGACCATGATCTGAAGAGGGCGCCGCCCGCCGAACCCCGTTCTTCCTCTCCTCCTCCTCCCTGTCTTTTTCTTTCTTTTTTTTTTTGTTAAATTTACGGCGTGACAGCGTCCCGACGTGAGCGTGCGCGGAGAGGACGAGCTGAAAGAAACGTTTTAAGAAGGAAGAGCTACAACGACAGCAGTCCGTGACCTCTGACCTCGCCACTCCCCCCGCCCCTCCCACCGCAACACCGGAAACATGGGGAGGAAAAAGATTCAGATTCAGAGGATCACCGACGAACGCAACAGACAGGTCAGTGACAGCGAAGCTGTGCAACAATATCTGAATGTGTAATAACTTCCTGATTTAGCTCACGTCAGCTAGCAGCCGCGTCTGCGATGAGCTGCCTGATTAGAGCATCAATCACACACGGACAGGTGACGGAGGAACCTGAATACATTAATGAGTGAAGGTAATGCATGCACCTGCAGGTGGGTGGTGGTAGCTGTGTGATGTTTGCACACGTTGGTGCCGTCATGGCAGCCATCTTTTGGAAAAACTGTCCATTCTGAGAGCGTCACTCACAACGTCATGTAGAGTAATAATGGAAAGGTTCACGTTGACTCACTACTTCAGAATTACTTCTTCAGCTTTGCTTAATGTTTGTTCACAGACATCAGGAAAACACGAGCAGCCAAAGCCGGCCAATCACAGCCGTTGTTGTCTCCGCCTGCTGTCTGTGGAGCCGCCGTTGCTCCAGCGTGTGGTTGAACTCTTGAGCAGCTTTGACCCCGTGACACAGCTCTAAACACAGAACATTTAGGAGCTCATGTTTGTCAGCAGGCAGCAGCACGAACACATTTCAGAGCTGCAGGTTTCGTCACGATTGCGTTCGTCATCATGTTATCCAATAAATCTGACGTTTGACTGCCTTGAACTCCCTGTGTGACTAAATATTCCTCTCCGATCCGAGGAGGGATAATTTCCAGTCCTCCGTGGCTGAATTCCACTGCGGTGACAGAAGACTAGCTCATGCGATAACAAATTCCCACAGGGATCTTTGCTTCTTTCACATGTGCCATGTAGCATGAACAACATCGTCGCTGTTTCCTCAGCAGAACAATACGATAGCATCGTGTTTTATGAGCCTCACATGACTCCACGGAGCAATCATGGGGTTTCTCAGACAGCCCCCTCCGCTCCTCTTCCTCCCTACAGTGAAAAAGAGCAGGAAAGTATGATATTCCCCGAAAAAACAGCCTCAGCCCCTCTGGTTACATCAGCGGCATTGTCAGAGAGGATGAAAGGGTAAATGATCCATCTAAAATGAGTCAACTGGTAAATGGGCCTCGCTCCATTGAGCAGATTGAGTAATGGATTTGACGTGCCCACCTTCAAAAGCAGAGAAAGCAGAGAGAGAAGAAAAACAAGACGGAGAGAGGCAGAGGGAGAGGAACTGAATAAGACCTGAGCAGCGTGAGAGCGAGCTGGCCGTGGGGTTTGGAAAATCATCCTCGCTTTTCTCCTCATCAATCTTAGCAGGTTGCATTTCCATAAAGGAGAACAAACGGCGCCTGCAGGGGGTCAGCGGAGTACGATGGCTTGTTATTCATCAGCACACAATTGGACATGAAAGGGGGGGGGGGCTATTTCTGGTCAGGCAGGCTCTGGTTAATGGAGCCAGTGTCTGGATCAGGTGTCCGCTAGCTTGTCAATAAGGTGATGCACTCTGTGGTACTTCGTGGTCATAGCGTCCGGGTCAAAGATCACTCATCGACCACGATCGGGCGATTAACAAGCAGCAAATGGCGTCTGAATCGCCGCGGCAGACAGCGGGGCCGCTGACATTTCGCCGCTCATATCGAACCCAAACCGCGCTCAGCATTTACATTTCAGCTTCTCTGTTTATGGGACGCTCTTATCCAGAGCAGTTTAAACAGGATCTGTTTCCTCTATCAGCAGCACTCAGAGCGAGTCCGCTGGGCTGAAGTGGAGCGGGGCGTTAAGCCGCTGAAGAAATGAGTGCTTTTCACACGCTTGCTCGTCGTTGCTTCAGCTAATGAACAGCGCCGGTTCTGAAAGGAAATCAAATGAATTTTGGAGTACATGCAGCCCGTCACCCTCCTACGTGTTGATTCAGAGATGCTGCCATAAGCTCCACAAAACAAACAGCGTTCAGAGTGTGGGCCCCGGCTGGAAGCGTGACAGCATCTCAAATGCCACAAAGACCAACGAGGAAGAACAGCAAACAGGGCTGGAAGGCTTTGGACTGATCTGATGGGTCTTATTTTTGGATGGCGTTCACATCAGAGAGGAAGGGTTGACTCTTCACGGACGCTGCGACCCTTCAGGCCGGCCGAGGTCCATAAATACACGACGGGTTTAAATCCAAGCTGCATCGTCAGGCAGCGCAGGTCAGCAGCTGGCTGCAGGTCGCATGTCTCTGTGGGACGAGTCGGGGACAGACAAGGTTTTTTTTCTGCTCAGGGGCAGAGGAAGACACAGTTCAAGCAGCTCGCTGATGTTCAGGTGCCTTGTATTGGCTACAGGATCAAATCTTCCTCAGAGGATGATCCATCAAAGACCAGCACCCAAAGCTCAGCAGACTGCATCTCTTAACTCTCCACTGACAGTTTGTGCACCTCCAACATTCGCTGTGAGGCGCCTCAGTGAAGCAGAATCTTCCTCATCAGAGGACACGTGAGCGTTCAGCCTCATGAGGCGTTCGAGAGCAACGTTACACACAGCTTTCCTTTGCTTTTAATCCAGTTTGTTGGTGGACGACTGGACCTTTCAGCTCGACTAGCCTGTCTGTTAGCGTTAGCTCGCCGCGTTCGTGTGCTCCTTGCTCTTCTCATGTTTATCAAGTAATGGCTGACTTAAGTTCTTCCAGACTGTATAAACAACGTGTTTTGTCAGCTGTTAGCTTCTACGCAGTGTCGAGAAAACTCTTCCTCTGCTCGGCTTCGGTTTCTGCCCTGGTTTTGGCTTAACGTCTGTGCTTTGTTGGATGTTTCTCACAGTAGTTTACTTCATTGCGTCAAATGCGTCGCTTGCAGATGAGAAGTGTACTGATGACCCAGTGACAGGTGCTGTCATCGTCTTCTTCTGTTGAGTTTTATGGCGGTTGGCGTCCTTAAGTGTTGCATTAGCGCCACCTGCGAGATAATAACAGCTTCACAGTATCAACCCAATGTGACGCCATTATGACGCTGTCATACTACTTTGACAGAAGAAGAAGTGAACTCTCAGGAAGAGTTTGTTATGGCTGGTGGCTCCAAACACCAGAATACCCATGAGCCTCAGTGGCCTTTGCTAAGCCAAAGTGCTTCATCGCTGCAGCAGGAAGCAAAACGCTGTCATTGCTGCACGTAAACCGACTCCAGCTGCAGTGTCTTCAGCTCTCTGCACTGTGAGTCAGCAGCGTCATTTCAGGCTCGTGATTGGATCTTTAGCACCTCGGGATTCATGGTGAACTTCTCCTCAAAGCTTGGAAATGGTCCAACAGTCAGTCGCTGATGATGAGAACACGGGCTGGATTTCACTTCCTGAAACAGCCTGAAACAGTGTGCTAAGCTAACAGTTAGCTGTGTCACGTTATCGCACTGTGCTGCAGAGTTGAAGTTGAAAAGCAAGTTTAACGCGTGATGTAGCCATCGTCAGCGCTAACGGCTCCAGGTTGATCTCAGGAAGCTGCGTGACGTCGATCGGTTTCTAGATTTGACCGTTCAGACCGGATTGTGTGAGTAAGACTGCGAGCTAGCGAGCGAGAGAGAGGCTTCAGCTGCAGGAAGCAGCGAGAGGAGGTTGTGGTTGTCAGTGGTGGTTTCCTCATCCATCTGCCACACAACCACAACCTCGCCAAGACGCGCGCACACACACACACACACACACACACACACACACACACACACACACACACACACACACACACACACATATGAAACTACTCGCCCCCTTTCTTTCTTTCTTTCTTTCTTTGTTTCTTTCTTTCTTTCCTCACTGAGGATGTCTTATTCTGCAGTTGCCATTGGTTACCTGGCTCTTAATGTCGATTACCTCCAGCTTGTTTATCCTTTGTGGCAGTTTTCAGGATCGAAACTGAGACCCCGAGTCTCTCCCCCCACCGCCCACCTCTCGTAAGAAAAGGAGGAGGAGGGAAAGCAGGTTTTTTTGGGATGTTTGCAGTCGTTTTGTTTGTTTTCGGCGTCGGTGGGTGACCTTATAATTTGTTAGCGGTTAGCGGCGGCTTGTCTCTTCATCACAGCCACTCGTCATCCTGCACAGCCGTAATTTCCTCCCCCTCCAGCATCGCCACATAATTTCTCATTCTGTGTGTGAGAGAGCGAGGAGGGGAGGGGACGGGAGAGATATGTAGATAGACAGTGAGATAAAGATGTGGGGGGTGAGGGGATAGAGGGAGAGCGAGGGAGGTAAGATGATGGTGGCACTGTGTGATGAGGTGGGAAATGGGGGGGAGGAGGGGAGGCAGGAGGAGAGTCGGTTGCCCATGGATACGACCCCGATATAATTTGATTTGTGGCAGCAGGAAGCAATGAGTGAGTGAGTGCGAAAGGAGGGAGGGGGAGGGCGATGGGGGAGGTGGGAGGGGAGGGAGGATGTGGAAGAAGCGAGAGAGGAAGAGAAAACGAGGGCGAGAAAAAAGATGAAGGAGGAAGAGAGAGAAAGAGAGAGAGGAGGAGAGAGAGAGGAGGATGAGAGAAGGAGGGATGAGAGAGAAGGACGGATGAGAGAGGCTTAGACATGTCGAGATACCAGAGAGATGGAGTGATTGAGAGAGAGAAAGGTGGAGAGATTGAAGGTCTCACATGGCTGCTTCTCCACCTTTCATCCTCGATGTCTTCATCTTATCTCCTCCTCTCTTCTCTCTCTCTCTCTCTCTCTCTTCTTTCTTTCCTCATTCACTTAATTTCAGCTATGTTCAGTTCGAGCCTGTGCTGCCGGCAGAGCCAAACAAACGCAGCCCGTGTCGGCGCAGGTGAGCCCAGGTAGAGGTTAGGAGCTGCGTGCTCATCGTTTTAAAGCCAGTATGGAAAGCTGAGGCTCCTCCTCCTCCTCTGAGCCCAGCAGGTGAGGTCTGCTACCTGCTGAATGAGCTCTAGGATGGAGACCTGCAGCGTGAACGGGTCAGGGGGTCGCATCCTGAACAAAACTGCTAAAACGTCCAAGAACGCTGGGCCGTCAGTGATGTCACCACAGGTGTTTTCGCCCTTACGTCTGAGGGAAAGTGTGCTGATGTCACTGGTGGGCGTGGCCTGAGGAGTGACATAATCCCAAATCTTGGTTAATTCCAGCGTCCCATCTGTGCACACACTCTTTGTTTGCATCTCCCTCGTGTCAGACAGCAGATATTGTATCGCTACCTGAAGCCTCCCCTTCTCTCTCTCTCGTCTTAATCTCTCCGTCCGTGTGTGTGTTTGTGTTTGTGCGGCGCTGTGTGTTCAATCCAAACAAAGCCAAATCTCCCCGGATTGGAAATACCAGTTGGTTAGAGCAGGGAAGCGCTTCTGAAGCCAAGCAGCAGACAGCGAGGGAGCTTGTGCTTCAGCTACACTCCCAGTTCTGTTCTGCTTGTTCACCACTGAGGGGGCTCGCACAAGTGTGTGTGTGCGTGTGTGTCTGTGTCTGTGTGTGTGGCAGGGAAAGAGAGAAATAATGTGTGACAGAAGGAGAGTGTGGAAAACAGAGCGGGAGAGAGTGTGTGACATAGAAAGAGAGCATGGAAAAGAGCATGATGGAGTGTGAAAGCGACGAGCAGAACCAGTGCGATGGGGGAAAAGGAGTGTGTGGAGATGAGAGAAAGCCTGTGTGTGTGTGTGTGTGTGTGTGTGTGTGTGTGTGTGTGTGTGTGTGTGTGTGTGTGTGTGTGTGTGTGTGTGATGTGCTAAACACAAACCGAGCGCTTGAAAGAGAGCATGTTTAGACACTCTGTCTTGAAGTCTGTTTCCTGAAGCACACAGTGCTTTCACGCAGTCAATCCTGTTTTTGCCCTAAATGCTTTCGACGATCAGCCTGAAGCACTGACAGGATGAGCTGAAGCTGGGCCTTAAAGGAGCAGCCCACCCGTCCAGGAAGCACCATGTATTCCTAAAATCAAGCTCGAGAGTCAGCAGCTGTTTCCTGCGATGTGTTTTTACTGCATTCGAAAGGTGTGATGGAAAAATTAGAGAAAGTTTCGTGAAACAAAGAAAAGTGTTTCTGCTAGCTTCATTTTAAAAGATTTTAGCCTCTTTTTCTAAATAAATACTGACTTAGTGAAGTCACATGACTGATCAGCTGTTTTGGCCATTTGTTCGACTGATTCCCTTCATTACATCATCTAGATGTAGATCATCTGTGTGGTTTACAGCAAGACTTCAGGAAGTAACTGGTCCCAGTCAGGAAGTAGTCGGGCTCATAATTCACAATAAGTCCACGAGTTTTCATTTTTACTCTTTAAAATACAAACGAATAAATAAAATGATCAGCTGTGAGCTTTAGAGGTGGTTGTAGGCAGATTTTTTTAGCCTTTGGATGGAGCTAGGCTAGCTGTTTCCCCCTGTTTCTAGTCTTTATGCTAAGCTAAGCTAGCTGTCAGGGCTGCATCTTCACATTTAGCAGAAATCTCAAAGTTCTCCTTTAAATCCAGCCAGTGTTGAAGCTATGACTTAGATTTTGTTTTTGTCATCTGCGAGACTTCATTCTGCAAAATGTGTGAACGTATGTGAACACATCCACCTGTGCATCCACCTGTGCATCCACCCGCTGTCGTCTTACCAGACCTCCAGCCTGCTGATGGGCCGGCTGCCTTTTGCCAAAATGTCAAAGAAGAATCATGAAAGTTACTTTTCATTTGGAAAACGTGGATCTAACTGAGACTTTTCTGTCTTTTGTTACCGTTAAGTCATTAAAATGTACCACATCTTCCTCCTCGTTACCGCCTCTCCTCCTCCTCACTCCACAGGTGACGTTCACCAAGCGGAAGTTCGGTCTGATGAAGAAGGCGTACGAGCTGAGCGTGCTGTGCGACTGCGAGATCGCCCTCATCATCTTCAACCACTCCAACAAGCTGTTCCAGTACGCCAGCACCGACATGGACAAGGTCCTGCTCAAGTACACCGAGTACAACGAGCCGCACGAGAGCCGGACCAACGCCGACATCATCGAGGTAAAGCGCGGGCGGCGGGGACAGACGACAGGAAGTGCTGTGCCCAAAAGGCTGAATTTCCTCAAAATAACAGATTCAGAGATCCATGTGTGTGGAAGTTCAATCAGCTGTTCTCTACTTCCTGTTTGATCTGGTTTTTGTTGTTACTAAGTGCTAAACTAAGAGTTAATTAACCCCAGTGGGATCATTAAGACTGAAACTAAACTATACCGTCCTCTCCAGCCTTGTTCTGACTTAAAGAATTAAGTCTAGTCTAGTCCATGGAGGTCAGCCCAGTTCACTACGGTCCAGCCTGTTTAACTCTGATTCCCTGTGTCTTTGGTCCAGGATGAGCTTAAATCCAGGCTTAAATCCAGCCTGGTCCTGTATGTCCATGTCTCACTCTTTCTAGTTTTTCCATGTTTGACCAACATTCAGCCACCAGGCTCTTTAAAAAGCAGCTCATCTGTTTAAACTCATTTTCACATGGACTTTATTTCAAAAAAGTTGTGTTTCCTGCTGCAAAAAGACACCAAAGTTATGATAGTTTACGACAAACGAGGTCGCCTTTACGGAAGAGTTTGACCTTTTGAGAAACTCTTTAATGCAGAGATGAGAAGATCAGCGTGTTAAATATGAAGCCGGAGCCACGAATCAAACACGACCAGTCGTGGCGACACAGTGGGATTACTGCGTGTTAGCTTTGGACGGGGCCAGGCTAATCGCTGGCCCCTGTTTCCTGTGTTTATGCTAAGCTAACCGCCTCCTGTCTGCGGCTTCGTGTTCGACATGAGAGCGGATCAGCCTCCTCTTTTTCCAACATGTCAGAGGCAGAAAAGACGCTGCGCAGCCTGTTTTCAGTTTTTTCTGTCTTCATTTTGAGTGTCCACAGATTTAAAGGCTGAAAACGTCGTAGGAGTCCAGTTCAGAGCGCTGTAGACCAGTCCAGGCCAGTTTAGCCCAGCTCTGGGCTGTTGAGTCCAGTCTATCACGGTGTTGTTTATGGCTGTACTCTGGCTTACTGCCTGCTCACTTGCAGGGGGGGCAGAGGTAGGGACAGCTGGGCCTCATCCCCCCCCACCCCTCTGACATCGGCCCCGTTGTTACCCAGATACCTCTCCAACAACAGCAGCAGCGAGCCAAAGGACGACGCCTGGAACCAGTTGGAAACCACCGCGGCACAAAATGGCCACCGGATAGAAGAAGAGCCGTCGAGTGGCTGAAAAATCATGTTCGTTCATTTGCATGTTGACCAGAAGAGAGGTCAGCGATGGGGTCGGAGAGAAGGTGTGAGGGCAGTCAGTCCGCTTTTTGTTTGCGTAACAGGAATCCATCTTTCCTCTCTAACGTCTCTCCTGCCTGTGGGAAAAGCTTCGCCGGAGCTCGTCAGGCGAACACGAACACATTCGCATGCCTAGCTGACCCTTTCATACATAATGGCCCTCTCATGAATTGAACACGAGATGGTTAGGTATGATTCAGCGAGCCGCGTTCGCCGCGCCGCAGCACTTAGGCTTCATATGGAGCGTGGACTTAAAGCTGCATCTCGCTCTGCTTTCAGTATTTTTCTGGCTTGTTTTCACACTGCAGGAGTTCACGATTGGTCAACCACAGACACTGTGGACACGGAGTCACCGCCACTTATTTATCAGGACTGCTTTTATCAGCTGCTCCTGGACTCCTGATGGCCATGCAAAAAAAAAAAAAACGTCCGTCAGAATTAAATATCAATTTCAGCCATTTGTTCTCCTCCAGTTTTTGGTCCGGCCTTTATGAACAAAGCGATGCCTACCTGCGTCCCACGAGCGCTCAACTCTGACACCAAATGATGAGTTTTATCCCCCTTTTCAGACTGTTTTATCAAACGCGTTATTGGAAGAAGCCCATCGGCTTCGAGGGTTGGTCGATTCTCCCTCGTAAACCCCGGGAGGCTCCTCCGACCTCTGACTGCTGCTTTAAGGCATCGCTCGTTTCCAAGTTGTCTGAAGTTATCCACAAACATCTGAATCAATCTCTGGCTGCTGCGCTGGAGGTCCCTCCTCCACTGCAACTTTCATTCAGCGTTTCTTTCATCCGTGTTTCTGAAAAAGTCAAGCGTGTTCTCGGGGTTCGCTCTTCATATTTTAACAGATTTGCAGCATCCAAAGACAAAACGGCGCAGCAGCCAACAGGAAGTTCATCATCCTCTCCTCTGATGTATTTTTCAACTTTTTAGGTGGAATCTCTGCTGTCTAAGAACGTCTTTAGCATCAGGTCCTCGGTGTCCTGTTACACGGACACGTCTGAGCTAACCACAGCCCTTAACCCGCCTCTTTTGCGGAGCCATGTTTAACTCATGGTCTAAGGCTCACGTCTCTCTTTGTCTGTCGTGTGTTTATCCCAGATAAGTTAAAAAGGTGCCTGGTCTGGGTGTAGTTCTGTCCAGTGACCCTGGAGCTATCATGGCTTCAGTCCAATATGGAGGAAGTCCAATGAGGGTTGAAATCTGAGTAAAAGTGCAGGTGAAGCAGTTTTGGATTTGAGTGGGCAGGAGGTTAGAGCGAGGTAGCAGAGTCTGACGCCGTATTCTTCCTCTCCGCTTCTCTGTCACCTCCTCTTCCTCTCTGTCCTTCCTCCTAATCTCCTGATTCACTCGGTCACGACCGTTTCTCCCTTCTTTTCTCATCCTTCCCTCTCTGTCCGTCTCAGAGTGTCAGCAGTAAAGCCTTTCTGTAGGCTGTATCTGCAGCTGCAGATGGCTCTTAAGCATATGCAAGTGTGTGTGTGTGTGTGTGTGTGTGTGTGTGCGTGCGCGCGTGCGTGCGTGCGTGCGTGCGTGTGTGTGCAGGGCGTCGGGCTGCTTCGGGCCACATCAGCTCAAGCTCCACTGGCCCTGTTTGTGTGCATACATGTGTTTGTGTTTTCAAGTATGTCACTCTGACTCTTTCTCTCTTTATGTGTGTGTGTGTGTGTGTGTGCGTGCATGTGTGTGTGCATGCATGAGTCCACCTCTCTCTCTCTCTCTCTCTCTCTCTCTCTCTCTCTCTCTCTCTCTCTCTCTCTCTCTCTCTCTCTCTCTCTCTCTCTCTCTCTGTTTGCATGCTCTGCAGTGGCCCATGAGAACGCCTCATACAATATTCAGGCCTGGTGAGCCTCTTGGTTGTGTGACGGCCTCTGTGCGTGTGTGTGTGTGTGTGTGTGTGCGTGTGTGTGTGTGTGTGTCCTACATGGGAGCTTCCCTCCTATACTGGCCTGTACACCGCCTCCCTCCGTCCTGTCACCCGTCCTCTCTGTAGGCCAAAGGCATTCAGGAACTCTCTGCTCCGGCGTCTGTCCTCAGATGTCCCCCCTGCCAGATGTGCTGCAGCTCGTCCTTCCTCGTCAGGCGGGTTTGAGCGTCGGCGCTGAACCGTTCTCCATTAATCCTTATTTTTTTGCATTTGCAGTGGCATTTTGAATCTTTATAACTCGAACAAAATGCTAAGAAAATAATATTCAGAGTTGAGTCAACACATTCAGGCCTCCTCAGATCTCTTCGGTATTTAAAGGTTCAGCTGATGCTCATTTTTTCTGAGTGTCAGTAAATGCTCAGATTCACCTCGGCTAAAACCAGAGCCAGGCCTGTATTTGAGACAGGTTTTTATTTACTCCAGCTCCACATTAAAAGCCCTTTAAAGCTAAGGGCCGTAATCTCCTCTGGTCCCTGAAAGGGTCGCGCTGTGAAACAAGTGTTGAGTTTTATTAAAGCTTGTTTAACGCTGAGAAAGAGGTGGAAACAAAAATAACAAACAGCCTGAGTTAATTAGTCCTCCTGCAGGTCTGCAGGCGTTTATTTGATTTAACTCGTTATTTATCGCCGTGGTTCAGTGCAGCAGCAGTTTCTCTGTCAGCCTCCCGTCTTTGTGCGCGTCACGTGAAGCGTGTTCGACTGGTCACGTGTGTCAGAAGCTCTCGACATACCGCGATGGGACTTTCAGGGGGAGTCGGGGCCGAGCGCCCAATGATGCGGCGCGGACGTATACGAGTTATACGATAATTATTAAAGTCACAAGATTATCTGCACTGGCATGGTGTGACAGCGAGGACGGAGCTGAGACGAGCCGGATGACAGAGGGCGAGAGAGGCAGAGAAAGGCAGAGAGAGAGAGAGAGAGAGGATAATTGGATAGTCACAAAATGTGCCCATTCGCTGCTCTGCCTCCGTGAGTCTCTCCAAGCAAGTGCTTTGAGTATGAATTATGAAGTGTGGATATAGTCACGCAGGCACACACACACACTCATTGGTGCACGCACACACACACTCGTGCATGGTGCAATGCACAGCGATGCTTAGATGCACTTAAGTTCACGTCACTGTATGTGTGCGTGGGTGTGTGTGTGTGCACATGTGTGTGTAAACATGGACTTTGTCACACGGTCGGACATTCCTTCAATCCGGCGTGAGGCTGCGAGGACGTGCATGTGCACACGCAGCCCCTCTCTGCGATGCACGTGCTGCTTGAGAGTGTGTGTGTGCGTGTGTGTGTGTGTGCAGCTTGTGTGTGTGTGTGTGTGTGTGTGTGGGCAGCCTGCCTCTTCTGCCAGAATGTGTTAATCCGCTTGACTGCAGATCCCAATCAGGGCAAAGGAAGGAGGAGAGCGAGGGACAGAGGGAACACGAGCGAGCGAAATGCTGAAAGAGCGGCGGTGAAGAGGCGAGGAGAGGCGGGGAGGCGGGCGGAGAAGGGGGATGCCCTTTTTCTCTTTAAGCAGCTCGAGGACGCCGCATCTCACCGGCGAGTCTCGCTGCAGGGCTTAAGGACTTCGGGCTCCGCCCCGATCCTCCTGGGTTGCCGCCGGGGAAGCCTCACGTATCCCAGCTGACTGGATTCGCCCCTTAAGTAGCTGATTCTGTTCGCCGCCATGACAGCTTCGAGACTTCCAACAAAAAGTACACAAGAACAAAACAATGGAGGGATGTTTTCAAACCTCTGCAGGCTCGAGAGGTTTGCAGGCGCTAATCCTCCTTTGCTGTCCGAGCGTTGACGACCTCCTAAACACCTGTCATATCCTAATCTGGGCTAGACGAGGTCACTGGAAGGCCCGTGCTTAAACACACGTGATTGGTCAGCCTGGGTGGGTCAGCTGACCGCCCTCGCTGAGGCTCATTTGAATGATGGTTAATTCAAGCAGCCTTCAAGCGCCGAACTTAACGAAGACGAGCCTGACGAGCTCTGACGAATAAACAGTGACTCACCAAAGATAATTACGCATCCAGTCGAAGCCTGAGCCTCCGCCGAGGATGCCAAGGACGTGTCCTCGCTTTGTGTTTGAGGAGTCCATGTGTGTCACCAGGTAAAATAAAAGACGAGACACCTGTGCACACTTGAATCGACCGCCATCCATCAATATCTTAGGAAACAGACTGGTAAAGAGGCGTAAGTCTGTTTTCTTTAAATCTTTCATTCCCGCTCTCAGCTACGCTAACGTTGCTCTGAGGCGGCAGAGCTTCTTCTTCTTCTGAAGCATCTTTTGTCGTTGCTTTGCACACAGCGAGACGAGCGGCTAATTAGAAGTGATTTCTCGTTATTACAACAGAATTTCGGCAGCTTTTCAAGGTCAAGGAACTGCGGCGATGTCACTGCGGCGCACAGTTTTCTGCTCACAGCGGAAACCTCGATCCTTCTTGCAAATTGATTAATAGTCCTGCAATGAAAAAGGGCCAAGAGTCCATTAAAAAGATATTAAGTACTGGAAGTCCTTGATTGATGAATCAGTGTCTCGTTTCCACAGTCACACTGTAGAGACAGTGAGTGATGAACACCCAAACACACCCCTAAATAATCAATGGAAAACAGATATGAAGCTTTTCTGAAACAAAAGTCGTCGCACCCCCCCCCCCACTTCAGCCTCCATTAGAGCAGGCAGATGAACACCAATCAGGGCCAAGACGCTCTCTGTTTCAGGAGGGACGTCCCACACGGTCGGCTTCCTCTGTAACCAAGCAAGTCATCCCGAAGCCACCGAGAGCCGAGTCCATTAACCTCATGGATAAATAATCGCAGGCAGAGCCGGAGGCCTGACGGCTGGGCGGCGGCGATGGGAGAAGAAGAAGAAAACACGCTGAACAGCACATTAGACATGATGAATCCAACCTGATCTGTTTCCTGTAAGGAGGTGGAAGTGGTCTCCTTTTGTCACTTCAACAGGAAGTGTGATGATTTATTGAACAATAGGCCGCGAACACGACTCAGCAGGTACGTGTTCGCCGGGGTCACCTGAGCAGTAAATTTTGGAGCTTTCACGAAGGCGAGCTGGCGTTTAGCGAGCGTCTCACAGCTTGGTGGGTTAGCGACGCAAGAAACAACAACTGCTGATCCATAATACAACATCTGAGCAGCTGGTGCAGCGGAGGGACGGCGGACACGATGTCCCATATGACTGACAGGAGGGGGCTGCCTGTGTGTGTGCGTGACATTGTTTTGAGCTTTGCGTGGCGCTGCCTGCTGCCTCACTTTGTCTGGATCCAGACAAACACACGACAAACACACAAAGCTGCAAACGCCCCGAATCAAACTTTATTGGAATGAACAAAGACAGCGTTTGAGGGTCGTCACTGGGCAAATGGCCAACGAGTTTCTGTCCCAAAACAATACTTTTTTTTTTTTTTTTACACTTTACTTTGAGGAATAAAAATGTGTTTTTCAAGAGAAGCTAAATGAACGAATGTTAAAACACAAGCCGGCGCTCGGGACGGTTTTAGCTTCTGCCTGTGTGAAAATGTAGATTTAAACGAGGAGGGAGAAGAAGAAAACAGTCTGAGCAGGCGTCTGATGCCAAGTCGGTTTATTTATACAGCCTGAAATCACAAATCTGCCCCAGAGGATCTCTGCGTCTGAACGTTAGAGGACGCCTCCATCGTCAGACCCCCCGTTAGGAGAAGCAAGAGCTCCATGAAACCCTTTAAGAGGGGGGAGATGATTCGGGAAGAGTAAAGCATGCAGACGTGCAACAGATGTTCAGAGTAGACAGGAAGTGATGTTTGAAGATGGAGAAGCAGAATTAGGTTCATGTAAAGGATCTGAATGACTGCGGCTTCAGAGCACCGAGCGGGGAAGACGAGCAAAGACGACAGATGTTTCAGCCGCAACCAAGACGAGAAATAAGACGAAGAGCAGGACGAGGGAGAGGAAATATGATGGGAGAGCTGTGGGAACGGGTCGAGAGAGAGAGAGAGGGAGAGGAAGAGAGAGAGAGAGCAGGGCAAAAGAGGACAGAGAGAGAGAGAAACTGAAAAAGATGAGAGAGGAGGAGGATGAGAGGAAATGGGCGGCCAGGGAGCCTCGCATATGGAGACGTTACAAGAAAGAGGGAGAGATGTTAAGGGCGAAAAACACAGAAGGACGAGTGCGAGACTTTGCACTTTTCTCCGAGAGAGCGAGAGAGCGTTAAAGGTGGCGGGCCGAGAGATGAGAAGGCGAGAGAGAGAGAGAGCGAGAGAGCAGCAGCGTTTGGCGGAGAGCTGGAAGCAGAGGTCGGGCGGACAGGCGGGTGGGCGAGCGAGCCAGCCAGAGGGGAAGGGAGGTGGAGGCGGGGCTTGTGAGCCGCCACAGCCAGTCAGAGGCCGGCGTGGTGCTCTGCAGGGTGAATCTTACCCTGGCAACACAATAGAGGGAGAGAGGAAGAGACGGCGGACAGGTGAACAGATGGCTGACTGACTGAGAGACAAGCTGATCAGTGGACTACAGAGAGAGTGTGTGTGTGTGTGTGTGTGTGTGTGTGTGTGTGTGTGTGTGTGTGTGTGTGTGTGTGTGTGTGTGTGTGTGTGTGTGTGTGTGTGTGTGTGTGTGTGTGTACTGTAACACAAAATGCTCACTGCGAGAGAGGAAACAAAGAGAAGCTGAGAGAGAGAGAGAGAAAGGGAAAGGTGCCCATGTTTGTACTGTAGCGTTCACAAAATATCAGCTGTGTTACAGGAGAGGACGAGGGACAGAGAGACGCCGGCGGTGTCCAAAAAACACACCTGAAGAGTGTGATGAAGGAGCGTGGAGGTGAAGAAGGAGGCTTGCTGTGCGAACAGTAATGCCAGTTTCATTTCAGGACAAGTGTTGGTGTTTGAGGACATTTTGTCTCGTCCTCACCTCCTCAGAAGGCTGTTTGAGAGCTGGCCCAGCGTCCCCGGGGGAGGGGGACAGACATCATGAATGTGATCCGGGACTTCGTAGAAACATCCAGTATTAATGTCCTCCTCTTTGAGGTTAACACGTGGTTCAATCTATAATTTTGGTTTATTGATAGTTATTGTTTTGGCCATAATTCCTTGAACTCGCCGAGCTAATGACGACGAAACAAAGCTAGATGGTCAAGAAACACGAGCAGTGAGACGAAATGTGGGCAGAAAGTGAAATTAGCTTCCAGTCTGAGCATTTAAACACCCACCACAGTTTACAGTGGGAGAAAAAGCCTTTCTGGGCCGGTTTGGTCATGTGACCTGCAGTACCGACAGCGGCCACTGCACCAAAATCACCTCAAACACCCAGCGCTGTTCCTCAGGGTTAACTTCCTGTTCCAGCTGCGATACTAACTGTAGTTTTCCTCATGTATAAAAATTACCAGCAACATTTCAAGACGTGCTGACTTCCACTTTTGTCTGGTTTAGTAAATGATCGGTGAGTTCACGCCCTGATCATGTGACGTGCTCGTGTTTCTTGCCATGTGATGTCGTTGACGCTCCTCTTTGCTGTTATCTTCTATCAGTGAGTCCAGCTGGAGCTGGGATCCTTTCAGTCGCGGTCGAGTCAGACGTCGTTAGTGTCGACCAGGTTGGGTGACATCACCGATGGTCCTCACAAGTGCTGCAGTACGAGGCTGTGTGTGTGTGTGTGTGTGTGTGTGTGTGTGTGTGTGTGTGTGTGTGTGTGTGTGTGTGTGTGTGTGTCAGGACATGTGAAGGATGCACCAGCACGGCTCTGTTTGCAGCCTCTTTATCTCTTTGTGTCCTGACAGTCGGGGGCAGGGGTCCACGCCTCGATCACGTCCTCCACGCAGCCCTCTGTCACACGCCGTCATTGTCATGTTGAAGATGTTTCATTTCTATGTGTTTTATTCTCCCTGTGGTTCTTTTGTCGCCTCCATTTTTAGGTCAGAACGCACGCACGCATCAGCACGCCGGCCGCCGCTGAGTGTTTTCTATGAACTGCGGACAACAAAGCGTGCGGCGGCGGCCCGGCGTGCGTTAAATTTGCATTAAGCTGCAGATCAGAGCGCTGACTTGTTGTGGTGAGACCGAGCAGCTGAATCAGGCGACTGTCTCCACGTTGGAACAAATCTGTCTAATAACACGTTTCTGTGGGTAGATAAAACGCCGCTCTGACACCACCGCCATGATAATAACGGCTTCCAGTTTTAATGAGATTCATATCAGAGAGCGCTATTGTTATTAAAACTGAAAGTCTCTTTGCCCAACATCCTCATGGCGTCATTACCTTCTCGTCCTCACCTGTTTTGGGGATTTAAGACTAATTCATCCGAAATGAAAGAATCCGTGTCTCTGCCTCCTCGGGGTTTTGTTGCAGGTACGAGTTCCCGCCGGCTCCGCTGAATTGCACGCCGTTGAATCATCCTCGCCTCGCCGTGATCGTGCGCAGTGGGAGTCGCAGAACATGTGCTTATGTTTTAATCAGACCGCCGCTCGAGCGCAGTCACATCTGACACAGCATAATTAATTAAAGGAAATATCGGCGGTGTGAAATGTTGAATATGATCTAAGAGTTTTTTGTCTGTAATCTATGAAATCATACGCTGTAAAAAGAGACAAAGCAGTGTTTTTGTTAGTTTTAACTGTGGATTGAGTGATTGACACCTTCATAAGCTCATAATGTGTCAGTGTTGAAGAACAGCAGAGAAAAAGCTTTTATGGATCTTCAATTCGACTTGATTTGCAAAACGGTTTGATGATGCAAAGAATGAATGATGATTTGTAGTAAATGAAGTAAAACTCACTTGTTTTCTTCAGATCTAATTAAAAACATCTGCTCTGCTTGTTTCCAGTGTTTCCTAAAATCAGCTTTAATTATTCCTGCTTCGAGACGCTGTTGATCATTTCCATGAAATTCCTGAAAGCAGACGTGATGTAATGTTCGTCTCGAGATGCTGTAATATTTTCAGTTTGAAGAACGACTCGATAAGGGGAGATATTTTTTGCAGTGTGCTACGTTCTCTGTCTTTCTGCTGATAGATTTCGAGGCGAGGGATTTTCTTTTTCTTCTTCATCTCATGCCACTCAGGGCTAAAGCTTGTATTTGGACCACAGAGGGCTTTCCAGCTCCAGTTTAAGATCCATTTTGCTGCGAGGATCTCTGCTTGGCTGTGTGGTCAAGAACCCACCAGGCAAAGCTACTTAACGGCAAATCTCATTTAGCAGAATCCTCTCAAAGTAAGAGCCTCTATCTCTCTCTCCCCCACGCTCCCTCTGTTTCTTCTCGCCCTATCCAAAGTGTGCGAACACTGACACAACCTGACTGCCGTTAGCCACGGCGCTAACACCGCCGCGCGCCTCCTAACACACCCTCTACCCTTCTGCTTCGCTCAACCGGTTTCCTCAGCGCAAAGCTTCACACCAATTAGTAACGCTGTTGATTAGCCGGTGTGTGGAGGTGCGATGCCTCGGTGTGGCTTCTGACATGCGGCTCGGGTGAGTTTCCCGCCCTGGAAAAGGGCCGCGGGCAGCGACAGCGAGCCACATCCGTCCATTTCAAAAGCTTTCTCCATTTGGAGTTTCAGTCAGCGCTTCCTTCACCCTTTTAATCCGTGACTTCCCGCGAGCACCTGCCGGGTGAGCGAGTGCAGGTTCGGTGGTAATAAATGTCTTTGGCGTGGGCGGCAGATGTTACAAATGTTGCCCTCGCGAATCGATCGAGGTTTATCAGAGGTTGAGAACGCGTCATCTGCGAGGCCTCTTCTCTGCTTCTTCAAGACGCTGCTAGAAAACAACATCCTTGTGTGTCATCACCGGGTCAAACTGTTCCCGCTCGCCGTGCAGCGAGCAGTGTGGGCGTCGCTGCAATCAGGATGCTCGTCTGTGTTTGTGAAGTGAAGTGAACGTGGCTTCACAGAGAGTGTCTGAACATCCCCGAAATGTGCATGAGAAATGAAACATAAACGTGCCTCCTTCTCCTCCTCTACCCCTCTCTGACCGCTTCAGACGTTGCGAAAGAAAGGCTTTAACGGCTGCAACAGCCCCGAGCCGGACGGCGACGACTCCATCGACCAAAGCCCGCTAAACGAAGACAAGTACCGCAAGACCGAGGACCTGGACAGCCTCTTCAAGCGCTACGGCGTGAGTACCGTCACACTTTTGTCACCTTATCTAACCTACCCTTTCTCTTCTTTCTCTATCCACCTCTCTTCCTCCTCGTCTGTTGTTTGGGAACGAAGGCTCTGAACAAGAAAGAGCACCGGGACTCTGAGAGCCCAGAACCCGAGGAGCCCTTCTCCCTCACCCCCCGCACTGAGGAGAAATACAAAAAAATTGACGAGGAGTTTGATAAAATGATGCAGAACTATAGGCTGTCAGTGAGTACCGCCCCCCTCTGTGTAACCCCGCCCCCTCCTCATGCTGGTGCGCTGCTGCCGGAGGTTTTTTCCGGCTGCTGACGGCGGCCTGACTACTCACAGAGCACTCGCCTTCACCATTCCCCACCCCTTTACCTCCTTCACTCCACCTCTGACCAACAGCACCTCCCCCCACCCGCCAAATCACGACCCCCTCCGATGGTGTGTGCCCGAGCAAGAGCGGTAGGGCGGAGAGGCCGAGCTGACGTCACGGCAAACTTTAAATCTTAGCTTTAAAAGCAGCAATCTGCAGATTGTTTTCTCCTGCGATCGATTAATAACTTCGTCTATAAAGTCGGAAATTGATGAAAAATGTCTGTCGCAAGTTCTCAGAGCTCAAGGTGACATTTTATTTAGTCCAACCAACAATCCAAAACCCCAAAATATTCACTTTATCATCACACAACAGAGAAGCAGCCTCATGTTTTAGAAGCTGGAACCGAGTAATGACCGTCATCGCTGCGAAGAATCGGCCTTCAAAAGCAATAAAAGGGTTGAAATATTTCTTAAAATAAGCAAAATTACCTGCCAAAGGAACAGGAAAATTCACCGACTAAGATTTTTAAATCAAGAAAACATCCGGTTTCTAAGAAGCCACAGTTATCTTAAAGGAAGAGCAGCTAAAAACAAAGCAGTTTGGTTCCCATCTCATCCAACAGCTTTAGAGTCCTGGAAGTCCTCCATTCAACCATGAAATAACTCCGAACCAGTTAGAAAATCCCAGTAAATCAACTTTCTTTGAGCATTTCCAAAGCTCGAGAGTCACTTTTCCAGAGCCTATTTTTGAAGGTGTTATGTCCTCTGGACAGCGTGTGAGATGGTCCACCTGTGCCGACAGATCTCATATCGTGCTTTATTAAAAAAGGGACTGGTAGGACTCCAGAAGAAGGAGAGGAAAATGTCAGCAGCAGATATGACTTCTGTGAGTAAGAGATCCTCAGAAAAAGCAGCGTCGCACCAAACAGGGCGCGCTTTGCTGTGATTATTCATCTGAAGTTCAGTCATCACAGTCAGCCGCTCCTCAGGAGGATTACGCCTTTAATACACTGTTTCTGCAGCTTCAGTAATGTACAAGAATAAACAACAGAGGCAGAGGAGCGCTAACTAGGTCCCCAGATTTCACAAAAGTTGGCATAGCAACCGTTACCGCGAGAGGAAATCATGCTTTATGGTAATGATCCGCACGTTTGGTGCGTTGTGCCACCGACACCGAGCGTGCAGCGTGCAGACACGCTGAGCCAAGCCGAGCGATGCAGGTAAGAGAGGAGGCCAGGCGTCCGCTGCTAGCTGCTGGTCGCTCGCTGAGGTCGCCGCGGTCCTGACATGATGCAGGCTGTGCCTCCTGACTGGCGCTCTGCCAGGCCCCTCTTTACCGCCGCTGCTGTGCCACTTTCTCCGTGATTCATTCCTCCTCCGTGCTCAATAATGCCATTAATGTCACTTTAATGAGTAGCACTCAATTTACAGCCCCTCTTCCTGCCTGCCTGCTCCTCTGATTGGTCACTTGGGACGGGACGCAGTCACGTTGAGGCGTTGCAGGAGAGTTAGACACCAAATCACCAGTTTTAGCCATCTTTTACCTTAAATATGCTTTTTAACGTGATTGTTGTAATCTGGAGGCTCAGTCGTATCAGAAAGGTTGTGAACAAAATGTTTGACCTTTAGCAGCCCGCTGCTGGGACACGAGCGCCGAGTGTGGCCTTCAGGGACTGCATGAGTATGAACATACATGCATTCATTAGACTCAGAAGAACCTCTAGTTGTTAAAATAATCCAAATGCAGCGTGTGTGCAGCTGAAGGCGTAGAAATGCGCTGCCATGAGGGCTGGCGGGCTGGTGTTAAGTCAAAATGAGGCATAAAACTGGACTTTTCCTCCAAAGCTCAGAAGCTCTCTCACATCCACCTCATGTGTGTCAGCACAGAGCGACGGAGAAAACCAGTCGCCTCTCAACTCTCCGACGCCAAAGCAGGAGAATAGATTCAATCTACCGCCCCTGGAGAGCCGCGGCTCTTGGCGCTCGATGATTGGACGCCGGCCGAGCACCGCTAGCGTCTAGCGTCCCCGCCCCCACCGCCGCGCTGCCCTTCAGCCTCTCTGCCCGCCAGCCTGCCCGGTTTGCCCAGCACACCTTTCACAGGGCACCGGCAAACGGAAGCATACACCACCACCACCCACTCCTCCCCTCAGCATCATAATCCCCAGCATGACAGCTAGGGGCCGGGATATACAAGCTTAATCCCACTTGTACTAAAATACCTCCTGAGGTGGGGAGAGAGCGGCGAGGCAGAGCGGGCAGGACACTTGGCTAGACGAGCCCTGAGCTAACAGAGCTGCTGCTGTCACGCTGCCGCCGCGCTAGGCCAGAAAGACGGGAGCTTTTCCACCGCAGGGCCTCTGGTTTGATCCTTTTCTGGCTCTGAGATTCTGTGTCGGGAAATTGAATAAGAAATAGATTTCCTCCTTCAACGGCTCGCTCTGCGGTGCCCTTGAGCAAGGAGCTGAGCGTCTTGAATGTCTGCTGCAGAGGCTCAGAATGAGAAACATGGAAGTGAAAATGCTGCTCGAGCTGCACATTTAATCGCTCCTAATTCACTTTTCCCGTTTTTGGCCCTCACAACGAATAATCAGTAAACTCTGGCGTTCCCTCAGCAGCACCGAGGCATTTAGATCCTGTTAAAATACCAAAATAATTAAGATTGTAATTCAGTGAAATGCTGACTTTAACCCAGTACTCCGACGATCACGCTGAGATTAATGTTGTCGCAGTGCAAACTTTCAGATCCAGTGATGTGAGGTTATGACCTGCAGTGCTGCACAGATTTACATACAGAGAACAGACGCTTCTCCATGTGGCCTCTGAGTTCAGATCACAACAAACACAAAGCGTCGATCCTAAGATCCAAAAGGCTTCCAGGACAAGAGGGAGGGAACGGCAGACCAGGCCATGAGTTAAATTCACTGTGATGCAGCCTCGCGTCCAGGAAACACACCCTGGTTGAGAGAGCTCCTCTGAGGGAAACAGGGTAGTTTCTCTTCCCTCTTTTTGTTCTCACCCGAGCCTCCAGAGAAGCTCCCAGTCATCTATTCACCTGACAGCTTCTCAGCCTGCGCCTGCAGGACGGCGAGCGGGGCCCAGTTAACCCTCGTCTGATTTAAAGTCACTTGTAATTTGCCAGAAAGGAGTCAGTCTCCTTGCAAGCTTTAGAGAAGGAACGAGCCGTGCGTCAGTCCAAAGCTGGATGTTTAAATCTCAAAATGAAGCCGGATCAGAGAGACTGATGAGACTCCTGATGCAGTTAAAATGATGCACACAGGACGAGAGTTTCAGAAATGGAAATACTAGAGGTGAAAAATCTAAATTCCTCCAAGAGATTTCAGACGAGCCACCAACAAACTCTGTAAAACTTTAGTGTTTAAAATGAGGAAATGTCAGATTTTCTTCATGGATGTATCTGCACAGATGTATTTCCTGTGAACGCGCCGTCTGATGCTGCTCAGACTTCCTCTCGCTTTAATTTGATCTACAGTTTGCCTTGAGGTTGGCGCGTCGTCTAAACAAAAGGTCACCGGTTCGATTCCCTCGTGCCGTTCAGCCAAACGGTCCCGTCCTGTTCAGGATCAGACCTAAACACCTGAACCCCTTCAGCCCCGAGAGGATAACCCTTCTGTAGTGTTTCCACACCTCCGTCCCCTTTGCACTAACCCTCCACCCCCTCATCCACCCCTCCATTCACCCGTCCCCCCCTCCACCCTCTGCTTGGCCGGTGTGCTGTGGTGCAGTGCTGTTAGCTGCTGTCTTGGTCACCACTTAGCGTCCAGCTCCGTCTCCTGTGCAGACTCTGATGGGTGAACTTTGCGCCTCACAAAGTTGAAGAATCAGGTTTCTTTGACGTTTGCTAGTTTGACCTCGCGCGTCGTTTCTGCTTGAACAGACAGCAGTAAAATGTAGTGCCAGCTTCATTTTACAAGAGGATTTATGGGTTTAACTGTCCAATAACAAATAGATAGTAAATAAAAATGTATATGGGGTTAAATTAAGCTTTTCTCTTTCTAGGAAATTCCTTTTTTCCCTGTAATTAGAACCAGACTTCGTCGTCTTCTTTTCAGTCACTTCAGCTGAAAATCCAAAATTCTGAAGCATTGCAGAGGGACGAAGAGGCAGAGATGGAGGGCAGGAAGGTGCCCTCGTCCTCCTCTGCGTTAAACTGGGTCCCAGGCTCTCTGAGTGCAGTACAGCGCAGCGCTGGCCCATATTCTATAATTAGAAGTCCTTCTTTCAGACTGAGTTGGAACAGGGTGAAATGGGCCGGGTGGCTGGACGAGCCGAGGTCCTCGCCCTTGATTTTTCCAGGACCCCGAGCTGTCCGATCATCTGCCTTCAGAGGTCGGCTCAGGCGACACAGCCGCCCATTAAAAAGCAAGCAGCAGCGAGAGGCGACAAAGCGGTTTCCAACCGTTAGCCGACGACGAGGCCTCGAGATGCAAAGTGTTTAACGGGAACGTTTCGCAGGCAGTCCGATGCGCTCGCGTTCCCGGTGAGGAGCGCGTGTCGGCGGGGTGGTGGGATGTAGCTGGAACGTCACCCGACGCAATAACCCGCTGCTGCCACACGAGTTTTAACCCGGCATGAGATGTGAAAGGCAGCACAGCTTTTTGGCCTCTTCACCGAGTCACCCTGCATGCTGAGACTGTGTGTGCGTGTTGGAGATTTGATGTGTGTCGGCTTGAAGAGTTCATTTCCAAAACGCTCTTTGTAGCTTTTGAGGAAAATCCTGTTTGCAATGTTTTTGTTCATTTTAGCCACTGAAGTCCTCAGAAACCTTCTCATCAAGTCATTTTGCCCTAAAATGTTCATTTATTGTCTTTTACTCTCAAGAAACACAACTCAGATATCGTCGATTAACTGAGAAGGTGGAGATTTTGGTAAATGTTATTTCATTTAATGAGAGCCGAGGTCAGCGTTTTTAAATTGATATCAGATAAAACAATTCTTCAGTCATTTCAGGTTGAAATCAAATGTTTGTATGCCTGAAAAAAGTCTCCAGACTTTCATTCATGGGCTCTAAAAACATTCGATTTCACTCTGCAAAAAAGCCCAAAAACGTCTTTCTGGAAA
This sequence comes from Chaetodon trifascialis, assembly GCF_039877785.1. Taxonomy (NCBI): domain Eukaryota; kingdom Metazoa; phylum Chordata; class Actinopteri; order Chaetodontiformes; family Chaetodontidae; genus Chaetodon; species Chaetodon trifascialis. Next base: position 29,312,457 of record NC_092062.1, on the reverse strand, counting down.
CTTCTGACGTCTGATTTGACATCATTAAAAAAAAAAAAAAAAAGCTTCAGAGGTTTCCAGAAATGAATATTTGTAGTTTCTCTTTTGGAGACAGGTGAGCAGATGAACGTCGAGGTTTTTTCTCTTTGTGGTTTGTTGCTGTTGGACAGAAGCTGTTTTCATCCTGATGTGAAGTTTTGGAAAGACTCTTGTTCTGATTGGTTGGCGTGTTTTTCACCTGCGGGCTCGTTTGCGCTGCTGCAGATCACTAACTGATCACCTGTCCGTTACTGTGTGTGTGTGCGTGTGTGTGTGGTGGCACACATCTGAGCCCCGCCTCTTCCTGTCTCTCCACCAGTCTTCAGTTCCACAGCCCACCTTCTCCATGCCAGTCACCGTGCCAGTATCCAATCAGAACGCAGCAGCGGCGGCAGCTCTCCAGTTCAGCAACAACCCCGGCGGCGCCCTGGTCACCACCACCTCCTTTGTCACCTCCACCCTCACAGATCCCCGCCTCCTGTCGCCACAGCAACCAGCTCTGCAGAGGAACACCGTGTCGCCAGGGTTACCGCAGCGACCTGCGAGCGCAGGTAAGCGCCGGGCTGAAGCACAGCTGGACTGGAGGTGCTCGTGTGCAGCTCCACGGCCGCTTTGTGCTCATGTGAATCAATCATTTGTGGCGTTTTCACAGAAATAAAGGTCCAGTTTGAACGCTCCCGGCTGCTGATTGGTCCGGCCGGCATCACGTGCTCGCTCTTTTAAATGCCAGCTGATTGGTTGGCTCGAATAATCCTCTGATGCGCAGCAGCTGATGAGGGTTGCATGTCTGAAAGCAGCGACGGCACAGAGATCAATGCCGGAGTTTGGCGCCGTAACCTACGCTGAAATCGCTTCAGAGAGGCGGAAGTGACGACAGGTGACATGCTTCACTGCACGCAGCAGCACAGGAGTGTGTGCACAGAGCACATGTATGCAGAGGTAGACAAAATAATGTGAACAGCATGTGACAGAAAAACGCTCGTCTTTATGGACAAATAGACAGTTTCGTTCGTTGTATTATGACTGTAAGTGTCTCTTTTGTTGGTGTCTGGTAGCTTTCCAGCTGACCTCACATCACGGCGTCCTGCAGGCCAACGACAGGATTTCAATGAACACTCACTGAGTGAGCTTAAGGGAAACAACATGGCCGCTGCAAACTCAAACTGATTTGAAGGCTAGTTAGCCCTCCTCCTGTGTTTGGCCTCCTTTCTGGACAGTTTGACTCGTCGTCACCTGCGAGTCCGCTCGCTTGGCGTCCTCCACACGTGTCACAGCTCGCCTTCGTCTTCGGGCCGCCTTTATAGACGCGTTTGTGAAGACGTCAGGACGGCGTTTGCAGAGCAGCAGAGCGAGCCGCTGTATTGATGTCCGGCCCTCGTGTGAGTAACTCCTGTTTGTCAAAGACGTGCGCGGCGCCTCGTAATGACAGGAATCCATCACTTCCTGGAGCGAGGCTGCTTGGCTCCTGAGCGCCCGCCCGCTGCCTCTGTGTGGCAAACCAATCCTTCACCCTCTGACTAAAAGGATTTGTGCCCCATTTTTGCGTCTCAGACAAGGTTACTTATCAAGCTTTGTTCCGACCAGCGTAATCTCATTGTAAGTCAGAATTAGGTGATGTAACGCGCAACAAATGCATTACAGCATCTTTCATAACATGCCGTTCTCCGAGGCAAGAGGGTTTCACATAGCAGTAATGGACCCGCTCCTCCTCCTCCTCCTCCTCCTCATAACTTCAGCCGTGCAAATGCTCGGCTGTACCCTGCTATGCATCCCACATTACCAGAGATGGATTGGGTTCATGCCGTTTGCTTATTGGTGTTTTTCCGTGCGTCCGAGCAGCCAGATATTCTTCAGCCGCCCTGAATGACCTCAAGTTTCTGCCTTTCTAAAGAGCCAGAAATCGAATGTGCACCGCGACGTGGAAGAAGTGTCAGGCCAGAAAAATGCTGCTTTGGAGGAAAAACGAGACAGAAGTGTAAATCCATGTTGTGCTGTTTGGGAATATCTTTGACATTTTAAGGCAGCTGCAATAGATTTTTATTTATTTTTGCCCATTTGGGGGCGTCTGTAAACACAACATTGACATATAAAGCTAATTAAACATCCAGCAGCGTTAGCCTTCAGGTCACTGTTGCTCTCTGTGTTTGCAGCTCTGTTCAGCTGAGCAGCGACGCTGAAGCTGAAGCCCAAAACAATGAACTGAAAGGTGCTAAAAGGCTCCGCAGAGCTTCGCTTTGCTTCACCAGGGTTTGGCGTCTGCATCTCGTTTAGCCTTTTCTCACGACTCTGGCTGTAAATGCTCAACTCATGTCAAAATACACTTCAAAATAAAAGCTCAGGGGTTCATATTTTAGTTCTTTAAACGATGCCCAGCCTTAGTTTCAACACAGGCGGCAACTAAATCCGTTCTTTCTCCTTTTAAAATGATTTTACTCTAAATATACCATAAGAGCAGTTGAGACCCGGTGAAACAGGCACTTGAAATTAACTGCTAATGCAGAATTGAAACCAATTATGGCCCTTCATGGAGTGAAGTGAGCGTCAGCAGCACTTGTTTAACGACGCTCTTGATTTAATGATGATTTTCGAAATGTCACGTGCAGCTCAGGTTTCTGTTTGCTGTAAATACTCTGAACGGCGTCTCGTGTGCTCTTGTCTTCCAGGCGCTCTGCTAGGAGGAGATCTGGGGAACTCAAACGGAGCGTGCCCAAGTCCAGTCCGTGAGTACTCCCTCTCTGCTCCTGTGTTTTATCCGGACGTCTCCGAAGGCGGCCGAGCGCCGCAGAATGTTTTATGTGTGGCAGCAGGCGGTCACGTGTGCGCAGCTCAAACACACAAGCAGGCAAACACCTGTTGACTGGCAGCAGCTGAAGGTCACAGCGTCAAGCTGCTTGTCCACAGTCCAAAGAACAGAAGGGGCTCGGGCTGGTGGGGAGAAACAGGAGGAGAGTTTGCAAAGGGGGACAGAAAACTGCTGAAAAGTTTGTGATGCTCCTCAGCTGCGCTTTTTCCAGACATGCGACGTGCTGTGGCAGCATGGCTGACGCGGCGTCGAGCGCCAGCTGCTGCAGATACCTGAAAGTATGAGCTCGACTTTTCCTTCCTCTCACCTGTTTGTCCGACGCATGAAGTCCAGCTCGATGTCTCTTGAAGCTCCATAACCAATATTTTAATACGAATTTGAGACGACTGATTCTCTGATTCACACAAACAAAACATCATTTCCCTCTTCGTCCTTCGTGTGCAGCCGTGCAGATGGCTTCAGCTGACGGTGCTGACACTTTGAGACGTTTGAAGACCTGATCAGAAGGATTCATGGACGTCACTGCGGACAAACCCTCACTGGGAATATTTCTGTTTGGTGGGAAATCAGCTGAAAACAAACCTCTTAATGAGACTCCAGGTTTCCTTCCCTCTGACCAATCAGAAGCGAGTGACGCTGCGTCCGCTCCTGCTGAGTCGAGTTCTGTAGCCGCTGCCAAACGCAGCTAATCAAGACTGCGGTCGACTGGTTTGATCGGATGTGATTGAGAATCAACCAACCCGCCGACTGTCAGGTTCAGATGAAGCTAAATCGTGATTGGTGCACAGAAGAAGAGTCCCGCCCACCGCAAACCAGTGTAGAAGATCACAGAAAGAAAATAAATAAAAAATATAGCAATAAACTTTATTTGTGAGGCACCTTTTGTGCAAGAAATCCAAATGTTTAAAGTAAAAAAAAACAAAGAAAAATGAATGCATGAGATGGAAAATAAAGGCAAAGTAAAACTATGACATTGATAACTTTACCATTGTTAAATATGTATTAATGTATAAATAGAGTACACAGAGTGCATAAAATCCTTTCAGAAACAGACGTCTCTCATGTCAAGAGAGCGAAGCTGCAGCTGATTGAGGAAATCGAGCCTGTTCAGCTGATTCCACCTTACGGCCATTTTTCACGCATGTGGCTGACCGCCCGCTCCTAATCCTGCCTGCAGAGCTGTGATTGGTCGATCAGCCGGACTGTGCGAGTGGCTGAGCGAATCGGGGCCTGCGAGGTGATTCTGGAAGGAGGCGAGCTGGAAGCTTTGAACGTCACATTTGAGTGTTTGAGTTTCGCTGTGAGCGGCGAACACGGGGATCCTGACTGGCCGCTCGGCCTCCCCGTCTTCACCCGCCGCTCCTCCCCCTCCTCATCTCTCCATCTGCACCCCCTCCCTCCTCTTTCATCCTGTCTCTCTCAGCTGTTCCCCCTCGTCTCCTCTCTGGAATTATCTGCCGCCCCACCCCCCGATCCAACTGTCCCTCGTCTTGGCACCGGCCTCTCCTCAGAGGTGACTTTGACGCTGGCCAGAGCTCTCCCCTTAAATCCCATTAGCCGGCACAGATACCGCCAGCCGGCCTGGAGTAACAGATATGGTTGGAAGGTGCTTTTTCTTTCCATAGTCGCTTGATAAACGCATCGTCTCGGTGAGGTGGGCCTGAAGAAATCAATACATTTATATTAACTTCCCTGCGCTGTATCAGAGGAATATTGATATTAGTGTGTCAGAGCTATTAATGAGTCTGTTTTATGATGCACGAGTGTTGTTGAAAGACCGGTTTGTGTTACAATTCGCTCAAAAGAGGAAGTGCAGATCGTAATATCACAAAGTCAGATCGCTCCTGTCGGAGGATGATGGCATGTCAGAGTATAAATAGAGTCGTAGTTGGTCGTTTTCCAGCTTTCTGGATTCTCACTCTGCGGTCGAAGCCGTTAAAGTCAAGCTTTCCTGAACGACGTTCAGCAGTGAGCCGTTGTGTTCGGACTCGTTTCTCTGGGTTCTGCTTGAAATTAATGAGTCAGCGTTTCCAAAAGCCTTGACCTTACCGCGATGTGATTGGCTGACAGCTTGGACCAACAGGTGCTCTGATTTAGGTTGGTGTAGCGTCTTCAGACTTCAGAGTGTTTCTGTTATTCTGGGTTTAAAGTTTCCAGGTTTGGAAACATTGAATTTGTATATTACACATATATTTCCTGCTTTTTGGTGACGGACGTCGGGGTGACTCCTCCTGCGTCGAAACCTGAACCCTCCTCCTCCCAAAACTCCCCTCAGGTGACCTGATCCACCTCCTTCCTCCCCTCGCTCTCCGTTATCTCTGATCTCTCTCTGCCTCCTCCTTTCTCATGTCCTCCTCCTCTTTCTTTCCCCACTCTCTCCGTTCTTCTTCTCCTCCACCAGTGTCTCCTTTCCTCCTGTCCTCCTGTTCCTCTCACTTCATGCTCTGACCCCATTTTTTCTGTCCCCTCCTCTCTTCTTCTCCATCTCCCCTCCTCATCTTCCTCCTCTTTGTCCTTCATCTCTTCCACTTCCTTTCTATCTCCACCTTTTTCTCCCATCTTCTCCTCTTCTCTGCCGCCCTCCCTTCCTCCCTTCTCTCCCCCGTCCTCCTCCTCCTCCTCCTCTCTTGGATCTGTCGTTCTCAGCTGTTGTCCAGGGACTTGGGGCTCCGGGAATGTCACCATTGACGTCACTCGGCATTCCTCACATTCCCACGCCCGGCCTCGCGTAATAGGAGACATCACACACACACGCGCACACACACACACGCACACACACACACACACACACACACACACACACACACTGAGGGCGCTCAAACACTCTTGCACATGTAAAGGGTACATACAAACAGTCAGCAGGCATAAATAAAGCCACGGACACATCAACATGTTTCCTGACTCACTCACACTCTCAGAATAGGAGTGTGTTCATGCATGCATCAACAGTGTAAACAACAAACACACACACACACACACACACACACACACACACACACACACACACACACACACACACTAGGGCTGCCCAAATTCAAGCATTTGTTCGACTGTGGGAAAAGACGCATAATATTTGACCTGTAGTGACCTTCTGAATCAGAAATTTACCGTTTGAAGAGGTTTGTCATGTGATCCAGCAGAGGGCGCTCTAAAAATTCACCCTCAGCTTCACCAAATGCACGTCAGTAAGCTAAGCTAGTAATAACGAAGCATGTGTAGAAGCAGGGTGAGGAGGTATTTTGGGGTCTCTTGCAAAGTAGCTGATAAAGTTTGTCGACTTTGTTCGAAATCTGCCTTCGTCATTAACCAGAGACTCCAGCTCTTTAGTCTTTTCTCCTCTTCTCTCCTGGACACTCATGAAATCCGTTTCCCCTCCGGTCGACAGTCAACATGGACGAGCAGAGACTAACTACGTTATTCTGCAGACAGGTTAAGAAGCGAGGGTGGAGATAAATCCGCTTTTCAGTCCCAGAAGTTAGAAAAATAAACTCTAAACACTAAAAAATGACAAATATAATAAAGGAGGACAGCTTTCAGTTTGCTCTGGCTGTGCCCTGTCTGAGGCTGACTGTGCTGGAGTGGTACATTTTTGAGGTAGGACTCTGCTTCTCCACATGTTTTTGTGTTAAAATATATTTTTCCACAATTTACCCGAAATCCTCATAATTACTTTCAAACCAGAAAGTGTCTCGGGTCCATTAAAAATGACTTTAGCGAACAGAGAAACACATAAAAAAGCCTGAAAAACCTGCACAGTACAGTGTAACACACACACACACACACACACACACACACACACACACACACACACACCTCAGGCTGTGTCTGTGGGGGGGTTCATGTTGGCTTGAGGGCACCTGCAAGAGACACACATTTCAGTTACACACTCAAACAGAAACTCACTTTCACACAGTGTGTGTGTGTGTGTGTGTGTGTGTGTGTGTGTGTGTGTGTGTGTGTGTGTGTGCATAACTCAGGGTCACCACAAAGCTGTCACCCTCTCCTTTTACTCACAAACATGAACTTAACGCAACCGGCAACAGATTCCCATCAGTCACTGACGCACACACGCCTCCTCAGCGCACGTTACGCAACACACACACACACATACACACACACACAGGGTTGCCGGATTTCCCAGAAACACCTGATGCTGGGAGGATCCACTGTGCGTCAAAGGACACAGGTGATCTCTGTCAGATGCCTGCTGGGAAATAAATTCCTCTCCTTCCTCCCTCCTCCTTTCTTTCCTTACCACCTTCCCTTTCTCCCTACTTCTATTTCCTCCCTTCCCTCAAAGCGTCCTTCCTCCTTCTGTCTCCTTCCCTATGTCCTTCCTCTCTATCCTTGCCTCTTCTTCACTCTCTGCCTCCTTTTCCTCCCTTTCCTCGTTCCTTACATTCTACTTTTCTCTCTCCCTCAACCAATATTTCCCTCCTTTTTTATTTTCTACCTCCTCTGTCCTATTTTCTGAAGACTTTGCTGCACTTTTCTGGGTTTATTTGCTTTTAATAAAATAATCGTAAAGGATATTTATATTGTGCTTTTCTTAACAACATTCCAAAGTACTTCACAACATAAAAACAGATAAGGCACATAAAACGATGAAAAGGACGTGAGTTTCTAGAAGAGATTTAAAAGAATTTAGAGAGTGAGTTCAGCAGGCCGAGGGTCACCAGCAGGCCAGTAGAAGAGTAGTGAAACGTATTGCAGTAATCGAGCTGAGAATAGATGGAAGCATGTAGGACTATTACAGTTAAATATGACCTGATATAAACACTTGTGATCATCAACACAAAGCTGAGCATTAAACATCACCCTCAGATTCCTATCAGGCACCAGAGGAGCAGAACGACTTCAGCCTTGTTATCATTACATTTAAGGATATTCTGGGACATCCAGGATTTGATATCAGAGAGGTGGGTTGTGAGATTAGCTCGGTTGCTACGATCTGGCCAGGATGTATATAGAAAACAGAAAAGGGCCGAGAACTGAGCCTGGAGGGACGCCACGATTCAACTGTGATGCCCAGAGTGAGAGGAAGCCTTCTGCTGCCGAGGTATGTGAGTAATAAGCTCAGAGCCGAGCCTTTGATGCTTCGCGGGTCTCCAAACAACGTAAGAGGAAGCTGACTGAGTGTGTTAAAGGCAGCCCTTCAGACTAAAAGCACTAAAATCAGCAGTCGCTTCTGTCTGCAGCAGGTCGTCAGAAACAACCAGTAACTCCAGATGAACTTTCCCCAGCAAACTCCCAACCCTCCTCTGTGGTCTCTTCATCAGTACAACCTCAGGCTTCTCCCTCCTCCTCCTCCCTCCGTTCATCCCTTCCTCCCCCGCCGCCTCCATCACCCCTCTTTTCACTGTCACTGTGTTTTTTCTTCTTGCCACCTCACGTTGAGCTGTTAGTGCTCATTTGCTGTTGTTGTCAGGTTTAGTTCATGGGGTGTGTGTGTGTGTGTGTGTGTGTGTGTGTCCTTGGAGTGTGTGTGACTGAGATGAAGCAGAGTCACATGCCGCTGTCGTCTGGAGGCGGCATCATGGTGGACTGCTATCTGCTATCACACACACACACCCTGACTGCCTGTCCAAGGGGAATACAGCCTCTGTGTGTGTGTGTGTGTGTGTGTGTGTGTGTGTGTGTGTGTGTGTGTGTGTGTGTGTGTGTGTGTGTGTGTGTGTGTGTGTGTGTGTGTGTGTGTGTGTGTGTGTGTGTGTGTGTGTGTGTGTGTGTGTGTGTGTGTGTGTGTGTCAAGGCTGGGAAAGTCCCTGCTGTCCCTCTTTTTATACACACATCTTTTTTTCCTCAGCTTTATTGAAAAAAAGAAGCAGCACAGAAAAAACTTTTAACAGAATCAAAACGATATAAATGTGAAAAGGAAGAATTGGAAACTTTAGTTTGAATGTTTCAGTAATATTCCTGAGAAGCGGAGGTCTCAGGCGCACACGCGCACACGCGCACACACAGCCTGTCGTGTCTCAGGTGTTGTCCTTTCGTTCAGAGTAACTGTTGCGTTGCAGTGTAGGAGTTTGGAATGTGACCAGTTTGAAAGGAGGGTGCGTTCGCTGACGTGATGCTCTGTAATGTTGCTGGAATGCGGCCGTGAGAAAGAAACAGAAAAGCAAAGTTACTCCACACTGCAAAAAAACAAAAGTTTATTTTTTTCTGTCATGAATTAATAAGTCGGTGTGTTATGTTTCCTTCCCGTCAGCGAACAGCGAGCGCGTCTGATCTCCGTCCTCTGTGTCACGGAGCTCCATGTCGTCCAAAAACTATTAAAAACACATCAGGAGCCTCACTGTGGCACCGGCTGACATGTTCCTTCATTACCATGAACACACACTGTGGTTTACTATGACTCACACACACACGCCGTCCTGCTGCCACAAATACTCACTACAGCACCAAATATGGATTAATCCACCACTAAAAATAGTCCCCAACAAATTCACACACATGTTTCCCTCCGTTTGAGTCATGTTTGATAGGCGCTGCAGTGAGCAGCTGCTTTTAAAGGTTCACCTCTTCAGCAGGAACCAATGAGCCACAGACAGGAAGTCCAAGCGTTGAGAGACGGACCACACATTGTTGGCTTTGGTCGATAAGAAATATATCACCAGCCTTATCCTTTAAAGCCTAAAAGTAAAAGAATATGAAGTATAATTAAAGACTTTTATTTGAATAAACGTCTTCAGATGAGGTCACACAGTGGTGATTGACTCTCAGCTCATGAAAGGATTGCTGTATTTATGTATTGCAGTACTATGAACTGGGTGTTGTTTTTGACATCCCCATAAAAATGAAGTTCCTGCTAATGCAAACTGAGCATTTCCTGCTGCTGCAGCTTCACATTAAAAGCATTTAACTGGCAAGCAGAAATGGACTTTTATTACGAAGCAGTCACAGGAAATACAGTGTTTGACAGAGAGCTCATCAAAAGTGAGGCTGCAAAACAAACAAAACAAAAGTCATTTTTGGCCATTTTTGACAGGATCAGGTTCATGTATGTCAGGAAGTGATGGATGAAGAGCTGCAGGCTGCACACCTCCACCTTCTCGCCAGGTAACAAACTCCTTTCAGAGTCACTGCGTCCTGCTGGAGCTGCTGCAGCATGAAGTCAGACTGTGTTTGCTCACAGACTGATGGAAAAGTCTGTTATTGGTTTGTTTTCCCGCTGAATTCTGTCACCTGTAGTATTAAACTGGTTTTGTTGTTACTGCGAGTCACTATCAGCCAGGACTGAAGCTGCCTCTTTAAGAAAATAAGCCTTTCAGAGCCCAATAACAGTCCACACTGATTCAGTCAGAAGGACATTTTTTGCAGTGTGGGATGGAAAGAGTCCAGGGACATTAAGTGTGTTTTCCACTGAACGGCGAGACGACTGAAACAAAGGAGGAAAGACGTGGAGAGAGAGAAAATAAAATGTTGTGGAGAGAGAGAGAGAGGAAGGGTTTGATGGAGGAGCGGCAGAAAAATCAGAGCGCCGCCAAAAATCACTGTTTGAGCCGCAGAAACGATGAGGAGCATGTGGTGCACAGAGCCGTCCAACTCGCTAATGAGAACACACACACACACACACACACACACGCATGCACACGCACACGCAGGCTGACGAGCTCAGGCGGAGTTCACAGGTAGCATCAGAACATCAGAAGAGACAAACGCAGCCTCGTCCGTCCCTCCCTCGTCTCTAAACCTCTGTCCCCCTCTGTCTCTGTCTCCCCAGCTAACGGCTACATCAGCGCCAGGGCCTCCCCGGGCCTCCTCTCCGTGTCCAACGGGAACAGCCTGGGGAAAGTAGTCCTGGCTAAGTCTCCGCCTCCGCCCAGCCCTCAGATGGTCAACAGCCGCAAGCCGGACCTCAGGGTCATCACCTCGCAGAGCGGCAAGAGCCTCATGCAGCTGGTGAGGGGGGCACAGCTACGGCAGCCACACGGGGACAAACGGGGCGGAAAATGTAGCCAGAGATGAATGTGGACTCTTCTGGTAGCTGCGAGCGATGGGCCTCATGCAGGAAGCTGAGACGTGTTTGAATGACGAGAGAATCGTCGCCTTCAGCCTTTTTCTCATGTAGAATTTTTCCCTTCCTGTCGTTCAAGTCGTGTACAGATGCAGAGTTTTAGCGCCTTCAGGCTGAATTTAGGCTTTAAATGTGTCGACAGGTTCAGCTTTATCTCAGCGTGAAAGCTTTGTTCTGCTGACGTCTGATAGCAGGTGGAGCTCAGCCCACGACAGGCCACCTTATGTAGCAGTTTAGGGGCGTTGCTTATGCTAATGAGGAAATCTCAGGAAAGCACCCTGACGAATGAACGGCTGGTGTTCATCCAGTTAAAGCCAGCACGTAAGGCGAGTTTGTGCAGGTGGAGTTTGGAGGAGGTTTAGCGTCAGGATCTGAAAACGTTCTCGCCTTATGTGGAAGCTGGATTTCAGGAGATAGTCTGCACCCATGACCTATAAAGGCTGTCACCATAAAGAATAAACGCAGCTCTCCAGATTTTCATCTCTGCGCATCAGTTAATTTAGGTTTCCACAGCCTTTGAGCCAAAGGCTCTCCGTCGTACGCTGCAGACTTGACTCAGAAGTCACGTTTCCACCGATGAATCCCAGGCAGTTTAAAAAGCATGCCTCACGTCCTGATGTGAATGTTCCTCCTTTCTGTTGCTCCATTCAACATCTGGATCCACTCGCTCTCCTTCAGCCAGCCATCGATCACTGCGGCTGCGTTTTGACTTTACGGGAAAACTGGAGAAAAGTTTCACTATGAACAAACTTAGACTTTAGTCGACTTTAGATGGAGTCATGTGTTGATATCTTGCTGCAGTCAGTTGTTGTAGGAGGGTAACCGTCCTCTGTTTTCTCCCCCCCGCCCCCCCTCCACTGGCCGTGCAGACAGAGGAAGAGCTGGAGTTGGTGAGTGAGGTGAATAGACTTCTAGACTTTTAGCCTGGTGGATGTGGTGTCGAACTCTGTGTGATCTCACCAAGCATGAGTGTGACACTGTCAGCAGACGCATCCCATCAGGGCTGACTCAGTGACACCGCCGCTATGACGAGAATAGAAGAAGAGCGGCTCGAGCGTCAGAGCACGGTGGACTCAGAGCATGGCAGCGACAGACACGCAGCGGGCCGATCAGCTGGTCGCACGGCTTCCTTCCTCCGCTCGCTGTCCAGTCACAAACAGGACTTTCACCTGCTGACGTCCCAGAACAGTGAGAGGAAGCATTTATGCAGAAAAACAGCGTGAACACAGTCTTTAAAGGACATGTTTCAGTGTTTTCACTCCCAGTTTGCGTTTAGTATTTAAAACAATATTCATTTTCATTTTGGCAAATACACTTAATTGCTTTCTTGCAGAGCGTTAGATGAGAGTATTGATACCGCTCATGTCTTTAAGTTAAATATGAAGGTTCCAGCAGCAGCCAGCTTACTTAGCTTAGCATAAAAACTGGAAACAAAGGCGAAAGCTAGCCTGAAAACACCTGTAAAGCTCACTAAATAGCACGCTGTGTCCAGACTGTGTCTCATTTAGTCTGTGCAGGAGTTTTTGTGGCAAACTTTTTCTTGGCTAAGTTTTAGATTTAGCACACAGATGTGAATGACATCAATTTTCTCATCTAACTCTTGGCAAGAAAGCATATTTCCCGAAATTTAGAAATATTTTTTCAGTCTTAATGACTTGAAAACATCTCTTAGCAGCATAGATGTGTTTTGTACTCCCTCTGGAAATGTGCTTAAAATGCAAAACGAAACGAAACTGCAGTTTTCCATTTCCAAAAAAATCTTCTGTTTTTATGTAGAAAACAATGTGCATTTACTGTAATCTGCTGATTTTTATATCTAACTAATATATCTAAAAGCCACCCAATAAAAACATGTTATTTCCTTCCAAACATCCAGTTTAGAAGCAAAAAAAACGTAACAATGTTGCATTTTGTGACAGAAATGATTTTTTTTAAAGACAAAGAGACAGAAGTAGAATCGTGTTTGCGCTGAGCTGAACGTGGCGGCACAGCGGAGCTGAACGGGACGTTTGTGCTGCACAAACAGTCCACGGAGGGAATGCTGAGGGACCCGGAGCGACCAGCTGACTCTGCGCTCCGTGTGGAAGCTGCCCAGCATGTGCATGTTTGGTTTCACCTGCGTGTCGACGCTCCGAGGATCGGAGCGGAGGACGATCGCAGAGTCTCCGACCTGGAGCGCAGGCGGACATGTTGGAGCCCGCACGCACACACACATGCATGCTGACGTGTGTTCATGCACATTTCCCCGCACAAACACACACAAGCCTCAGAGCAAACACACAACTCACGTTGTGTATGAATTCCCAGCATACCTCTCTGCACACATTCACTCACTTTCAGCGCAAACACTCATCCCCACTCGTCTCCTCTGTCAGCCTTGTCGATGCATGCGTTCCTGTCAGCATGACTCTCCAGCACGGCGCCGCCGCTCATAACACCTCCCACCGTGACGCTACATCGACAAGCGCCCGGCCCCGGCGACAGCGTTGCTGTGCAAACGCCACCTCGAGCTGCGAGACGCTTCTCATGTTGCACGCAGATGTTAAGGTGCGACAGAAGTTAAACGCCTCAGAGAGCCGAGGCTCTCGCAGAAACGTCTGCGACACGATGAATAAAACATCCACCGCTGGCCAAGTGATGTAACTCTTCATCATGTCAGACTTCAGATATGCGTTTGTTTTAGACTCTCTGGTCTGCCAATAAAACTTCAAATGTGGCAGGAAAACTGAGGCTTGAAACTTAATTAGCTGCACTCGAGCTTCAGTTAGCAGAGGCTAGGTATTTGTTTTTCATTCCAGCTACAAGCAGAACAAGCTGTGTTTATAGAGAAATATTTCAGTAGTAACGGTGCCATTAAATTGTTCTCAGTCGCATTACGAGGTCTCTGCATCCACTCTCCGGTACAGCGGAGAGCACATGCTAACCATTATCATGACTGCAGTCGAAAATGGATGAAGTCATGTGCCGTGGACTCCTACGCTCGGCCCATAAAAGGAGAAAAGGGCACGACTCGTGGAACCGGACCAGGTTTTCTCACGACACTGGATGCAAAGATCCAAGAAAGAAAGGCTTTGGCTGTGATTGTCAGATGGATGAGAGAGTTTTTACATGATAACAGGTTCAAATCCTGTTCAGTGTAAACCAGAATTCTGCAATCCCACCAAAAATCTCAGATTCAGTCACACTTGTACCAGACTCTCATTGCATTATTTGTGAGATGCAGATAATCGTTCCAAGAATCGATTTTCTAAAACATTCCTGAAGTTCTAAAGAGATCAGAACGCTCATCGTTTAGCTGGAGGTCCCACCTCTTCCACCTCCAGTGTCTCAATGTCCATCTTTCTGTCTTCCCAGAATGCTCAGCGGCTAGGTGGCTCCCAGGTGGCGCAGCCGCTCACCACGCCGGTGGTCTCCGTGGCGACCCCCAGTCTCCTCGCGCCCTTCTCCGGCATGCAGACGTCCTACAACACTGGTAAGACAGTGAAGGCGGCAGGATGGGACGTGTCCCTTCACATCAGAGCAGAAAGACTCGCGTTAAAACAACGGAAAGACCAAATCTGCATGACGTGGTGAAAGCTGGTGTAGAGAAACGTGGAAAGTTCCCGGCGTGAAGCCACGAACCAGCATGAATATTCACTTTGTTCGCTGTGTGCGAGCTTCACTCCACTTCAAAGGTCTCCATTAATATGGATCAGCCTGATTAACATGTGATGTAAAACAATCCCCCTCTCCTCTCCCTTTCTCTGTTTTCTCCCCGTGTCTCAGAGTACCAGCTGACGAGCGCTGATCTCACGGCGCTCCAGACGTTCACGCCGCCGGGGCTGGTGCCTGGCAACATGGCTGCCTGGCAACAGCAGCCAGCAGTCTCTCAGCAGCAGCAGCAGCAGCAGCAGCAGCCTCAGCAGCTGAGCTTGGCGTCGCTCAGTAACTTGGTGTAAGATCCCTTTTCTTCATTCGGCTGAGATTGATTCGCCCTTTTCCTGACCTTTGACCTTTCCCCTCGACCAGCAGACTTGTCCAGGCGACGCGCACGTCAGCTGATCCTAAACACTCGCGGCCTCGCCCGTACGGAGCTGTAGCATCACCCCAGCTGCGGTTGATTCATCTCGGTGGTGACCTAGATTTCCCCCCCGACTCCCGCTGGAGCCCCCCCTCATTTAGCTGCTAGCAGCGTCATCCAGCTCACAGACAGACACACACACACACACACACACACACACACACACACACACACACAGCGTTTAAACTGGAAAAGTTGGGCTGATTCTTACTTCAGACTCTTCTTGTTTGTGAATAATGACGCTGAGCTTCAGGACAAATTTACCCTGAAGGTCTCACTCGTCTAAAGTGTCCCTCCAGTCGCTCTGCACTCCCCCAAAGTGCACTTCTGCTGAGCTTTAGGACATTTCCTCTGTTACCTTAAAGCAAAATGGACCTAACTCGACCTGTCATTTAAGTGTCCCTGTTTATTTTCGCCGCTTACAGTCAGGAAGCTGCGTCTGCGGCCCACCCACACAGGTGTTTTCACTTATTTTGCCCGTTTAGCCGTCGTCTCAGGGCTGCAGGCTGCTCTCAACACAGAGCGCCAACTCACATCCACAGCAGCTCCAACTTCACAGAAGTCATGTTAAGTTTAAGTTGATGCCAAGTGCATGCTGGGATACTACGACCCCGAGTTCATGCAAATTAGCTCCCAAAGCATCCTTGATGAAAGAAAACAAAGAGTTGTCAGATGTCATTCTTTTCAGATCCAGAACAACTGAAAACTCCTGTGTGCTTGTGCAAAGCCATGAATGTTCAGTTTAGCCTGAACTGGTCCTAACAGGCTACCGTAGCTTGAGTTCCCTCGAAAGCGAGCCTTCCTTTTCTCAGCCCGTCACATACAGCAAACAGATGAAAACAGCTTTAACTGACTGCTTTTGCCCGAGTTTTTCAGATTTCTCATGTCGCTTTTGAAACTCCAGCAAACAGCAGATAAAATGTTAGTGTCAGTGAGGTGTTCACATTATTTTGTCCACTCTCTGTTAGCACATCGCTGGCCGTGCGAGTCTTGCATCCGTAGAAGTTGAAATGTCAGAGCTAACCTGGCCTGAGCCGCCGTCAGAGCGTCTGTGTCGTAGCATTTCAGCCGTTAGCGCTCAGTCTTTGTGTAGCAGTCTGGCTGTGCTAGGCTAGGCTAGGCTAGGCTAACCTGTGCATCGGGGAGCGGCTTGTAACCCCCTCTTGTTTTGTCCTCCCTCCCCCCTTTTCTCCACAGCATGTGGGGTGCAGAGAAACAGAATGCGGAGATGGTTAACTGCATCTCCAATTTTGCTGCTAACCTGAGGTGAATGACACGATAGCATCTAGCGCTGCGCAGCTCTGCCATGCCTGTTATCTGTGAAGTTAGCGCACTGCTCGCAGGCTCAGTTAGGAGCCAACATAACAAAACAACCCACAGACATTACAGAGTAGCTGCAGCTACATGACAAACATGGTGTCAACCCCTCTTCTCTCTCCGTGTGTTTTGAATGTGATGCCTGTTGTTGCTTTGCTGTGTCTGTGCTTCATCGCTCTTTCACTTTCGTCAAGGTGCTTTTTTTTCCCCAGATTATCACTTTACTGGTGGTTGGAAGAGTTTTCGTGCCACCTCAGGCTTAGATCTGAAGCTCTTTGGAAGTGTCGTGAACAAAGAGGAAGATGCTGCAGTGTGACAGCAGCGGCGCCTTGCGAGCTTCTCCGATGAAAGGCGTCTCTGGGTGCTGCTTTCAGGCCCGAACGCCATCCCAGAGCACAGCTGTGCGCCGCCAACATGCTTACTGCATTAAAATTTTACTTTGCCACCATTTAGCTGTCAGTGTCAGCTGACAGTCAGACATAGGTTTCAGTCCCTCAGATACACGCAGGCCTCGAGTGCCTGCAGCAGCATGACGACGGAGAATAATTTAGATGTAGCTTCGCTGTCAGAGCCGGTTAATTTAGATAGATGGCTTTAAATGAAACGCGATTTGGAGTCTGATCATCAGTTAAACAGCCTGCAACACGCTCGGGTCGGAGTTCATCTTGGCTGTTTTTGTTTTATACAAAATAAGCCTTTAACATTTAACATCCCTCTCAATGCAGCCTGGCATGAAGTTCACTTAAGAGCTCCTCTGAATCTCAGCCACAAACAAGAGACTCAGCACAGCAGAGATGTGTTTAAAGGAATAACGCCAGCTGTCAGGAGTGAGGCTGCTGTGTGTTTCTCTGTCTGACAAGCTGAAATTTGTCCATGAAAATATGATAATAGGTTGTTTGTTATTGTATACAACAGCTGTGACTCCAGGGGGTTGAAGAAGCGGTACATAGTGAACGCTCAGCAGCTCACAACTCGCCGCATCGCCCGGTGAACGTTAACAAATGGCCGTCCAGATTGCATGAAGTCGTTGAGCAAACAGATCCGTGAAAGCACTCAGAGGCTCTGAAGAAGCAGCCAGCGCTCGTCCGACGACTGTTTCTCCACTGAGAGCTTTTCACGTCACCTGCGTCCTCACAGCGAACTCTCAGCTTCATCATCGGTTCATCTTTTATTATTTAAGCGAATGAATGTTAAAGGTCATGGAGATAAAACCATCGAGCTCCCAGAAGCCAAGGCGACGTCTTCAGACCCAGAGGCTGCATTCAAACACTTTATAGAACCGAGAAAACAAACCTAAAATTTAATGATTAATTCATAATCCCCAGAGGACGAATCCTTTTCCTCTGGCGCCACCTTCAGGTCAGTGGTGGTTTTGAGTAAAATATAGCGTTCCCATCAGCCTCAGGTAAACATTATACCTGCTGAACATTAGCATGCTAATAATGTTTTTATGAGTATGTTAGCATGCTGATGTTAGCATTTAGCTCAAAGCTCTGCTGTGCCTCATTAGCTGCTAGCATGGTGGTAAACTCGATAAACCACTTAAACAATTATTTGATCATTTAAAAAAAAGATTAACCACTGACCAAAACGTCCAAATTGAATAAGTAATAAAAATCGTGAGTGCAGGCGAAGGACAGCAGGTTCTTTGTCGTATTGTGAGCTGAGCTGAGTCCGTTAATTGATCCCAAATTAAGCTGCAATCATGTTGATTATTATGATAAAGTGACTTTTCCAGAAAAAACTGCCAAAAAAAATCACAGCTTCCTGCTTCAAATGTGATTCTGGTTTTCTTTGTCTTCTGTGATGTCACCTGAGCATCTGGACTGCTGGGCCAATCACGCTGTGCCGGCACGTGATTGGCAGTTTAGCTTTTCACTGACGCTCTATTGATCAGAAACCTTTTGAGAAAATGCTTTAAATCAGCCGAGACGCCGCTCAGACCGCGGGATCAGTAGTTCGTAGTCTTCACGATTGGACTGACGAGGCGGCGTTTGAAGCTCCTCCACGCTCAGGTTCGCCGCCGCAGTGAACACCAGGCAGGTTTGGTGTGTCGTGTGGGATCAGAGCGACAGATTCGCTGTCGCTGGAAATGAGCCAGCGCCACAGAAATGTGGGAAGCTTTCCCAGCGCACCAAACTGTTCTCTCGGCTGAGCGGGAAACCGCGGCGTCCTAGGACAGACGTGGATGCTTCTGCAGCCCAGGCTGCTCCGGTTTGCTTTTGGTTTCATCGCAGCGCGGCCTCACAGCGAGCAAACAAGCTCCTCCAACCAAACAGTGAACGGCGGTTTGGCTGAGCCGCCGCCATCGTCCACACTTTTCCTCGCCGCGGGCTGAGGGAGGGTCATCTGTGCCCTCTCCCATCCCCCGTTTTAATAATTCCACTTCTGCTTATTTCCCGCTCTTTTGTCGGACTCGGCGTCCACCTGTTGGCTCTCATCTTCCTCCTCGCCCTCCAGCCTAAATGTTAATGTCACGGCGACCCCTTCGCCGCCTCTCTGCGGCGCCTCGCTCTCGCCTGCTTTGCCTGTTTGGATAGGACTGCTCTCCGGGTGCCATTTGTTGTTTGTTTCCTCGCTGAGTCGACGTGTTACCGGCAGACGGGGCTCTATTTGGGAAACTTCAGCGGGAAATAAACAGAGCGGCTTCTCGGCGCGTCGTCTGCCAGCGCATCAGTGTTGTTTTGTCCGTTTGATCCATCCGTGTGCGTGACTTCACATCCATCAGCGTGGCGCTAACGCAGCGGAGGGAGCGCTTCATTGGTGGCTGAAGTTTCTGCTCTTGTTCTCTGTTCTTGTTTCTCGCCCACAAAAACACACTTCCTCTGTCTCCGTCTGTCTCCCCCTCCCTCGCTCCCTCTCTCCGCTGTGGTTTAGAGGAAAAACACTCAGACAGTGCACACATTGCTAAATTGCTTACAGGACACAGTGTTTGTCAGCAGGGCACAGTGCACACATGCTATCAGAGGCTGCTCAGTGACAGCTCCCCAGAGGAACCGCTGTCCCCCCCCGACCACACGTTTCAACCACGACGCAGAAACCAGCGGCGGCTTCGTTCGGCTTCCTGCTACCTGAAGATCACACAGCTCCAAACACGCCGCCTGCTCTGTCCTCCGCCTGCATGCAGCTGTCGTCAGATGTCTGATTCTCACAAACGTACCGTCAATTCTTAAATGAAAGACAGGAAGTGAAACGTCTGCAGAAATGAAGGCGGTCGCTGTGAATTCTGCTTGTTATTTAACTGGAAGCTGCTGACGTCCTGTCTGATTTGAGAATTGGCGATGTTTTCCTTTAATGAGGATCCCGTTGGCCTGAACGCTTCCCGTTCGCTCGGCCTCTAACGACTGACGCAGCTGTCTGGACCGAGCGCGACTGGCCTCGTCCCACTGTCTCCTGCTGTTTTAGCTTTTTTAAACCTGCTTGTCTCTTTTTCCTCCTCCCTCCACAGCTTGGCCTCTCAGTCCAACTTGCTCTTTGGCAGGGAGGACGGCCTCTGCTGGTACTGTACTCTCTCCGCCTCAGCCACGCAGCTGCAGCACGCCGCTTTCCCAAAATATCCGCTGCTGCACGACGGACCCTCGGCGCAGACTCAAATCTTTGACTGCTGATGTGAGGAGATGCTCACAGTGTGGATAAAAGATGAAGCAAAGCAGCTGCTACAGAGAAATTGACCACAATGACCAAAAAGACGAGAGTCTAATCTACATGTTTGACATAGGTTGAACGTTCTTCAGGTGACCTATGAGTGGAACAGTGGGCGTTAACACACACCTACACACACCGCCATGTTAAAATAAGGCACAGCACTTAATCCTGTAAGTGGCCAAAAACAGGGAGTGAATGGAGAGCTGTTCAGAGCTCTCTGCTCATATTTATCCTGGATTTTACATGAGATGGAGAGAAGTGTTCAGGGAAGGTGAAATCAGGATGCTTTGATAAGCAGCAAAAATGAACTAAGAGCAGGTCAGTGATTTAGTATTCAAAGAAAAGTCAGAATCAAAGCAGCAGAGGATGAAACCTCTCACACTGGATCCTACATTTCCCATGATGCAACATCTTTATGTTCGCTTCATACCCCAGTTTGTGAAGGAGGCTTCCTGTTAAAAAAAAAAGGACGCCGTGTAAAACCAGTGAAACCAGAATCAATCACCAATAATCAGACTGTTCACTGACAGCAGCTTCATGTGTTCATCTCCTTCAGCCAGTCATGATCCTCTCCAACCATGGTCCTCTCACCTGTGACCAGTGAGACTGTTTACCTGAGGAACGATCCAAACAGGTGTTTCTGCAGCGTTCCACATCTTTCAGTCTGTGAAACGTGTCGCTGCATCAGATTCAGACAAAAATCAATGAAGCCGATGAGGAAGAACATCAAATATATTGACTGTGAGCTGATTTCAGGTCAGTTTATGTCCCAAAAAACATCCCAACTTTTTGGAATCAGGGTTGGAAATTCGTCTCCATGATGTGATGACCCTGATGACATCATTGGGGTTACAGTCTGAACTGCAGCACTTTGTCAGATGAAGTAACAAACGGTTAATTATGCACGTAGCTGTGGAAATCCATCAGATTCGGTCACTTTGCGGCGTCCAGGTCCTCAGAAAGCAGTGCATTTTGGGAAACACGGCTGCATCCCATCACACCACGCTGTAACCAAGTGTCTGCTTCTGGCTGTGCTCGCTGTGTCGTTAGCGCTCGGAGGTAGACCGCCGCTCCCGCCTTCATCACTGTCACCGGCCCGCTGACGCTGCCGTTTTCACTCGCCACAGCGACGGCGCCCCCGTGGCACCGCCATCCATCTGCCTGCGCCGGCCTGAGCCGCGACGCGCAGGTTTGATGAAGTGGGCATGGCCGCTGCTGAGGAATGTGTGTGTGTGTGTGTGTGTGTGTGTGTGTGTGTGTGTGCGTGTGCGTGTGCGTGTGCGTGTGTGTGTGTGTGCGTGTGCGCGCGCAGCAGGGAAGGAGCATTTGTATGTAAGACAGCATGAGTGCACGAGTTAAAGCGTGTCAGAGATGGAGCAAGACAGCGAGCACATTTGAGTGCCGCAGACCCACATCGCCCGAAGCGGCGCTATCTTAAACTCCCTCTCAGCCTGCCAGTAATTGAGGGAATATTAGAGATACAGCGCTGCAGATGGCTCATGATATGACATATTAGAACACACCCGAGGGGCGAAACGCAGTAATTGGGAGCTTCAAATTCAGATCGACCGCGTCAGGCTGGGGGAGAGAGGGAGAAAACGAGCTCCATCCCAAAAATCCTGTCGTCAAAGCAGCGAGCCGCGCTGCAGCGTCGACAGCCGGCGTCAGCCTCAGTGACAGGTCCGACTCAGCCTGCAGCCAGCGGAGGAGGAGGAGGAGGAGGAGGAGGGGGTGAAGGCTCAGTGTGAGGGTGGAGGCGCTGATCAAAGAGTCGTGGCAGGTGGAAGCACAGACGCTGACAGACGGAAGCTTTGTGGCACGTTTGTCCTGAACGCACGAGCGCAGACGTGAAGCTCAGAGCTCAGTGAAACACCGTCAGCTGGAAACGGTGAACAGCAGTCAGGGATGTGGTCATTCTTTAAAAATAGGCCAGTGAGGAAGGAAGAGAGGACGCCGACGTGTAGGCGCTGCCGGCGGCTAAAGAGGTCCGTTTCAGGCGGATCCTGGTCAACACGCCGCGGCTCAGCACGAAAGTCAGAGTTAAAGTCATCCTGCAGGGAAAAGTCCAGCCACAGCGGGCGATGTGACGCAGCAGAGCGCGGCGTCGGCCTGTCAGAGGGGAAACACACAGTCCTGATAGATGGTTTCTAATGTGAACAGCGTAATTCTGCTGTTCGTGACAGATAGTCAGACGTCTTCCTCCTGCTCGTGTCTCTGAGCCTTTAAAACTCGTCCATGTGTTCCTCAAACGTCCTCAAACGTCCGTGAGTTCAGGTTTGATTTGATCGGAGCTGGTGATGTTGGACGCTTTGGTGAGGACGAGGCGTGTTCTACGATGAGCTGACAGGCAGTTAAGCTGCTCTTGAAACTCGAGTTCAGAAGCCGCTCGCTTGGACTTTTCTGTCCCTTTCTGGACATTTGGAGTTGATTTTGTTCGTCTCACCTGGCAGGTCCAAAGTTTCCACTGACTTAGCGTCAGACTTGTGTCACGAGCTGCCATTTGCTTTGAATCAGCCTTGACGGACCAGATCCGGAGAGCGAAGCGGTTCGGGCTGCATGGCTTCTGGACTGTGCTTCTGTGTGGTCTTACATGTAGTCCTCTTGAGTGTGTGTCCTTGTCGTCCATGTCGCCCACCGTCGCCTGGGTTACAGCATCGCCTCAGAGTCTTCGTGCATTCATTCGACGGCGTCCATCGACGTTTTTGTAACACTGGCTGAACTTTGTGTTCCATCAAACTGTCGTGATGAAGGTCTGCTGTCGTGTGATGTCACAGGTGGTTCTTCAGTGAAGTTCCTGTTCCTGTCGGTTCTCACTCTGTTTCCCTTTGTTCTCCTTTTCTTCCTCCGTCTCTGCAGGCCGGTGGGTCAGATACCTCAGGGCGCCGCGCTGACAGTCAACACAAACCCCAACGTCAACATCAAGTCCGAGCCTGTCTCGCCAAACCGCGACCGCAGCACTCCCAGCTCCACCAGCGGCGGCGGCGGCAGCGGCGTGGGCGGAGGAGGCCAGGTTCAGCTCCAGGGACAAGGTCTGGTGACGGTCGCCTACCCCGGGACCCTGCGCCTGGATGTGGGAGGTCAAGGCCGCTCGCCGGTCGACAGCCTCAGCAGCAACGGCAGCTCGTACGAGGGCAGCGACCGGGACGACGGCGCCCAGGGACGAGGCGGGGGGCCAGACTTCCACCACCAGGCCAGCGCCGGGGCCCAGCAGCCCACCATGGTCCTCCTGCGGCCCTCCTCGGCCGAGCCCCAGGAGCAGGACGGGACCAACGTGAAGAGGATGAGACTGGACACCTGGGTGACATGAAGAGTGCGGCGGAGAGGGACGGACGGACGGACGGATGGACAGACGGAGGATGGAGATGGAGATGTGTACTTGTGGCTTGTGTACATGCCCCCACCAGCCCTGATGCCCCTGATCTCCTTCCCCGCGCGCACACACACACACACACACACACACACACACACACACACGCCCGCCATCAACCTTCTGTCCACACAGGAAACGCTGACCTCACACACACACACACACACACACACACACACACACACACACACACACAAGCATGCTAACACACACTCATGTATGGACACTGACACTCAACGTGCACACACGTGTGAACTGTAACGTACTTTCACTCACACAAACCCTCGAGGGGTTGAGCCGGCGACCAGGGACGACCAATCAGAGCGTGGCGCCGCTGGACTTCACTCAGCTGTTTCAATACCGGTCAGTGAGTTTCCAATCAAAACCCGAAATTCGGACTCTTTCTGCGGACGCGTTGGCAGCCGCCGGCAGAGCAGACAGGCGTGGTTTCCCAGCATGCCCTGCGCTGGCTCAGCGGCGCCCTCGTGTCCTTCCTGTTCCTCAGTAAGTTTTGGTCACGCACACCTGCGCTGCGGCAGGTGAGGCCCCGCCGCCGTCGTGATGCTGTCGCTGTAGATTCTTGTTTGTTCTGGAGCGCCGGGGCCGTTTTCTCCTTTTGACTGTTGATCTTTAGAGTTTGGATTCGCCTCAGTTTTGAATATGAAGACACTAAATGAAAATGTCCCTCCCCAGCCCCCGTAGGAGACTGACGACCCCTGAGGTCTTAACCTGAACGTGGTCAAAGACTGCTTCTCTTTGAATCAGGGACGAGCTGCTGCAGCTCGATGACACGACGCAGATTCTCCTAACGTCGCCGCATCTCGCCAACAGATGCTGAGAAGTGTGTGTGTTTGATGTGTGTGTGTGCGCGTGTGTGTGTGTGCGTGCGGGTTTGTTACCTCAACTGGTCGTTTTTTAACAGTAATTTGGGCAAATGTTCGTTCTCAGTCTCACAGCTGAAATTATTTTTGTGAAGCAACTCGTGTTTTGAATCGACGGTTGATGCTGAATTGGGGACGATGGGGGGGCCAGGGGGGCGGGGTGGGGGGGCGTGTACATAAGCAATCTGTCAGCTGTGTGGCTTTGCTGTGACGGGGACGAGGCGTCCGTCCTATGCTAGCAGATATTTAAAGAGCTTCAGGCGGAGCGACAGCAGGGATTGTACATATTAACCACGTATTCGGCAGGACGTCCCTCAGCGAGACAAAAGGAGAAACGTTGAATCTCAGCGGATCGTCTCTTTTTTATTGTTATTTATGCGTGTAAATAAATAACGTGTAACATGTCGACAAGCCAAGAGAGGGCGCTGCAGAGGCGGAAAGGGAAGACGTAGCCGTGGCGACTCAGACTGTTCGGAGTGAGCGAGGGTTCGGACTCTGTCACCGACGGAGCGCACTTTACCTGAGCCCCCACCCCACCCCCCCACACACCTTCACACACCTGCCCACGACAGGCACACACACACACACACACACACACACACACACACACACACACGCCGGGGTGAGACCGGGGCTGGCTGGTTCATTCAGATTCATGCGTGCACTTTTTATTTAATCCAACAAATTCAGTTTTGTTGGAGTTTGATTTAAATCATTTCTTCCTGTTCTGTCTGGACCACTGTGCTCGTAATTGATCGGATTTAATCGTAATTAAATCGGATATGTAGGACGATATGTAATTTAAAAGCCTTTCCAAAAGGCTGTAAATGTATTTAAAACGTATTTATCGTTAAAAAGGGATCGAAGGAAGTTTCAAAGTAAAAGTGTTTACATTTTTATTTAAAAAATCTGAATAATGACAGAAACATCAGGCATATTAATGAGCATGTTATTGTTTTGTTTACCAACTGTAAACTCAATCAAAATATTTAAAAAAAAATCAATTAAGTGATTAATTGACCTCTAAAATGTCGTTTCAGTCTCTCCAGCTGAAACCTGATTGGTTCAGAGTCTCAATCAGAAGGTTTGCAGAGAAGCTTTTTGTCTTTTTTCATATCAGAGCAGAAGACAGACATCGTCTGTCAACATATCAAAGAGCCAGAGCCGAGGACGTCCCCGGTCCTGTCCCTGCCTCTGTGTCCTCGCGTTAAAAGCCATGTTTGTATTTAAAAGACATTGAAGGAAGTCGTAGTTGGTCTCTAGTTGGCCGGGGACAGATTTCAGAGACGTCCAGGTCGGGAGTGCACGTGTGTTTTCGCTGACGCTCGCGCCGCCTCCGTCCAGCTCGTTAAAAGCTGTCGCTCGCCGTTAATCCGGAGCTTTCAGAGCGACTCTTCATCTTTTAATGACTACCTCCTCGATGCAGCGCCGACGTGTCGACGGCGGCTTTCACCACGTCCTGCCCGAGCGCAGCCCCGCGTCACCTCGCGCTCACCCCGTCGCTCGCTCAGTTTGGCTTTTCTGCTTAATCTCACACACACACACACACACACACACACACTTCATCACACACACACACACTCTTTGTGTTGACTCCGTCCAGACAGCACGCGTCAGAGCTGAAATGACACCACGTCAGATTACGGGGGGGTCATTTCCACGGGTGACACAGCCCCCGACTCCCGGCCTCACCGCACACGACTCCCATCATCCTCTCTGCCTGTCACTCAATCGCTCATCCACGTGTGTGTGTGTGTCTGTGTGTGTGTGAGTAGTGGTTGTCTGGGTTAACGTACCCCCCCACCCCGAGTGGAAACACTTTGACTGTTAGGACTGTCCCACCTGAGCTTCGAACAAAGCCCCCTCGACCCCCCCTCCCCCGCTGAAGACGTGCCGTCCTCTGTGGCGGCTCGTGCACGGTCTTTAGCGCGCCACCAGGGGGCGCTGTAATCCCGAAATAGACAGACAATCGAGCTGATGAAGAGTTTTAAGACCCCCCCCACCCCCCCACCCCCAAAAACAGCTCCTGTATAATGATGTTTAGAAGTCTCACTCACTTTCCAGTGTTACTTTGTGCTGGTGACAGTCTGTTTTAACTGTTCTCTGAGAATTGATATTATCATCATCATCATCATCATCGTCATCGTCGTCCCGCCGACGGGTCGCCATGATGACGATGATGATGTAGCAACCTGCGTTGTTTTTTTTTTGTGTAGGTTAGGCATCTTGTTTTATTTGGAATTTTATTTTATTTTATGATATAAAAATATTCTATAAATATATTTTTTGTTTTCTCTTTTTGGGTTTTCTTTTTTCTTCAAAAAGGGTGTTACTAATGTTGCACGATTTTTATGACATGAAACAACACGAGGGTAGCGATGTTAGTGCACGTGTGGCCGCCGACGGAGGCGAGCGCGGCGGACTGGAGTCCAACGGACAAACGTCTCGGTCCACACGGGCTGACGCACGGGGGGAGGGGGGGGGGGCGGCGTGACACGTCTAACTTATTTCTGACCAGACACAATGATGTCAATGCATGTGGGCGTTAAAACAAGCAAAGAGTGAATCATGTTATAGGAAATAAAATGTAATATCGACACAAATATACATCACACAGAAATACATTTAAGAAAAAAAACTGAAGAAAAAGTTTAAAATAAATTATAGCTAATATATTGTGTTCGGCTAGTCTGCTTTTTTGTTGTAAAGATAATTTTTTGTTGTTTTTGGAGAATGATATACAATTTGTGTATATTTTCATAAATAAAGTATGCACTGATATGTTATTACAAATTCTATACTGCTTTTACAAAAAAAGTGTTTGTTATTGTACCAAAGTATCATTGGTCCCCTCTTACCCTCCTCCCCTTTTTGCGTATGTTTTACCGTATTTTATATATTAAATAGACAAGTTGACCTACAGAAGGTTTGAGTCTGTGTCCTTTCTCCTGTCTGGGATGTGGCGGCAGTACCGCGCTGTGGCCACTAGATGGCAGTCTAACGTTTGCTGCCGGTGCTGCAGGGCTGCACTGGAAGCTGCTGGTGGCTGGAGAAGCTCAAATTTCCAACATGTCCACTTGATTTTGAATAAAACTGCTCTTTTTTTTAGTGTGGAAAGGTTTTTTCCAAAGCAGTGAAAGAATCTTCTCAACCTCTGACCTTCATTTTCAGATGTGAAACCACTGCAGTTTGTTTTTCTAGTAAATGTTTGACTCCTAAAGCCCCAAACTGAAAGAATGGAAGAGCTTCTCCACCATGTGTTCATTATGTTTCTAAACTTTAACTTCATCCTGATTTTTTATGACTCTAAGTGTGTGACGCTGCAGTGGAATAACTAAAAATACCATAATCTACATTTTGAGCAGACTTTGAAAACATTAAAAAAATAACTTTAAAAGCTGCATTTACATCTGTGAGAGGGACGAGGAAGCTGCAGTTTGTTTACTTGGATAAACCTTCAGTTGATTTTCACTCAGCAACACAAACCAAAGTCTCCAGTGACCTCGAAAGAGCCAGAGTTTTAAAAAAGATGTTTAATGCAAAATAACCACGATGTTCATTTCTAATAAAGAGATTCATCAGAAACTTCTTGATTCAGTGCAGAAGAGGAATAAGCTGCTCTTCCTCTCATCCTCCTCCTCTTCTTCCCACAGATGAGGTCAAAGGTCTCAGGATGAATGTTTGCTTCATACTGTGAAGCCCTCAGAGACAAATCTGATTCTTGGATGTTTTAGTAAAACCATTCGTCAAAGTGGACAAAACGTGACAGAGGTGCGTTCAGAGACACAATCAGGAAGCCAAAGCACCACCTGCGCACAGAGTGAAGCCCAAAATGTTTGAAATGACACATTTTAATACATTTAAATGTTGTTTCCTTGAGATAAATCACACGACAGCAGTTTGTCTCATCTTAACATAAGAAGTCTTTGTTCTTTCATCTCGACGTAACGTCAAAACTCTCAATCACATGTTGACGTGTGACAGCGAAGAATTAGCTTTTTGTGATCAGGAAAAACAACGTATGTCAACGTCAATGATCTTCAGAGAAGGAAAAGCTTCTTTATAGTCAGTAAAGTCTGTTTTACCTGTTTCCACTTTACATTAGGCGGCCAATGAGTGAGCAGCAACAGGTGAGTCTGGCAAAAAGTATCACTTCACTGCTACCTCTTACTCTTACATTTTAAATAATGGGTATTTTTACATCTGATAAGATTCAGTATTTGTACTCATTTTGAGTGCGAGACTTTTTACTTTTGGTATTTTCACGCTGTAGTTTGGCGCCTTCCTTAAAGCTGCACTGATCAGTATTTTATTTTAACAACGAATCAGACGAATACATGAGAGGTGAGCGGGGTCACTGTCTCTGCAGACACAGTCGGAGATGAGCTGGACGAGCTTCTCGCAGCTGAAGGGACGGACATTTCTCTCAAGGGTTGGTGGAGACCCAAACCGAGCTAAAAGCAGAGGGAATGCTGGGAATGCTGGGTGTGTAAAAGCAGCTGTTAGCTGGTAGGAGTCAACGTGTCTGTGAGGCGTTCACAGCAAACCCAAACGTGGGAAACCTGAGCTCTGTCCAGTGTGAATGAAGACGAGGACAGACACGTTTTGTTTGTTTCAGCGTGCTCTGTCTCCAAACAGGATGTCCAGCTTTATGTCTTCACGTCACTTGTGAAGCTTTTTGGGAAACCCTGCCAGGTCAGCTGCCACATTCAGCTGGTCTGTCCACAGCAGCCGGTGGACTCATGTCTCCGACAGACACACACACAGCTCAACAGGCCGCTAATAATAACCACACACACTCTCCGATTGTTCTGCAGCGGTCATCCACTGAGAGATGGAGGCAGCCATTTTTCTGATCTTGTCTCTGCACTTCAGGAGTTAAAATGTCAAAATGTGTGTGAAGTGTCGAGTTTTCAGTGTATCACGTTTAACAGTGTAGGTTAGCATTAGCATCAGGCCGCACAGTGCGAAGCACCCAAAGGACGCCTGAAAACGTCGTGAATTCAGTTTTTCTGAGGCTCAGAGAGGAGGAGGAGTGAGTCATCCTCTTCCTCTTCGCCGTCCTCTGTTGTCTGGGTCTTCATGGGTGTGGCCCGTCTGCTTGTAACCTCGTTTCCAGACGCTGATCAGATTATTGTGTGGGCATCTGCTGGCAGACACACACCAAGAGAGGAAGTGACCGCCTCGGCTCGCCCACGCTTCGTCACGTTGATATCATGACAGCTCTGATTGTTACGTGGAAAGTTTGTCTTCCCTTCAGTTTAATCCATCAGTTGAATAAGAAAAAATTATTTAAGTCCTCATCCTCGCAGAATCTCCCTCTTGGTTTGGTTTTGTGACATTTGGAGTATTTGGACAGAATTGGACGTTTGTGCGTCCTCTTGCCTTTGTGTTGTTATCGTCTCTTGTTATTTGAGTTGAAATCCTGTCTCTAGCTGATGTCTGTCCATCATGTCTCATGGAAATTCAAACTGCTGAGGAACACCTGAGGTCCATCAAACTGAAACTAAAGAGTCATGAAAGAGGAACTCCACACTGAATCTCTGAAGTCAGCGTTCACCTGGACATGATGCTGCTTCAAGGACAGTTTGTCATTGGACAGAAAATGTTCCCACCTTCACCTCATGTCCTCGCCCAACCCCCAACCTGAGGCAGAGGTGAAGACAGGTGCACACACAGAGTCAGGTAAGGTCATTTATTTCAGGGGAAGGGAGTCGAATATGAAGAGAGACCAGTGGGTGGATAACAGAGCTGCAGAGTCCAGGAAGTTTCTGGGCTCAACAGGAGTCTGAGGCCAAGCAGACGAGACAAAGGGGTCCAGATCAGAGCGGAGGGGTCTGCTTGAGACGAGAAACAGGATTGGTCAGAGTCAACAGGTATGAAGCAAAGACGAACAGAAAGACTGAGCAGGTTCTTGGATCAGTGTTTGTTGGAGGATTTAATGCAGGATTAGAAGCAGCTGGAGAGGTTCTGCTTCAGCTTCAGCACACCTGTGTCCACTCTGCCAATCACAGACAGACAGACAGACAGACAGACAGACAGACAGACAGACAGACAGACAGACAGACAGACAGACAGACAGACAGACAGACAGACAGACAGACAGACAGACAGACAGACAGACAGACAGACAGACAGACAGACAGACAGACAGACAGACAGACAGACAGACAGACAGACAGGAGGGAGGGACGGGAAGGGCAGACAAAAAGCTGAACCACGGCCGTGACGAGGACGTCAAAGCGGGGGGAAACGAGGCTTTTATCCTCTGATGGGATCAATTTAAAGGCTGATTTCTCAGAGGACGTAAACATCTGATTCAGTCGTTTGAGACTGATGAGACAGCAGCAGCGTTGGTCAGAAGTAAAACAGATGACTGTGAGCTCAAACATTCAGGTCACAACCTTCGCTAATATTGTTCCCGTGGAGGATTAAAGTTTTTATTTTCCATCGAGGAGTCAGCCTCACTCATCCTGGATCAGCGCACCGACCTGCAGCTGTCAGCAGCAGATTGCACGCTGCAGAGCAACCTCTGCTCTATTTTCATACGCGCTCGCTGATGACTTGATAGGAAGGATTTGTAATGCTGTCAGATGCCTGAAGCTCTGCTCACACACAGATAGACACAAGGCAACTCGAGTGTTTAGGCGAGGGGGGGTGACGCAACTGTTTCTTGAAACATGAGGTGCAAAAAGTTTGGAACGGTTTTTAACTCCTGAAACCGTTTTCATGTGCTGTGGTCAGAGAACGTCATCATGTCGCATTAAACTCAGCGCCTCAGGGAAATCACAGTGTTTCACATAAAACACATAACTTACACCAAACTGACCTGAGGTCGGTCAGATGCACAGAAACTACTGTACTGGATAAGAAGTAGAGTAGAAGAATTAAGATGAGACGGAGCTGCAGGGGTAACTTGACATCCTCTTCTGATGCAACGTTTAGAGAGAGGCGGAAACGTTTGTACTAACAGATGTGAGGAAATGCAGTGAGATTCAACGCTGACTGTCAGAGGCTCAGCACCCTGAGCGCTAAATCTCTATCAAAAGTTTTCTGATTGTCACAGTTCTGCACAGAATCACGGCTTCTGAGATTTTCTCCACAACATTTCGTACATTTCCTGTGAATATTCAAGGTCTCCAGAGGATGATCCGTTCTGGTTTTGGTGAGCCCTTCACCTGTTGTCATCAGGCCAGACTTTCCCACTGAACGAACTCTTTGGGGAATGAGAGGGAGCGTGATGTTTTCTGCAGACATTCATGTTCCCAGAGGATGAATCCTACCTTTGTTGTGGAGCCTCCATCAGGCAGAAATGTCCACTTTGTAAAATTCGCTCTGAATCTGCTGGTGTTGTTTGTTCGGTGGTTGAATTGAGGCCTTCGGTTTACTCATGCTGTCATCTCACAGCTTCTCTGTGCCGTCACGCCTTTTCTTTCCAGATGTGATGGAGATCTAAAGTGGGACAGCAGCACCTCCTCAGCCCAGCTCTGCAGCTCCTCCATCACTCTCACCAATGACATCAGCAGTTAATCAATGGTGACGGGATGACGGATGGCGGACGGCTATCAGAGCGTGGGCACACACACACACCGCCACAGAGAGCTGGAGGAGGTTTACGTCTCCCCTAATGGATCGTACCAACACGCCTCCCCCATGTTAAGAGGCCAGTGGTCACGGCTGGACTGGTCAGGCGTGTTCGGACCCAGCGCATTGACTGGTCGATGCCTTTGGAGGCACAGTTTTGTGGCACCAAGACCTGAAGATGAGCCAGCGTTTGAACAGGCAGAACAGAAGTCTGGTCCAGTCATACTTCTACATTTCTAACTTTTTCTAACTGGCTGTAATTGGCTGAAAACATGCCCTAACTGTGCTGATAAGTCACCCTGAACGCAACAATACTTCATTCGCAGCTCTGCCAAGATTTTTGGTAACCAGGGAGCTTGTTAGTGAAAACTTGGCACACGGGAAACACGTGTTGTTGACGCTCGGTTTGACCCTCACAAACAGGGTTTATTGTGTTAAGTTGCCAAGGAATGAAATGATTCATGCAGCCATTCAAAGATACAACCCACCTCTAGAACGATTTGGTGCTAACAACTGATTTGTGCCAGATTAACTTTTAACGACACACACACACACACACACACACACACACACACACACACACACACACACACACACACACACACACACACTCTTCCACAGCACATGGAGCCTTATTAACAAAAGCCAAACTCCTTTAATCAACCCTGAAAACACAGAATGCTTTTGTGCACAAGTGAAGATGAAATTGAAGATTGAACATGATGAAGAGCAGCTGAAACAACAGTGAAACCACATCGTACGAGGATCTTAAATCTGACGAGTAAATTTCATCGATTGAATACATTTTTAAAGATTTATGAGTCAAACGTACCCGACGAGACCGTAAAGATCAGGAGCTGCTGCTCAGCGGATGACGTGACACCAGGCCAAATTCATTACATTAATTAGCTCGGCACACATGTGACTGTTTGTCACACGCAGATTTACACACATTTTAATTTGTTCGTGTTGTGTTTGATCGTTTCCAGCAGACTGAGACGGAGAACTCTGATCCTCCACCGAATCAAATGAGTTCTGTTTGCGTCTCTTTTGTTGCTGCTCTCCTCTCGAGCATCAGCACAGCTCCTCTCATCACAGTCAGTGATTGTGTGCTGGGTGTTCCTGGTAGAACGGCTCTATTGACAGGCGGAGAACATGAGCATGCCAGACAGCTGCCGTAACGCCATTCCAGCACTGTGGCCTCCTCGCGGTGAATGCGACTTTCCTTCCTCTCTCAGACTCTCATTGGGCAGATTTGGGCAGCGAGGAGGCGAGCACAGGCTGAAATAGCCCTCATTGTTCAGCAAACTGACTAATGAATGACAAGGGGGAGGGGGGTTGGAGGGAGGCGGGGGTGGGAGGGAGAGGAGGTGAGGTCATACATTGTTCCCTCTTTCATACTTTTTCCTCGGGCGTCTCGTGGGACGGCTGTTTGCTTGCGGACGGCCCCGGTGCTGCTTTGTTAGCTTGCTCACTTTGAGGTCGCTGATGCTGGGATGCTGCCAAGGGTTACACACACACACACACACACACACACACACACACACACACACACACACACACACACACACACACAGAGTCTTCTTCAATACAAAACTCCAAAGGAAACAAAGGTGGATGTTGCTGGAAGGCGTCGAGCAGCTGCTGACCTTGTCTTACAGATGTGACTGTGTGCTGAGCTCCAGAGCAGGTTCAGAGGCTCGCAGGCCTGTCTAATAAATCAGTTCACTGCTGCACGTCGAAGGTCTTCAGCAGCAGAGTTACCGACCAAAACCTCCTCCTGGTGTTCGCTAGTCAAGGTGTGATTGTTTAACTGCCCTTTATGGGTTTATGGCTTAGATTCTAGGAAGTTTCCTGGAAAGAACAATGTGATTTGGTGACTATTATGGGATTTTATGTCTTAAAAGAGCAGCTGCATTTAACAAGCAAAGATTTATTGATAATTAATCTATGATTGGAAACCTAACTGTCCTTATATGTTGGCTTGTATGCTGCCTGCTGACAGCTTTCTGCATCTGACCTTTATGACTCTCTTGGTGATAAAGTGACTGAACAGTATATTTTCCATACAACTGGTTTGTCCTAAAGCAATAATGAGGCATTAAACGTCACTTTTAAGACTGTAAGACGTGATGGTTTCAGGCTCTCAGTGAGCTGCCAATGTTTTTATTTACCAATGCTAACAGGATGCTAACACCAGTTCACCAGAAATGGAAACTCAATCAATATCAAATCAAACTATGACATCAGTTCAGCTGCAAGTGGGCTGTTCCACTCAGACACTGATGGTCTGTAATGTTCTGCTAAACATTTGTTCACAGCGGTAATGTCTTCAGTAACGTCAATGTGTGAGCTTCAGCGTGCAAATGAACAAGACACACGTTCAGACAAAGAGACTCGGGATGCATCATGAATCTACTGTTTATTCAGGTTGTAAGTGTACCGCAGCAAAAACTGAATGGATGAAAATGAAAAGTCTGTTTAATACAGGCCAACCAAATACAGACACGACAGTTTGCTAATGCAAATCGGCTTGCGCCACCTTTAACCTTTGACAACCAACCTTTCGTTCTACACGTGCGTCAAACATGCAAAGATGAATCGTTGTGCAGTGAAATGAGAACTCACCTGCACAAACACGGTCTGATACGCTGAGGAAGAGCAGCTCTACAAACAGTCAGACCCCTCTGGTCTCATTGATTTCCGTCAGTCAGTAAAATCTGATTAGGCAACGATCAATAAAGGCTTCGACTTTCAAATGACATTCTTTGTTCTGTGTTCATGCCGGGCCCTCATGCGGAAATTCACAGCCCCGTTCGTTATCATGCACACTGAAAGAAGAGGTCCAGAGAATAGAGGAAAAGTGGTTAGTCAGAAAAGTCAGATTTAAGGAAACGAGGCGGGTGTTGGCACATTGGTGGTTAGCGTCACTGAGGTGCGCACCAAGGCACGACTTTGGCTTTCATAGTGAATGTTTACACAGAAAATGTCATTTCCTCTAACACTGATTAAAACTAACACTGCTTTAACTCACTACTGTTTATACTGGTTCCTCCCCAGATGACCAGGATTCGCCCTCAACCTCAGACTCTTCAGAATGGACCGACTCCCCCTCAACAACATTCCTACACAACACCTGCTTCACCTCCACATGCATCTGCTCCTGCTCCTTCTTAGTGCCCAGGCCTTTCGATGAGTCATTGTCCAGCCTGGAGTTCCAGTTAACCACATTCGGGTTTTCCAAATCCCCCCAAACAAGGTTGTCAGCAAACCCTAGATTCTGATTGGTTTGCTCAGCTGCTTCATTGCAGGCATCATCTGGTTGGTATGTGGCACCGGTCTCCAAGGAGGACACCCAGAAGTCGTTCTTTACACCGGAGCTGAAGAAACCGTGGAGGCTGTTGTCTTTGTCGTTTGTGTTCAGCAGTTGTGTTGAGTCTTTCACCACAAAGATATCTTCTTCATCAGGGGACGTCTGGAGGGGCTCCTCTGCATGTGTCGTAACTCCCTCAGGAGAGCCTCCATCATCATCATCGTGGAGGTAACTTTCAGCTGGTTCAGGCACATTATCACATTCTTCATAATCCTCCTTCTTACCTCTGTCTTCCTCAAGGACTTCCCATTCGGACGTTTCATGAACTTCCCGACAGTCTGCGACGTCCTTAATAAGATGTTCTTGAGGTTCCGCAGGTGCAACCTCTTTGACCCCAGCCGGGACCGCCACATCCTGCAGGATTTCCTGATCTGCTGTCACCTGTAACACAGACTTTGCTTCCTCTGATTCGCTGGTTTCTTCCACATCCTTCTTGCTGATGAAGTCACGAAAGCCGGAGTGATCTTCTGTTGCATCAGCACGTGTCTCCGTGGACACGCTGCGTTCATCCTCTTCCTCTCTTTTCTCTGGAGCTTCCTGATCTTTATGCTGAACCTCCTCATCAGCCGGAGTGTCTGTTTGAGGCACGACCGCTGACGAATCACTTGCATATAGCTTTTCATGAGGTTGATCTATGACTGCAGAGGAAGACGTAAGCTGGTGGTCTACTCTCACACAGAGAGACGTGTCTTCCGGTTTTGTTTCTTCAGCCTCTTCTTGTTCGGTCATTTCCTCGACAGACCTGCTCTGCACATGTAGCATCTCCTCACCCTCACCGACCTGCCGGTGTGCAAAGTGGGCGCTGTATCTGTCTGTGGATAAGCTTTCTAGTTCCTCTTCCACAAGTCTGTCCGTCTCTAACTCCTCATTGTAGTCCACATTCGCGGGTTCTTCAGCTTCTTCATCCGAATGTCCCTCGCTGACTTTCTGGATCATTGCTTCTGCATTTTCTTGCTCACTTACAGTCAAACCGTGGCCGACAGCCCTGTCCTCAATGTGAGCATATCCCAGATCATATTCCTCATCCAGTGCTTCCCCTTCGCCTTCTTCACACAGATCTTCCATAGTTCCGAATCTCTTCGTCTTGCCGTCACTCCACGTTCCAGCTCCCGTCTCTCCGACCTTCTTCTCCTGCTCACCTTCGCTCGACTCGCTCTCATCCATGTGCGACGCCTGAGTATTGGCGTCAGTCTCATCGCTTTTATATCGAATCAGAGGACGAGTGTCAGCTAGAGTGTTGTCCTGAGCGTAGCTGTCGCTCTCCAGCTCGGTCCTCCACGACACTGAGACATTTTGAGAATCCTCCTCTTCGTCGTCTTCTTCATTGACAGGAAGCGGTGCGTGCTGTTGGTCAAACACAGCTTGCTGTCCTACATCATCCACCTGTTTGTCCATCACTGAAGAGGCCACGTTGTCGTCTCGCTGTCCTCCAACATCCTGACTAATTTCTCCCTTTTCATGCTCTCTGGTTGATATGTCTTCCTCTGGTTCTGCGTGCACTCGTTTTTCTTCATCCTTTTTTATGCCGTCTTCTGTCTTCAGGTCAGCCTTCCTTTCTATGACACTGTCCCAAGTATCCATCTCTTCTCCATCAGGGTACAACTTGTCCTCACTGTCCGTCTCATTTGTTGCCGCTACAGAAGAGCTCATTTCTTGTTTTGTCTCAGCTGCATCCTCCTTTAGGATGTTTTCATCTCGACTGAAGTCCATCACGTCTGTACTAAAAATACTTTCTTCGGGCTCGTACTCGGACGCTGGACTGCTCGTTCTGGATCCAAAGTTTGCTTCCAGTACGGCCTCAGTCCCAGAATCTGAGGTTTCCTCCTGCACGTCCTCTACTTCTTTCCCTTTGCACTCTGTCTCTGCCCATGCATCAGTTGGAGCGGGTGGCTCTTGTACTTCTTCTCTTTCAGCAGGTATTTTGAAAGGCACGTCCTGATCGGATTCATCTGAGAAACCGCAGGGCTCCTCTGTCGTTCTGCCATGCCTTGGTGTCAGGTTGGATGTGGTAAACTCATCACTGAAGGGCGGCTCGCTGCTGAGGCCAGACTCAACCTGATAGCTGACTAGTGACTCGGTTACTGCCGCTTCCTCAGGAGGAGCTTCAGCAGCAGCATTGCTCCCGTCGTCTTCACCTCCTCTGTCCTCTGATGCTGTTTCAGCGGGAGCCTCCAGCTCATTAGGAGGCGATAGAGGCTCAGCATAGGTGACTTTCTCATGAACCTCCTGTGGTCTAAAATGTTCAACGGCTCCATCCTGCAGTATTTTTGGATAAGGGGTGTCCCATGCTGCTGACTTTGTTGTGTCTTCATATGCAGGTTTCACGGAAACCTTTGGAGTTTCAGAGATGGCTACGGGTTTTCTGCTCCAGCTTGGTGTTGTGGTTTTTGATGTTGGCCCTCTTCCTGTTCCGCCTCGGACAGATGAGAGGTAAGTGGTGTTGTGGCTGGTAGACAGCTGGGTCTGGTAATTCTTTTTAACCCCTCGAGGACTGAAAACTGCTTCTGTGGAGGACAAGAGCAGAGCTCATGAATACACAATGAACCAAGCTGAGGTAGTAATGAGTTGCACCAAACCAACAATTATCTATGCAACAGTTCTGCCATATACGCTGGAGGTATTTGATATCTCTACACAGCGTTAACTAGTATTTCAATCATCCTTTGGAGCCTTAACATGTCAGAGATACTGTGGAGAACCTGCCTCCCCAAAGCATTATCGAAACGTATGTTCTCAATGGAGGTTGGACACTAATGGGCAGATATTGATCGTCATTTCCTTTCACTGCCGTCTAAGTTACCGGAAAGCAAAGCCATGTGGCTCAATAACCTTTGGGGACTGTCTTTGGTGGCTTGCATTACAGGACCCAAAGTGCCTACCTCAGCTCCCTGAGCCCACACCCTGCCCGGTCGAGCTAATGCAATTACAATTTGAAACATGTCCCCGACTCAGAGGGGCTTTTAGTTAGACCAAGTCACACTATGCCCTCGCAAAGGGAGTAAGGAAGGAGAGCGGAGATGAAGGAGAACGTATCGAGGTTGGAAACAGCAGCGAAGTCACCGATGCTGAGGTATTAACATTGTTCACTTTAGTTACCTGTGATGGAAAAGTGTCTTGGCTGATTTATCATACAGACGTCTCCCCTGAGGCTTTCACTGTCCAGCAGCGCTCTGTAGAAGCAGACAACAAGAGAAGCAGGTTACCTCCTGCAACAACACGAGAACGCTGTGATGTTCACGATCGGCATGAACCAGAAACGCTGACGTGACGCTGCTCACAGAGCGGAGGGTGGGAAGAGGAGAGCAGCAGGAACAGACTGTGGCCTGTTGTTATGGTAATGAAGGAAAGGCCTCGGCATTGAGGAGCCATCTGCAGCACACAAACCACGGCCGTCAATTCCTCACACACACGCACACACACACACACACACCGACAGCAGATATTATGAGCAGCCCATGCAGCACTAATACCACTGTCTCCACTCTTATAATTAGCTGCATGTCGAGCGGTTTGACACAATTTTGAGTCTGCATTTCGTCACAGACTCTGTTTGATTAAAATATCAGCATCCATGTGCAGCGAATGACTTTGAAGTTTGTCCTCTGCTTCTTCTCCCCCCCCCCGGCTCCCCTCTGTCATTCTAGACTCCCACAGCTCATAAACTGGCAGCTTCTCACTGAGGAGTGAGGGTCAATATTGTGAGGAGGGGGGAGAAGGAGAAAGGAGACACCACTATGGTGCTACATAATGGATAAGTTCTTCTGTCCAGGACCCTCAGAGGCTGCTGTTTCAATGAGATGACCTTTAGTCCGGACGGCTGCACTTGCTGTGGACGGCTCTTCATGTTTCAGCGTCTCTGCAATGGAGGGCCGTCTGTCCACACTGTCACTGAGCAGCAGCGTTAGCGATGGTCGCTCAGCGGCACACTGGCGGGCTTTCATCCAGCTTCTCATATTATATGCGACACTTGTGATGTGATATTCTGTAATCAATAAGTTTTTGATGGGGATAACCACATCTGATCCTGAGGGACAGACTCTTCATGCAACTCGTATTTGAAGGAAAATATCCAGTTTACTATCACATAAAACAGAAAGAAGCTGCAAATCCCCCATCTGAGAAGGTGGAACAGCCATTTTTTTTGGCGTTTTAATTAAAGATGACTCATGATTAACTGATTATCAGCACAGGAGCAGAGATGGTGGCTGCATCTTGGAAAGGTCTGAGTACATGATGCAGATTTGTTATCCAAATATGAGCAACAGATTGGATGGATTTCCATGAGAGCGTGACCATAATATGAGTTATTTTCTTCACAGTTGTTTTAAAGACAAAGGTGCTGATTTAGGAAAACGCACGACTGAGTCAGTCGGCTCCCACGATGCCGCGGGAGAGGCGGCGTTTTAACAAACACCAGAAATACTCGACTTTCATCATGTTGAGATCAGCGTTAAACGCAGCGTTCCTCCTACACCTGTGACATCAAACAGGTGAATCCTCCTTTAGGATGGTTAGTGTTAATGTGGCTCTGCGTCACAGCGTGAAGCTGAAGTTTCTCTCTTTTTCTGAAGTCAACAAAAGGCTGACTCTAAAACAAATCCCTGTCAGCACTCCATCTGCTGTTTCATTTTAAATGACAATGATCAAAACAATACTCGTATTTTAATGCATGTTTTCACCCTTTGATCGCAATATGTTTAATGGAAATGCTTGAAGAACAGGATGTTAGCAGACAGTCGAGGTCTGAACGAATCAAACGGAGAATCTGCACGTCTGTTTCTCTTCACAGCGTTCAGAGGAAAATGCTTTTGACTGTGGATGGATGGACCACGTCTGAACGCCTGTGAGACTCCAGTCTGGCCCGATTTAAAAAGCAGATGCAGCGTTCAAAATGCTGTGAAAGGTGAGCATGTGAAGCATCTTCCAAATTTAAGCAAATCAAGTTTTTGGTCACACTCATCTGCTAATAACAACCCAGACAATCAATAATGAATCTCAGTATTTCATCACCACATCTGTGACACCACCATCATGATCTTTTCTGCTCTGTCACTCAACATTTCTTTGAATATTTCTTTCTTGCCGGTCAAACGTTTGCCTCTTTACGACAGTTTGAAATGACACCGCTGTGCTAATGGTGCTGTTTTTATCTCAGCTGGGCATAAAACTGAAGCTTTTCATGATGCAGAGAATAAATCCAACATATGACTCGTTCATCCTTTCTTTAAATCGTTAAGGGTACAGTATATTTTCCTCCAGTTAGGTGTGATGTGTCTTTTATAGCAGCACCTTTGTCCAGAATAGCTCAACACACAAACCGAAAACCACAAAATGTTGTTTTTATGTTTCTGATTGAGTAAATATGAAGCATCTTGATGTAATCTGTTAAATTAGTGAGCTTCAGAGGGGTTGACAGGTGCATTTTATAACTGTGTTTCCAGGATGACCAGCCTTTATGCT
Organism: Chaetodon trifascialis; assembly: GCF_039877785.1. Taxonomy (NCBI): domain Eukaryota; kingdom Metazoa; phylum Chordata; class Actinopteri; order Chaetodontiformes; family Chaetodontidae; genus Chaetodon; species Chaetodon trifascialis. Next base: position 29,271,932 of record NC_092062.1, on the reverse strand, counting down.
CAACCCCACCCTCTTCTCACCCAGTGCATTTTGGGATATGACCCCTTTGTCCCTGACGGTGCAGCGTACCTGTACGTCGCTACCTCCAGGCCCAGAGACACCTTCGCCTGCTGCAGGCCTTGGTTCTCCAGGAGGACCCGATCGATCTGCCGGCCCACCTCCTCTTTCTCCACCTCCAGCCCCTCCAAGTGCTCCTGCCAAAACAGGAAGTGAAACAGGAAAAGGAAGTGGTTAAAAAAAAAAAAACACTGCGGCCACATCCTCACACACTGTATCGTCAGAGTTATTTTCATGCTGCTAAGAGAAAAAGGTCTTTATTTGAACTGATCTAAAGATTAGAGCTTAGAGTAACTCTGTTATAAGACAGCTGCACAAACACTTCAGATAACCTTGTTTCCAGTCGTCCAGGCCCACGCTGGGAGAAAGCAGCCTCACCCCTCAGACTTCACTGTGACCCAGAACTAATCCCAACAGACCCAGCCTCTAAGTATGTAGCCCCCCACCACCCCACCCCACCCCAGTCCCTTTCAGACCAAAAGGTTTTCATTCCATCAGAATATAAAATGAGCGCACTGAGGGAGGGAAGCCCCTGGGGGACAAACCTCCTAAAAGCCGTCAGTGGGGCAGCTGGAGTGTTGCTGAAGGCCTTGAATACTAAAGGACAGGAAGTTAGATATTTAAAGAAATGTGTCATCATAAACTTCAGTCGTGCAGGTCGAGACTGTCGTTTGTAACCTCTTCATCGTAGTTGGTGTGAAACTATGACAAACACATCAAACGAGTGAAAGACCACGTGAGCCGTGTTTCACACCGCAGAAGCTTTTATTTGTTTTTCATCTCGTCTCTAAGAGAACATCAAAAGAGCAATGACTCAAAAGGCTTTTCTTTTCTCTTTTCTCTAGTAGCATGAAATGAGTCATATCAATGACTGGATATGAAGTTCATTGTAAGGGTTGTTTAATTAATTAATGAGTTTTTCACTGCACCACTTTGGACTCTGATTGGTTGTTAGTGGCCTTTGTCATTTTTTTAAGTTAGTTAATCCAATTAACTAAAAAAAGGTTATCTTAATCAACAGTGAACGATGATTTGTCGCTGCCAAAGCTAAATTATGGCCCATGTTTGAGAAAGGGATGTTTACAGGTCCGGTGAAGAGGTGTGGCATGCAGGTGTGGATGCCGCGCTCTCACCTGGAGTTGCTGGATCTCCTGCCTGTATCTGTGCTCCTGCTGGGCTGCAGTCTTCTCCAGATGCAGCCTGACGTCCTGAGCTGAGGCGATCTCCTTCTGCAGGGCTCGGAGCTTCAGCTGGCTCTCACTCTTCTCCTGACCCGCTCGGGTTAAACGGCTCCTGGTCTGGTGCAGTGACTCCTCTAGTCGGGCTAACTGCCCCTGATAGGCCTCTGCTGCCTCCTGCCACGCTCTGCTGGCCCTCTGGGAGTACTCCTGTCCCAGCTGTAGGAGGTTTGGTGTCTGGTTGCCCCTTTGAGCCAGTGTGGGTGGCACTGTGGCTCTGGAATGAGCCATAGCGGCCTCTAAGTGGGACACGTCGTCCTGATGGGTTTGAATCAGGTGCTTCATCTCATGCTCCAGCTGACTGACCTTCTCTCTCAGCCAGATCTGCGCCTTCTGCTCCTCCTCCAGCTCCTTCCTGCTTTGCTCCAGCTTCATCTTGGCCTGCACATGGGCCTGAGCCTCCCTCTGCCTCTGCAGGTCCAGGGCTTGGAGCTGCTCGGCCAGCCTGCTGACCTCCATCTCTGTGTGGACCCCGTCCCTCCAGGCTGCGTCCACCTCAAGCCTCGCCTGAAGCAGCTCCTCCTCCAGGCCCTTCCTCCATGTCGAGGCTCTGTGATTGCTGCATCTCATCGCTTGGATCTCTTTTGCAAGAAGCTCATTTTCCTCTTCCAGGAGTTTGACCCGGCTCAGGTAGGCCTCCAGGCGTCGGTTCAGGTTCAGCATCTGGTGCTTCTCCTCACCCAGGTGGCCGTGGTGAAAGCTTTCATGCACACTGTGGAGCTCCATGTCAGAGGCCTCACTCAGAGGTACGCTGATTATGATCGGGCAGCAACTGTATGCTCGTGTCCAGGCCTGAGTCACTGAGTGTGGGGGTCTTCGTCTGAGTGAGGCTCCCGCGAGGCTCCGGCGGTGACTGCCAAGAGGCTTCCTTTCATACAAGAGTTAATGAAGGGGCCGGGCCCACGGACACGAGGGGAGGAGGGATGGAGAGGGAGGAGACTGGAGGCCGGAGAGGGAGGGGAGAGGAGACGAGGAAGGATGGAGAGGGAGAGAGGAAAGAATGGTGAAGAAGAGAAGAGATGAGGTGGGGGGGCGTAGGAGGGCTGGAGGAGAGGGGAGAAGGTCGAGAGAGGCGGTGATGTAATCTCCACAGTTAACTCTTTCACTGCTGAGGAAGAACGAGCTGGACTGAAGGATTTTACAGACAGAAATGAATGAATCATCAACAGGAAGCACATTGTAAATACAAGCACAAAAACATTGTTTTAACTCGTGTGCAGTTTTTTTCCTTTGACACACTGAGCCATCTTTCCTCGAGGCAGTTTACTGATCCGAAACCAGAGCTTTACCACAGTACTGCAAACAGAACTAATTCAAACTTTATTACACTGGATATGACACGCTGCAGGCCGGGGGGGCACCTGACAAACGGTGTCATGTGATCACATTTCTTCATCTTTTTTCCAGAAAGCTCAGTTGTTTTTTATTTCTCGGAAAGAACGTCACAGCAGCCAATATGCCAGAAGATAAGATAAGATAAGATAAGATAAGATAAGATAAGATAAGATAAGATAAGATAAGATAAGATAAGATGTAAAGTGTGAACTCTTTCTAACCATGACTTTATCAGCAGAGTAAAATGAAAGAAGGCCTTAGCTCTAATGTTACGTCTCAGTGTCAGTATGAGGGGGTCGCAGCCTGACCTCACCATCTCCATCTAGTGGACATCTCTCGTCACTGCAACAGCCACACGCTGCTACCTGCAGCTTACTCTGAAATATGATGAAGAAATGTGTGACAAATGTAATAAACACAATAGACCCGCCGTAAATCCATTAGAGGAAAAAGTGTCACGTTTTGCTTCACTAAGTGTGAAAGTCAAGTTAAGTCAAAGTGTTTATTGTCATATGCACAGCAAGAAACAAGTTTGCTAGTACAATGAAATTCTTACTTTGCCGTCTGCGAGAATGCCAAGATAAAAAGATATATAAAAAGCAATAATATCAAACAAAGAGCAATTTAAAGAATCAAACATGAATAAATAAACAAATCCGAGATAAATGAACAGAATTGCAACGGCTATGAAGAGAAATTGCAAATGATATATACATAATTGCATTGACTATACATGTAGTGCAAAGTTATTGTGTTATGTGCAAACCGGTAGGTGTAAACAGTAGCACGTGCAAATTGGTAAAAGTAACATTAAACAGTAAGTGTCCAAACTGGTAGCAGCAAGCACATATGTATGAAGGTGCAGGACCAGCAGGGGGCGATAATGAGTGAAGGGGGGGGGCAGGACTTTGACAGAGGAGATCAGGGTTTGATTAGTGTTGACTATTGTAAGGAAGTACTTACTTTACTTATTTCCTGAACTGAACCAAGTAGATTTGGTGCATGAACCAAAACAAACTGCAACCGTGACATCGAGTTTATCGTGCAAGCACGTTGGGATCTTCAGCTGCACCCACACTGAAGAATTTAGTAATTCAAGTATAAGAGCAAGCAAGGAAAACAAAATGTCACCAAATTCAGGAAACTGATTTTGCTTATTCTATGTCCTCTTTCAAAGCCGCCTCCCTCATCGAGTAACCTTAAATACAAATCTGTAACCAGAGTGCATGCAGGTTACTGCTTACAGACACAGTAAGAAAGCAAAGTAGCTCATTCTCTGAAATGAAACACTTTTGTTTGCAGATCTACTGAACATGAACCTCGAACAAAGCCGAAACATATTATTGGACTGCGTCTTAAATGGCGTTCATAAGAGCGGCCATGAGCACAAAACAAGCTCATACAGATGTGGCCTAAAAGTGTGAAGATGTGTCAGTGTATGTTCCACATGTGGACTGCTTACATCACCATTGTGCGTGGGTTCATGCATTTTTGTGTTTCCTGACACTCCACCCGAGCAAACATCCAAAATTAAACACCACCACACATTTCTGCACGTGCACTGTTTGTGATAACGCACTCTGCTCCGTCTGAGGACAGTCGTGGATGCAAATTGTCTGTTCGCTTCAAGGCGGTGACTTTGCAGAAAAAATCACCACTTCTCCTGTGAATATACTCAGAGGTTCAGTTATTGCGACGCTTCTCTCTAAGAGTCACCGAGACCTCGGCAGAACGATGGCAGCCACGGTGGAGAACGTTAACTACGCTTCAGTTGTATTCAAAGCTAACAAACGTTCCCCTCCTGGAGGTAAGTTTAGCTTTTTTAACACCAACACAGGATGTCAGAGAACTTATCGTGTTACTGTCGTTACATTAAATCCAGGTAGTTCACATTTTTGGGTCCTGATAGCTCTGACATTACATTGGTCGAGGGTTGAAGTTACATGTCAAACTGTAATCTGGTGCTCACACATGCACTTTTCTCATATACTGGATACAAACTGGTGCTCAGTATTTTTCATTTTTCTAACCAACAATGGAACTTCCACTCTGACCACAGCTTCATGGAAATATTGTCAGGCAAGAATATGCTGTTAATTTGAAATGAAGTCAAAAATAAAGGTGCCTGTCTTCTTGACACTGTCCAGTAATCAACCATGAGATCATGTCCTTCAACCTTTCAGCTAAAAAAGAGGAGGAAACTGTGTACAATGAAGTGAAGGTGCAAAGCGACACAACCGAACAAAGCGATGGTAAGTGGGAAAGAAAAATGTGAAAAACTGCTTTCAGGTTTACTTCAGCTGGGAACATTCCTCATCAGCAGTACTGCTACAACTACTACCACTACCTTGTACTGCTTTGACGGTACTCATCCCCAGCAGCTGTACACAGTGTCTGCTGTGGAGGAGCTTTGTCAGTAACCTCAATGCTTAAGTCTCATAAACTGAAGGTGGACTTTGAAAGATGTCAGTGTGTCCAGAGATGGTGTCACGCTGTTTGATGGGAAGTGTCCGCGAGTTCTACAGATTAAATGTCATGACTGTTTCACAAACTGCCATGTTGGCGCCTCAGTGAACACTGAAACGTGCTTCGCTTGCTGTAATCTTTCCTCCTGTTCATAGTGAAGGGATGCTTTTCTAATGTGCGTCCAGTGTAAGAGATGAAGGACAAAGACTTCTTTCTTCTTTCTATGTTTTCCAAACTTTATCTGAAGCTAACATGAGGCTTCAGCCGTCTCTCACTGTCTTTTTCGTATAACTCCCCTCTTGGTGTTTCCTCACAGTGTTTCCTTGTTGAGCTGCTGCAGAGGAGCAGTAACACAAAGACTGACTGCTGCACTAAGACACCCTCTAACCTGAGTTCATTCAGACCGCTAAAGCCTTAAATTTGGATTTGTCTTCTTAGTCTCAGCAGGATTCTTGTCCAACAAGAAAACTAACCACAGACGTCACCAGCGTCAGCGGTTGTCCTGCTGTTTGGGGATTCTTTGTGTCGTGTTGCTGTTGGGCATCATAGCAGTCTGTGTCTACTGTAAGTAAAAAAACAGGAAGTCCACACATTAACACAGAGCATTTATTAGCTAAAGTCAGAAGCTCAAACTATCTGCTGGCAGTTTGTTTTAACGACTATAAAAGGTTTTCTAGGTCTGTTATGAACCGGTTGATTTCTAGATATAATAGTATGTGCAGAGGGAAAGTCATTCATGAGACAGGCTTCTTGTTTATATGATGTTTATGTGCCACCTTTTGTTTATTCTGCATTGGAGAAACCCATTGTAATGCACAGCGCTGCGTCTGTGTCAATAACAATTGTTCACATGTTTTAGGGCTTTATGTTTTTTTTATTCCAAATGACGCAAATTAACCAATTTGAGATTGAATTTGTTCATTTTTCCCAAGTTAAATTGAACTCTAGAACAAAGCCTTTTAGATGGCATGGCTGATTGATTATAGGAATTCATATGAGACAGAAGCCACGACACACCTGGTGAAAGGATGGCGACAGAATCAGCTGAAAACAGGAAAGAATTAAAGGGAACTGATTTAAGTGATATTCTGTTTTTCTTCCTGTCCACATATTCCTCGATCAGACCCAAACCAACAATCCACTCGTCCTGCTAACAGGTTTTACGTCCTTTATCTTCTTCCTCTGCGCCATAGAGCTCCAACGTTGTCAGTCAGCTTTTAAAAGCACATCGATGAGCCACAGGTTGCACTGAGTCTGCCAAATGACTAATTGTAACTCTACTTAAAGGTCCAGTGTGTTGGATTCAGTGCCATCTAGTGTCAGGTTGGAGATTGCAACCACCTGGGGGTCATGAAACACACAAGACTCTCTCTAACTTGAGTCAGTGTTTGTTTTGTCCATTCTGGGCCACTGTACAAACATGGAGGTGCAATATGGTGGACTCTGTGGGAGAAGACCAGCTCCCTCTGTAGATATAAAGAGCTCATTCTAAAGCAACAAAAACACAATGATTCTTATGCTCAGGTGATTATACACTGATGAAAACATCGTGATGAATGTTATATTCATTTCTGCCAGTAGATCCCTCTAAATCTCACTCACTGGACCTTTAAGTAGGAACCCTGGGCTTTGAGCTGAGTGTCACAGGGGAAGGTGGACAAAACTGAGAAAATGATGAACACATGAGATTTGTTGATCTCAAAAAATGTAACACAATGAGAGTCTACAACATCCAAAAGACTGGAAACCCTGATGTAGGACAGAAAGGAATCACTTTACAAAGTGGCTAAATGACAAAAAGAAAATGTAAAGAATGAAATAAATGCATAAGAAATATGCACATCGTCACAATCCCTGAAGAAGGTCGTCTTCATTTTGCAGTTACAGTAAGTCCCAAGAGCGAGCAGAGCAAGTTGAAAGAAAACCAAACATTTCTACTGGGTTTGAGTCACAACCTGACAAACCTCAACCACAAACTCAGCTCAGAAAATGAAAACTTGAGGAGGGACCACGACAATCTGATGGGCCGGATGGACGAGCTGACTTATGCCTACAATGCCTCACAAAGCCAGATCACAAACCTGAGGACAGAAAAGCAGCAGCTGAAGACACACAAACAGGAGCTGGAGAAACAAAACCAGCAGCTGAAGACAGACAAACAGGAGCTGGAGAGACAAAACCAGCAGCTGAAGACAGACAAACAGGAGCTGGAGAAACAAAACCAGCAGCTGGAGAGACAAAACCAGCAGCTGAAGACAGACAAACAGGAGCTGGAGAGACAAAACCAGCAGCTGGAGACAGAAGACCAGGACCCAGAGACACACAAACAGGAGCTGGAGAGACAAAACCAGCAGCTGGAGACCGAGAGGAACATCCTCACCAAAACAATAGAAGACATGAAGACACAGTGTAATGAGCTCGTCGTTAATCGAAATCAGTGGATCATTGATGCCTACTGCCCCAAAAAAGATGGAGGTATGTTCAGAACCCATTAATTAGTTACAAGATAACCAAAATCAAAAACATGACAGTGCAGTAATGCTGTTTATTGGTTGGTCTCATTTGTTTCAGAGAGACAGTCTGAACGTTGTCCGATGGGCTGGATGTTCTTTCAGTCCAGCTGTTATGACATTCATTATGTTGAATGGAGGTCCTGGGATGAAGCTCAAACAAGCTGCAAAAGACAGAATTCAGATTTGGTTGTTGTCGTTGATGAAGAGGAAAAGGTAACGAGAAAACCTGCATGAAATGAAACAGTGTGAGCACGCTGTGAGTCTGCAGGCCACAGTGTGTTTTTCATCTAAAGTCTGATAACTGTCTCTCTCTTCTCAGACATTCATCAGAAGTGAGAGTTGGGGCAGTTCAGAAACCAGTGGATACTGGATCGGACTGAGAGTTGTAGATGGGAAATGGAAGTGGGTCGATGGAAGTGATCTGACTGAAAGGTAAGACACATGTTCCTAAACATTTTGAATCATAAAATCTCTCATCCTTGATCTAAAGGTCGTGTTCTTCCCTCAGCTCCTGGAGCCAACCTCCTGCTGACGGTCACTGTGCCATGTCTGTGAGGACCAAAGGATGGAGATCAGTGAGCTGTGCTGCCACAAACTACTGGATCTGCAAACAGAAGGCTTTAGACTGATGAACAGGACAGAAGAAGAAAGTTTCCTGTTTCCCCTGTACCACTTTGAATTGTTTGTTGCTGATTGGCCAACAGGGGGCGCTGCATCACCCATTCTCATCAAAATGATCCCATTGCTGTTTGCTTAAGCTTTTGTATTCTGATGCAAAGAATATTAACATGTAGAGGAGAAAGCTCAGTGTTTTCTGTCTATCTAAGAGCTGTTTTAGTCCATTAAACTGAATAACCAGAATTACCACCTCGTGTTTGTTTGCCTCCACCAACCAGTCAAGTTGCATTTCCATCCACGTCTGTCCAGACTGATACAACATCTGTAGTGAAGATCAGATAACACTTTATTAATCCCCCATAGGGAAATGTGGGTGTTACAGGCAGCAGCAGTATCAGAAATATAAAAAGACATTAAAATGAATAAAACAGAAAATAAAAAATCAAACTCTGTATATATACATTCTATACGAGGTGCTGCTTAGGCTCCCCACGGTCTCATGCAGGGGGTGGGATGGGTTGTCCATGATCGATGTCAGCTTGGCTAACATCCTCCTCTCACCCTCCTCCTCGATGGTGTCCAGAGGACAGTCCAGGACGGAGCCAGCTCTCCTGACCAGTTGAAGTCTTTTCCCTTCCCTCTCAGAGCTTCCACAGCCCCAGCAGACCACTGCGTAGAAACTGCAGATGCAGCCAGAGTCAGAAAATGTTTTTAACAGTATCAGCACAGTTTCAAGGTGGACGAGATTAAAGTCACCAATTCAGCATCTGAGCAAATGTGAACTATGGTCACAATCTGCTCTTCTGTTCCTGAGTTATGGTGCTGAATCATTTTATCCCATCAGACATTTGTGGGACATTTTGTCATAATTAGCGTTTGAGTTCTTGAGTTCTGGGGGGCAGTGAGTCTCAGTTATTAGGAAAGTGTCACATTGTGTGTTCTACAAAGAGGAATTCCATCTTCTTCTTTGGTCAACCTTTATTTTCTTTGTTTTGTCTGAAAACTGTAAGAATGTGGTGAAATGTCGACATGATCGGAGAAACTTTGGCATGTTTTATCATCGCTTACATTTGCGATACATGAGTAGATCTTTCTCACATGTGAAGCAGTGTTGGAACACGGCAGACAGGAAGTCGACTACATGAGTCATGACGAATGTTTGATGTCGTAATTAACACACTTTTAATCAGACTGCACTCCAACACTACATCACATCCCATAATGTTAGATTTTATATCCCATATGTCGTCACTTTGTGTCCATTAGATTATTTTATGTGTCTGTTGTTGTGGTGCCATCTTCATCTTTATTAATTACACTAAATCAATACAACCAGCAAACCAAATACAACCAGGTCCCTGTCTGCACACTCACTGAACAAAGGCTGAAGCTTTGGTGAGTGATCAACAGAACAAATCAAATAAAAAGTGGTGTGAATAACTTTCCATGAACAGACTCTGTCGATCAAACCTGTATTAACATGTCTCTATTTTAGGGCAGTAGAATCTGTGTATTTCTGACTTTGCTGCCCGGATGGTACCATTATAAGGATACTGTGGAGGAACAAACTGAAACCACTGAACTTCCTTTCTCAGCAACACGTCATTAGGTGTCAAGTTAAAAAAAAATGACTGTTAACCTCAAAGCAGAGGCACAGTGAAGACGAGCACAGTGGACAAAACACCTTCGTACGTCCAGTAACACTCTGCACTTTGAGACTCAACTTAAAAGTCTCATTTAGGAGCGCAGCAGGACTTTAAAGATTTGTTCAGGATGAACGAGGAACCGCTGGAGCTAACTGGTACTTAAAACAGTCTAATGTTGATGTGTCTGCATGTCAGAAGTTATCTGCTCTGTCTTCTTGCTTTTTGTGTGTTTGTTTGCAGTGTTTGATGCTCCTGATGACTGACAACACCTGAGCACCAACAGGACTTTCAAAGGCTTGAATTAGTTTAATTAATCAATGATTTTTCCAGTCTGCTCGAAAACATTCAGGAATAATCTACATTAAAATATAACAAAGCCCATCTTCTGCAGTATCATAGTTTCTCCAATCTGCAAACATTCAGTGTCAGCATAGAAATGTTTGCTCTGTGTGTCTTTCAGAGGAAATCAAGGAAGAAGCTGACTACGTTAATGCAGCAGGATGCACGCTGGATAAAACAGCAGCCACCTCAGGTGCACCACAAACACAATCCATTTCACAGATGTCATGATGTTCAGCACGAGATCTATTTATCAAACATGTTGAATCAGATGTGACAGTGACGAGTGTTTAAAAGCTCAGCAAACCTTTCCTTTTGTTCGCTCTTTAAAATGTGTTCAAACACCTTCCACTGTGTTGAATCTCGTTGTTGAGGTTCGTTGACTGAATTCTTATTTTTCTCTCAGGTCGGAGGTTTCTGTCCGTCGCTCAGTCTTTCACACCAATGACAGTGTGTTGGCTGATACTGTTAGTGATCGTGGCCCTTCGTATCTACTGTGAGTACCTTCTGTGTGAACGTCAGTTCAAACCAGAGCTTTTTTCTAGTTCGTCCTTGTTTAAAGGATAAACTCACATTTTTTCAGGCTTATCTTAAATCAACAGATTTGGACACTGGGACACTTTTTGCTTGATGTAATCCTTCTTCCTGTTCATACTGGCCCTGTGTGAAAATGGATTCCAGTGTTCATTTGAAGCTGATATGAAGCTTCAGTAGTCTGAGTTAGAGAAATCAAATGTGAATCATCAAAAGTTTTTTAGCCTTTTTAGTACAAAATCTCCACTTTGTGTTTCCCCGGACAGTATTTCTGTGCTGAGCTGCAGTGAAGTATCACAGAGGACATTTTGTACGAAAAAGACGGCAACTTGACTTGATTTGATGAACTGAAACTTAAAAGTGTGTTAGCTTCGGGTAAAACATGAAATGTGCTTTGGACAGAGCGAGGACTGTGGACACTGTCCCTCATCTCTGACACTGTAGGTGCATTAGGATGAAAGATGTAATTTACTGGAATGAAGGGAAAGATTACAGCAAGAAAACCCAGTTTCAATGTTCAATGTTCCATTGTGTTGAGATTGATACGCAGCATGAATCTGTCCTTTAATGTCTTCTATGACAATTTAAAACTCATACTGCGTTCTTGTATAAAATATGTTATTTAATTAAACTTGTCTTGAAAAAACATATCACCGACATCTTCCTCTGTCCGTCACTGCAGTTACTGCTGTCATGTCTGAAAACATTGCCAAGCTGACTGCAGAGAGAGACCAAACACTTCTACTGGGTTTGAGCCACAACCTGACAACCCTCAACCACAAACTCAGCTCAGAAAATGAAAACTTGAGGAGGGACCACGACAATCTGATGGGCCGGATGGACGAGCTGACTTATGCCTACAATGCCTCACAAAGCCAGATCACAAACCTGAGGACAGAAAAGCAGCAGCTGAAAACACACAAACAGGAGCTGGAGACATACAACCAGGAGCTGGAGAGACAAATCCGGCAGCTGAAGACAGAAAAACAGCAGCTGGGGAGATATAAGCAGGAGCTGGAGATAGAAAAAAAGCACCTGAAGACAGAAAACCAGCAGCTGAAGACTAGAAACCAGCAGCTGGAGACCGAGAGGAACACCTTCACCAAAACAATAGAGGACATGAAGACACAGTGTAATGAGCTCGTTGTTAATCGAAATCAGTGGATCATTGATGCCTACTGCCCCAAAAAAGATGGAGGTATGTTCAGAACCCATTAATTAGTTACAAGATAACCAAAATCAAAAACATGACAGTGCAGTAATGCTGTTTATTGGTTGGTCTCATTTGTTTCAGAGAGACAGTGTGAACGTTGTCCGATGGGCTGGAAGTTCTTCCAGTCCAGCTGTTATGTCTTTAATTATGTTGAATGGAGGTCCTGGGATGAAGCTCAAACAAGCTGCAAAGATCATAATTCAGATTTGGTTGTTGTCGTTGATGAAGAGGAGAAGGTAACGAGAAAACCTGCATGAAATGAAACAGTGTGAGCACGCTGTGAGTCTGCAGGCCACAGTGTGTTTTTCATCTAAAGTCTGATAACTGTCTCTCTCTTCTCAGACATTCATCAGAAGTGAGAGTTTGGCCAGTTCAGAAACCAGTGGATACTGGATCGGACTGAGAGTTGTCGATGGGAAATGGAAGTGGGTCGATGGAAGTGATCTGACTGAATGGTAAGACACATGTTCCTAAACATTTTGAATCATAAAATCTCTCATCCTTGATCTAAAGGTCGTGTTCTTCCCTCAGCTCCTGGAGACAACCTCCTGCTGACGGTCACTGTGCCATGTCTGTGAGGACCAAAGGATGGAGATCAGTGAGCTGTGCTGCCACAAACTACTGGATCTGCAAACAGAAGGCTTTAGACTGATGAACAGGACAGAAGAAGAAAGTTTCCTGTTTCCCCTGTACCACTTTGAATTGTTTGTTGCTGATTGGCCAACAGGGGGCGCTGCATCACCCATTCTCATCGAAATGATCCCATTGCTGTTTGCTTAAGCTTTTGTATTCTGATGCAAAGAATATTAACATGTAGAGGAGAAAGCTCAGTGCTGCCACACTTTCCTGTTACTGTCTTTTTCTTCCATCTTTCTGCTCATTGAAAATGTCAGCAGCATTATCACAGCAGGCTGATGTCACATGTTTGAACAGGATGAACAGAAGCTGATCAGGCCTCAGTGTGTTGTGTTTCTAATGCTTACACATCAGTCACAGACAATATCTATTTTATTTTTTTATTTTTATTTTTATTTTCATTTGGTCTAGGAACTGAAATAAAGTGGGTGGGTGGGGGGGATTATTTCAAAATGCTTAAACTCATGTCAAATTCTATATTTTCCATTGTGCTAGGAATTTAGGATTTTTCCACTCTGATCAAAACATAATAAGATTTCAATTTATTTTCCATCAATCATCATAATGTAGAGTAAATATTTGAAAACCAATAATATAATTGTATTGTAATTAATTTTAATTGTTGTTAATTGGCAGAATGGAGCACTGGATACCTTTGACCATCAATTTCCGATCAGGTGATGTTTGAATGCACGCGGACGTTTGTGCCAAGTTTGAAGAAAGTCCCTCAAGGCGGGCCTGAGATGTCGCATTCAAGAGAATGGGACTGAATTTATTACATATGTTAAAATGCATTCTGTCAAGTCGATGATAACGTTTAAAACTATCCAGACGACAGATTTGTAGCTTTCTTTTGATGTACAACTTAAGCTTGTGGCCATGAGACTTACATTCAGCCAGGACTTGCAGGACTGCAGTTTCATGCCGGTTTGAGTTGAAACGGTTGCACATGTCACAGTTCATGTAGAAATTTGTTATGAATTGCTTGGTTGTTATGGCCTGAGGAATACCAATATGTCTTAATAAATGAGGTGTATATGCCGTTCTTCTGATAAAACTAACGACAATCATAACATTTTAAAGTTCGGCACTGTACTGTCGAAACTGTGAAAATTAAAAATATCGAATAAAAATGCTAATAATTGTTCCTACCTGCACATGAATGCAACACACTAGTGGTATGGCGGAATCCTCTAATGCGCCTGCGCGAATCGTGTCACCCGGAAACAACATGGTTGTTTTGGTATTCGGTTGTAGTCATCTGTCAAGGGATGAAGGAAACTTTAACTAGGCAGTTTTCTCCACGGGTTTAAAGACGCGGCCCGGGGTTATCTTTATTATGCTTTGTTCGAGTTGATGAAACGAATTCTAATTCGAGTTAAGGACACACATTTTGTTAATTTGGCAAATTACGGTAGCTAGCGGTTAGCTAGCTTATTCGCTGGCTAACGGCTTGTCACTCTGTCAACAAGTTGTGCTGAGCATGGACTGTACGGCGCTGGAGCTCGACGGGGTCAAATTTGCCAAAACAGCTGTCACCTACGACCAGAATGGCAAATATAACGAGGCTGTGTTTTATTATAAGGTACGTGTCTATACATGTAAACCTGACAGGCGTAAACAGTTGCTACCGGTCAATGTTAGCACTTAACCTAGCTTATTTCACCGACAAGTAAACGTTCACTTTTAGTTACACGTTAAGTCACAGCTTTCCACTTTGGATTGTACCTAGATGTAAATATAATTACATTAAAAAGGAGATGAAGAAATCTCTTAATTTTCACATTACAGTAGCATTTAATTTGTAATAAATAGATGTTATAAATCTGAGACGGTCACTGGCAGTTAATAGCTGTGTCTTTTTTAATAAGTCTGTCTTTGGATGTTTTGCCGTAGGAGGCAGCCCAGGCCCTCATATATGCTGGCATGGCAGGGTCCAAACTGGAGGGAATCCAGGACAAAGTGAATGAGTACCTGGATCGGGTCCAAGCCCTTCACAATGCCGGTAGGCTCACCTGACCTGTCCTGTCATTTTTCTGCTCCTTCACTGAGCTGATGCTCTTCATCAGGTGACATATGGACAGCAGCTGAGACACTGGGAGTTCAAGGGCACTAAGACAGGGAATCAAACCTGCACAGATTCCCCTGCTAACTGCTTGCACACACTGTTTTCACGGTTTTACTCAGAATCATGTTGCCTCACAGTTGCACACATGTGCAAACACACGGTCGATTCACTTCACATTTCTTTTAATTGTTAAGCTCAATATATTCTGTCGTGGTTTTCCATTGTAAATATTGCAGCACAATAACTTGATACCCCTCCTCTTTACAAATCAAATCAGCTAATTTGAACAGCCAAATCATTTTCCAGAGCTCATTAAGTGTTTTTGTTTCAGATACATTTAGTTCAGTTTCATGGTGCCTCCCCTCCCTTTAGCCTTTGTTGGACGTATGTTATCAGTATGTTGAGACTGCATATAGCTCGAGTCTGGAAAGATGGACAAACAGCATTGTATTCACAGGACAAGCTGCCGGAAAGCAGGGACGTTTTTTTCTGTCTTTCCTGACTTTAGTCTTGAATATGTGAATGAAATTGTCGAGGACTGTCACTGAACGGGCCCTGAGGACGTACTTTCTCATATGCTGTCTGAGTACTTTTTTCCATGACTCGCCTCACACTGTGTGTGTGTGTGTGTGTGTGTGTGTGTGTGTGTGTGTGTGTGTGTGTGTGTGTGACCACAGACTGTGGGTGTGTCGTGTTTTGTAGCACAGCCAGTGGATGACTAGTTCAGTTTAATTTATTTTTTATGTTTTCATGGCTTGTGTTTATGTGGTTCTATTTTTTTAAGCCATCCAGAAAAAATATGTAAAATAAACATTTTTCATGTTATTCTTGAAATATCCAACTCGGTCTTAAGCTGCGTCTGCCCTCATTGATGTGAATGGGGTGGACAAAACATGAGAAACATATGAACAGACAGATCGTCAGTCTGAGTCTTGATGGCAGGTTCGGCTATTTATTTCATCTTCAGAATCACTGCTCATGAAGTCATCAAAGTGGGATTTATGTCTTAATTAAGAGACATCCTCCTTTGCCATGTAGCCTCTCTCTGTGGACAGATTGTCTCTTATGTGTCCTCTCTGTTGCTTTGACCCCAGGCCAGGCACAGAAGAGTGACCCGCTGAAGTCCCGGCAGCAGGTGGACCTGGAGCGCGCCCACTTCCTGGTCACCCAGGCCTTCGAAGAAGACGAGAAGGGGAATGACGATGAAGCCATTGAACTGTACACTCAGGCTGTGGAGCTGTGCATTAACACTGTAGGTCTCTCTCTTTGTCGTCCCTCTCAGGGACAGCGACTCGCGTTCGCTCTGTCTTCTCTCACATTATTCACACTCGCTTCCTCATTTGTTTCTCCTTCTGTGTTTGCAACAGTCCAACGAGACGTCGGACCAGGCGCTGCAGACCAAGCTGAAGCAGCTAGCGCGTCAGGCTTTAGACAGGTACGTCCTCTACAGCGCAAGTAGTCTGTGCTGGGACTCCAATGTTGACTGGAAGCATTTCAGAGCTAGCGTGTCTTCAGGCAGCCTGTTTTGGCCTTGAGTTGGCTTCAAATGATAACTTTGCATTTTAAGAAATAAATCTGAGAGAAACCCCGCTAAAATAGCTAATCAGCGCACTCTGGTTTGTTGGCAATAAATTAAGAAGAATCACATTAGCAGATATTATTTTTGGCAGATTACATTTGTTTTCATATCGCTGTATTTGTGCAGTGACTGGAATGCAAGTTTTGTTGTAAGTGTGATTTAAAAAGTCACGATTAATACATCAAAAGTTCTGATAATAAGCTCAGGCTTATAGAAACACTCAGAAGAGAACTGTGTTTGTCAGAGGTGGACGTCACTACAGTGAAAACAGACCGGGGGTGTAAAGAATCTGGATATTTGACATATTGAAGAGATGGCAGCAGTTTACTGATGGACACAGGATACATGTACATGGAAGATACAGCTGAACGTCCAGTAGATGGCAGCAAGGTCCACATCACGGTCCACATGTCTGGTCTTTTTTTATCTTCTGGAAGAGAAACTCGGTTCTCCATGATGACTGTAACATCCTTCTCCACTATATTCTGTCAGGGCGGAGGGTCTAAAAGAATCTCAGTCCAAATCAACTCCAGGTCACACTCAGGACAGGACGGGACCTTCTGGAGCCAAGCCCAGCAGCGTGGGCAGTTCTGGGGGGCCGGTCCGCCAGTTTTTCCCCCTTGGGTCAGACTTCACCCTCCATGACCGACCGCAACCCCAGCCGGTCCGGGCGGTGCAGTCCAGCGAGCCCCACGGTCAGCGCTACACGTCCGAGGAGATCGAGGTGCTCAGGTGAGACCTGGACACTCGCTTCCACACAAAAACACACCTGTGACAGGTCACACCACGAGCCGCCACACTGGCTGAAATGAACGCTTTCTTTTTGAAGCTGCTCTGCTTCACTGACGTTGTCCTTTTGAATCGATAGGAGCACCTCAACTATCAATGGCATCGCCTACGTGCCCTTCATGAGCGTGGACCTGAGGGAGCGCTTCGCCTTTCCAGTCCCTTTCTCGTAAGTTCAGTTCTCTTTTTAAGGTTAGCAGCGCTCAAAGCTAACGGAAAAGGCCTCTCAGGTCGTCACAGCAGTCGGACAGTTAGAGATCTGCTTTACATTTGGTCATTTTTCCTCAACAAACTGCATTGAAGGTATCTTCATCTGTGCTTCCACTGTGATGAAATGAGACACAGAGGCAGACTGTAGGATGACGTTTGTGTGATTTGATTGGCTGTTTTTTGACATTATGCTTCACTAAGCGTGCAGGTAAACTGAGCACTTGCATGCACAGCATGAAACACTAACCAGCCGATGTTTTTTTGCATTTTTCTCATCAGGGACAAAACAGGGAAACTGGCACTGTCCCCCAAACAGAAAGCCATCTTCTCCCGCTGGGTCCGGCCCGACGAGATCTGCAACAACCCCACCATGATCATGTCTGTGTCCAGCTTCAGCATCAAGCAGGTCAGAGCAGGATTCAGCTTCTGTGTGCTGAGCACCAGCTCTTTTCAACCGTCTTTAGTGGTAGTGTAGGCAAACTGGCCAAACTGTGCATTAAATAATGTCATGAGGTTCTACTTTTGTTCTCTGCATCTCTGTATTTTTGGAGGAAGGTTGGGAAAGAGGGTGTAGCTGTACTGTATGTCAGTGCATAAACTTGCTTGAATTCAGCCAGTAGAGGGCAGCATCGCCACACAGAAGGATCTTCATGTTGGACATGTGAAAATAAGCTTTGGAGGTGAAACATTCAGAATCCAAACGCAGTGAAACTGTCAGCTCGGTTTGGTGCTCTCTCTCTCTCTCTCTCTCTCTCTCTCTCTCTCTCTCTCTCTCTCTCTCTCTCTGTCTCTCTCTCTCTCTCTCTCTCTGTGTAAATGTGTTCTCTGTGTTCATTGATGTGATCCTCTCTCCTTTCGTCCAGACGGTGGTGTCTGACTGCTCCTTTGTGGCGTCGTTAGCCATCAGCGCGGCCTATGAGAGGCGCTACAACAAGAAACTCATCACCAGGTACCGTGTGTGGCCTCTGTGTTTGACTGGTGTAACTGAAGGCAGATACAGACGTGTACATAAGCTTCAGTTCACCTGAAGTGGCAGCATTTTGTGCTGCTGTTCAGTATCTTTGAATTTGACTCATTTCAGACCAAATAAACTAAAATATTCTCTTATGGAATGGAAACAATATGATGTTGTTGTATATGTACTTAAACTGTTGCAGCATCAGGACAAAGAAGTTATGTCATCAAAGAGGCTGCACATCTGCAGCATCTGTCCATCGCAGCCTCTAGCCTTTTAGATAAAGACAAACATGGGAGCAGCATAAATACATTAAACAGATAAGACTCAACCGAGTGTGTGTATGTGTGTGTGTTACAGCATCATCTACCCTCAGAACAGACGAGGAGAGCCAGAGTATAACCCCTGTGGGAAGTACATGGTCAAGCTTCACATCAACGGAGTTCCCAGGAAGGTAAAAGAGGAGTGCCCAGCGGCCGAGCAGCACACAGCTCGTCCTGCACATTTCACAATTCACATTTCTCAGTTTGCGTCCGTCAGTCCGGCCGCCCGTCTGTGTCTGCAGGTCATCATCGACGACTTCCTGCCGGTGGATCGTAACGGAGAGCTGCTGTGCTCCTACTCCAGCAACAGGAACGAGCTCTGGGTCTCCCTGATAGAGAAGGCCTACATGAAGGTGATGGGAGGCTACGACTTCCCCGGCTCCAACTCGGTGAGTGGAGGTGGAGGAAGCAGGAGAGGAAACGACCGTGAAATGAGTCATTTCAGCTGCTGTGATGAAGAGTCAGGCGCCAGAGGAGCCACAGGAGTATGATCAAAGTAGAAATGTGAGGCAGGGATTCGCTGACAGCGAGGAGCAAAATCTGTGATTTAGAAAGGCTTTAAAGTTTAAAATAGTATTTTCTGTGTTATTGAAAAAGTTGTTTATATCTTCCTTTGTGCTTGGCAAGTCTGGAAGTGTATAATAAGACACATCCGATCACGCTGAGGTCTTGAAAGGTTTGGATTTTGAACAAAACCTTAAAGGAAGTTTTCTAAGATATCAGCAGCCGCTTTGCTCAGCAGCTCTGAGCAGACGCCATCGTGAACGCTCACCGAAGTCTGCTCTGTCGTGAGGTTGTGAGGAAGTCAGATGATTCATATTTGCTCTGTTACAGAACATCGATCTGCACGCGCTCACTGGATGGATCCCTGAACGCATCGCCATGCACTCAGACAATCAGTCGTTCAGCAAGAACGACTCTTTCCGCATGCTGTTCCAGAGGTGAGCAGCGCTCCCTCCGACTTCTGTTCCTTTCTCCTTTCCTTTCCCTGCTCACGTCCGCTTTCATCCTCCCTCTGTGTCAGGTTCCACAGGGGTGACGTCCTCATCACCACGGCAACGGGGGTGATGTCAGATGAGGAAGGGGAGAGATGGGGTCTAGTGCCAACACATGCCTACGCTGTTCTCGACATCAGGGAGTACAAGGTTAGCATAGTTAAGCTAGCATTAGCATCTTATCATACGCACATAGAGGGAATGTGTAAAACTAAACTTGCGGTGTTAGCTTAGCCTCACATGGACAACATGTTAGCATCCCAGTCAGCACAGCTTGAACAGCCAGCAGTCGAACTTCCTGTCCTTCCATCTGCTGCACGTGTTTTAACTGTGTGTGTGTGTGTGTGTGTGTGTGTGTGTGTGTGTGTGTGTGTGTGTGTGTGTGTGTGTGTGTGTGTGTGTGTGTGTGTGTGTGTGTGTGTGTGTGTGTGTGTGTGTGTGTGTGTGTGTGTGTGTGTGTGTAGGGGATGCGTTTCCTGCAGCTGAAGAATCCGTGGAGTCACCTGCGGTGGAAGGGGCGTTACAGCGAGCGCGACGAGAAGAACTGGACCCCCGAACTCCTCAAATACCTCAACTTTGACCCCAAAACAGCACAGAAGTTTGATAACGGTGTGTTTTTAGCTCGTGCCTTTAAATGTTCCTTTGTGTGTTGTAGTTGAAATGATGGAGCATTAATGAAATCACAACAATGAGTCAGAGAAATCTGCTTATTTGTGTAGCACTGCCATCTGAAAGGTGAGGGACGGGGGGCTAAGAGCGGCGAGTCGTCCCCAGCAGCGGCGCCTCTGAAGCCAGCGCTCTGTCAGATACAAATGATGCGTATGTTTTCCTCTCCAGGTGTTTTCTGGATCTCATGGGAGGACCTTTGCCAGTACTATGATGTCATCTACCTGAGCTGGAGCCCCGCCCTGTTCAAAGAGTCGTCCTGCATTCACAGGTGTGTGCTTCGTGAAGGTTTGCTGAACATTGAACAGAACGATGCGCAGACTCACTGTGACGTGTGCGCTCTGGGTTGTGTGTCGTCTGCAGCAGCTGGGATGGGAAGCAGGGCCCAGTGAAGGACGTCTACAGCCTGGCCAACAACCCCCAGTACAAGCTGGAGGTGCAGTGTCCAGCAGGGGGCGCTGCTGTGTGGGTGCTGCTCACCAGACACATCACTGACAAGGTGATGAAGATGAGGATGTGTTCGGTTCTGTTCGCGCCTCAGTGCCAAGGATGCTACGATGTGATCCTGTGAGGTTTATTTCTCTTAATGTCTGCTCTCTCTCTGTTCCTCCAGGACGACTTTGCACAGAACAGGGAGTTTATCACCCTCGTCGTTTACAAGACAGACGGGAAGAAGGTTTACTACCCAGGTGAGCTCCGATCGACGCCTCAGAGGACGTTTTCCCTCTGAAGCGCCGCGCTGTGAGATTTGCTCTGTGGATTTGTGGCAGCAGGAGTTTGAAGGCTGCGCTTTGTCACCACTTTAATTTCTGCATTTCACAGCCGCACACAGCTTTAAAGAAAGATGAGTCCGTCTCAAACCCCCAGCTTCTCTGCAGCTCTCTGTTCACAAACACAGCTTTTCTCCCCTGAAACAGACTTTCATTTAACAGGGCGAAGAGGTCAGCTGGCCTCTGCTTCCTCACTGTGAATTAACTCTGCTGGCTCCCCCCACAGCGGACCCCCCTCCCTACATCGATGGCATCCGCATCAACAGCCCACATTACCTGACCAAGATGAGGCTGACCAGCGCGGGGACGCACACCTTCACACTGGTGGTTTCCCAGTATGAGAAGCAGAACACCATCAACTACACGCTGCGGGTGAGAAAGACTTCTGGAAGAGTTTTGATCTGACAGGAAGCTTCTTGTTAAACAAAGTCACACATGAACAGCATCGTGTTTTTATACACATCTGCACGTTTGGATCCACTTTGAGGTGTCTGCAGGTTTGAAAAGTCTTAAAAGCACTTCCAGAAACGCTCACAGGACATTAAAAAGGCTTAAATATTGTCCTCTCTCATGCTGTACACGGTTCGCTCTGGAAGCTTTGCGAGCTGTCAGATGTTCCACTCGTGGGGTTGTTGAGACGGTCGATTGTGCTGCAGCCTGTTTTTTGTGAAGCTCCATCAAATGCTGTCACGGCTGCAGCTGCAGGAAGCTCACCGTGCCACAACGGACAAGAGTCCAATTAAGCAAAAACTTCAAAAAATTCATTTTCTGTTGCTTTATCCAGCTTCAGGTCACATCGATGTAGTCGTCTCATTAGAGATTATCATCATGTGCAATGAAAGCAGTGACTAACGTGGTATGATCATGTCTGCACCGTGTTGTTCCTCGTGTCCACCTCTTTGTGTACCGTGCCAAGCTGTCCTAGTCTCCGTGGACCGCTGGACGTGGACAGCCAGCTGTTTGCAGCTTCTCAGCTGGATGTGTTTGAGTCTTTAAGTGAAGTCTCACAGCGTCCGTCATCCATGCTGCAGCGTTCCTGCATCGACTGCTCGCTCCTCCGTGATGCCCTTCTCTTTGTCTTGGAGGCAGTCCTTGCTGATGCAGGAGGCTCGTCAGCTGATCCAGTCCTCCTGAGCCTTCCGGGCTCCGCAGTCCTCGCTGTCTCCTCGCCGTGCGTCCTCTCCTTTCAGTCCTTCAGCGCTGAGCCAGAGTGTCGTCTCTTCTGTCCTCTTCTCCTCTTCCTGTGTGTTTGACCCAAATCTCTTTCTTGTCTTTTATAATTCATGCGCTCCTCCTGCCAGCTGCAGCGAGCGTTTGCACTGAAATGGCTCATTAAAAACACACATGCAGCCTGCACACGTGTCCGCTGTGTTTCATACGTGTGCTGATGTTTCGTGGCTGTAACAGCATCTGAACTCTCTGCTC
This sequence comes from Chaetodon trifascialis, assembly GCF_039877785.1. Classification (NCBI taxonomy): domain Eukaryota; kingdom Metazoa; phylum Chordata; class Actinopteri; order Chaetodontiformes; family Chaetodontidae; genus Chaetodon; species Chaetodon trifascialis. The sequence continues at coordinate 29,249,560 of NC_092062.1, read as the reverse complement.
TCGCCCTCTCAGCTCAGATCAGTGCCTCTCTTTGAAAATCCTCCGGAGAATAACTGATTCAAGCGTCTCTTGTTCACCAGAGATCAAAGCAGCAAACGTGATGTCTTTGAGCGGAGCGGCGCAGATATGAAAGCTGTGTTTAATGTGCAGATAGTCATGAGTAAGTGAACGGTACAGCGCAGAATCCACCCTGTGGAAACACGCCGCGCTTTGTCTTACAGCAGCTGATAATGAATCTGTTCATGTTTATATTTCATGGTTTAAACACCGCTGCAGTTACACCCAGCATTTATTCCAGTCCATTCATTTTTCCTTTGTTTGTCATCCTGTTGTCATATATAAATGTGATGTTTGCCCTGTCTGTGTGTAATAATAACGATACTGATGATAATACCAGGTGTTTTTTCTTTCCAGGTGTACTCTGGATGTAAATTCACCTTCTCCAAGATCCCAAATCCTTTCACCCAAAGCAAACGGGTATGTTGTTCACAAAGAGATCCAGTCCCAGGCTGTAAAACATGAACACTACCTCTACCCAACTGAAAACAGTAGATTTAATCTTTGAGCTCATCAGCTTCATTCATTTTTGAAAATATCTGCTTATTCTGAATCTGACGCTGCAACACGATGTGGAACACTCCACTGAGCTGTGCACGAGATACTAAAACAATTTAGCTTACTCGTGCGCTCGTTTTAGTATCTCATGCGCACCTTTTTGTATCCTTGTGCGCAAAATTTTGCTTAAACGTGCACACATTTTAGTATCTCATGCGCTCGTTTTAGTATCTTGTGTGCACAATATAGTTTTTTTTGTTCTTCTTGGCACTTTAGGGGCTCCGTATAAAGATTAGATTACTGCATGGACGCAGGGACACTTGAGGATTGATTCAGTCTTGTTTCACACAGAGTCCAACACGACCTGCTGTCATTGTCTGTGTTTGTCTTCAGATTAACGGCCAGTGGAAGGGGCTCAGCGCCGGAGGCTGCGGGAACTACAAGGACTCATACAAACACAACCCCATCTATCAGATGAACCTGGAGAAGTCTGGACCGCTGCTCGTCGAGCTGCGAGGATCCAGGTCAGGCTGACATCACCTGGGACGGATCTTTAAATCATGGTTTTGCTCAGTTCAGTTCCTCGGTTTGATTTCCTGACTCGTACTGTCCAGCTGAATCCAGATGAGGGACACGAGCAGCTGATTGAAATGTGGACTCAGACACATTTGAGTCAGCTTCAGCATCAGAAGAAATGAGTCATTTATGGGTTTCTACATGTCGAAACTGAATCTCATAGATGTAATAACACACCTTATCAAACACGCATCAGTCGCGTCGGAATCAGACTGGTGATACTTGAATTGATATCGTAGCATCCTCCATTATGAGATGCTAATCCACGCTAACACGTCAGAGACGTCGCCATGGCTGATGTCATTTCATTCCACTGGAGTTTAAATAATTCTGCCCGGCTTATTAAATGACTCAGTGACTTTTCCACAGGGGACCAACACTTAATGATGGTCTGGATCTGTCTGTCTGTCTCAGACACACACACACACACACACACACACACACACACACACACACACACACGGTCGGGGATGAGTGAGGCCTGTGTGATGACTAATGTTCGGTTGCACGTTGCGTTCGCCGTCTGCCGTCACGTCTGCACGAAACATTTGCATAACTGTCGTGAAGTCATGCAGTGAGGTCGGTGCCTCTGCGTGTGTGTGTGTCAGTGCCTCTGCGTGTGTGTCTGCAGGCAGTACAGCGTTGGTTTTGAGATGGTGACGGTGTCGACGGTGGGGGATCCGGGCCCGGCCGCCTTCCAGAAGAAGAGCAGCGGAGATTACAGGTACAGCTCAGATCAACATCAACTGTCTTTTCCACAGGAAGTTCAACACAAAGCAGCACGATGAAGATGAAGCTGAAGCTGAAGCTGAAGCTGAAGCTGAAGCTGAAGCTGATGTGTGTTAACGTCTCTTTTTCCAGATGTGGCTTCTGCTACATGGAGGTGGACCACGTCCCAGCAGGCATCTACAACATCATCCCCACCACCTTCCTGCCCAAACAGGAAGGACCCTTCTTCTTGGACTTTGCCAGCACCTCAGCAGTCAAAGTCTCCCAGCTCCAATGAAGACGGAGCAGGAGGGAGGGGGCCGGATCAGCAAAGGGGGGCTGGAACGGGTGTGAAGGAGGCCTCGATACAAGGGGGCAGCCTCACTGAGGTACTGATAGCACGCGGCTACAGTGAAGGAATTATTGATTAGGAATCACCAAACTTCAACATGGAATGAAACCCATTAACAGTGAACACGTTTAAGGACTCAATGAAATACACCTGCACCAAAATGAACTAAACACAGTGACGTTGACCAGAGCTCCTCCTTTTGCCAAAATCAGAGCGTCATGGCTCTGATCAGAGGGTGAGACCTGATGCCTCATGAGGTGACGGAGACCACACATTCAGGATGTGGAGGAGTAACTAACAGGGTTGAAGTCGACGTCTTCTCAGGTTCAGTTCTGCTGCAGTGAGCACCTCAACGGTCCAGAGTCCCTGCAGAGGACGCCGCCTCGCTGCGCTCCTGCTCTGGGCTCTTTCACGGGTTTCATACAGACGTCCATCAGCAGCGCTCTTCCAGCTTCGTGCCAACGGTTTCCTCTTTCGACGTGTCACAGAGCAGCTCCTGAGAGAAATGATCTCCCAGAGCTGGACCGGCCTGAACCGGAGGACTGAGCCAGACCTGATCCCAGGCGTCACTGCTGGACCTCGCTGATGCTCCCGTGTCTGATGGTTCAACGTCTGAAGTGAAGCCTGCATCCATCCCTCCCTCCAGGCGGGCGGATGGGTGTAGAAAGGTTGATGATGGCGTCTCAGAGAAAGAGAGACGTGTCCCGCACAGCTGATGTGAAATGACAGCTGTCTCCTGCTGTCTCCAGTCACTTCCTGCAAAGCTGAAATGGCTGGTTTGCTTTTCTTCAGCTTCCTACACGTCACATTATCGTTTGTGTAGAAATCAAACTGCTCACAGATATAAAACCAGATAAACCAAATAACACGAGGCAGGACAGGAGACCAGCTCGTCTGGAGACGCTCACTGCAGCTCAGCCTGAAGAAGAAGAAGAAGAGGTTTGATACTGACAGCCTCGATGCGGGACGTCTCGCAGAGTGCAGGAAACTTTAATGAACACACGATCGCTCTTCCTCATCAGACGCGGGGACGTCGTCGTCCAGTTTGTCTCCCAGGACTTCGACAGTCCGTCAGGTGGAAGGACGGTTCGTTTCCTTCAACGACAGAAGGTTTTTATTCTCAGGAGCAGAGCAGCAGCGCAGGGAGTCCAGTGTGGCAGCAGCTGAGTGATTCTCCACGTCGTCTGTCACACACCTGCGCTCCACCCGTGTGTGTGTGTGTGTGTGTGTGTGTCAGTGTCAGTGTTTGTCTGTCTGTCTGTCGGCCTCCTGCAGGTAAAAATGTAAAGGTGGTGCTGAGTACGTGTCCTCCGTTTACTCTGTGGATATGCTGCACTTTGTTTGATCCAAATGAAAATGTCCTCTGTGGATGCTGTGTGTGTGTGGATGCTGCGTGTGTGTGTGTGTGTGTGTGTGTGTGTGTGTGTGTGTGTGTGTGTGTGTGTGTGTGTGTGTGTGTGTGTGCGTGCGCGCGTGCGCGCGCGCGCGTGCGTGCGTGCGTGCGTGCGTGCGTGCGTGCGTTGAGGCTGATGTGCACGTGGTCGCGCTGAGCGTGCTGCACACCTGGAAGCTGCTGTCTGCGCTGAATGCAGCGAGTCTGCAGCCGTGATTCATTCTTTCCTCATCGGATTGATCGTTTAGCCTGTAAGATGTTCACATGTGGAAAACGTCCATCATAAGGTGACAGAGCTGAAGCTTCCTGGACGGTTTCTGACTGTTCGGTTTAACTTGACCTTGTTCCATCGTCACATCCTGTCGCCCAGCTGGAGCTCTGATCAGCTGGTTCACTCATGATGACTGTTGAAAGTAGAATAAAGCTTTAAATATCCATCGCCAAGCACTTCTGTCAAATGTCCACGTGTTGATCGATGATGGATCATCAATGCTCTGAATGTCATGTCTGTTTCCACTTCCTGTCTCATTTAAAGACGCAGCGGGACAATCTGTTGTCTGAATGTTGACGGACCGTTTGCAGAACTTGCACTAAATGTTGGACCGATGTGTTCAGATGTGAATACAGAAAATGGAATCTGCTTCTGTCTCTGCGCTTTCTTTTATGTGGGGGAGCAGGGGGCTTTTATTTTGATAGGGCAGCATCCATCAGATTTAGTTCATGCAGCCTCTGAAGTCACCATGTGATGTCATTCAGGTGCGTGTTTTCATCAGAGAACTCAGAAATTCACACCTGGAAAATTTGTGAAATATTGGCCTTTTTGGGGGAAAATATGTCTTACTAACACACACCTGTTGAGACACACACACACACACACACACACACACACACACACACACACACACACACACACACACACACAGGTTTAAATGGCTATTAAGGTAAGTTTCCACACCTGTGATCGTTGGCTGCAGCTGGAAGAAGAAAGGTAAGATGTTAAAAGGTCCAACAGTTCAGAATGTTTAATTGCACAACGCAGAAGAAAATAAATATTCCATTTTTATTTATTTATTTATTTATTCATTTGGATTTTTAGTAAACTGCTATCTTAAACTACAAAAGCCATCGTTACTGGAAAACATGAGTTAGCTGAAAAACTGAATTAGCCATCAGCAGTCAGTCGAGATAAATATATAAAAACTGGGGGGGGAGAACTGAAATCATAATAATAATGTAAAATATCTGTGAAATATATAGGTTCATATGGTTAAATTAAAACAAAAGAAAAGAAAAATAGTTTAGAAAATTAAAATATTCAAACCTTTTGTCGGAGCTTTGAAAAGGGAAAAACGCAAGAAAAGCAAAATAGAAGAAATTCTGTTGACATGTTAAATGAAATGATTTTATCAGAAACGAATCATTTGAAGCTGCTGAATATAAACCTCAGTCTGATCGATGACAGAGTTCATGTCGGGTTGAAACTCATAATGTCGCTCAGTCACACGTGGAAAACCAGAAAAACCTGGAAAACGTTCCTCTTTCAATGGGGTTTGATGATTAGAAGAATATTTGCAGATTTCAGGGCGTCTCTGCGTCACTTCCTCAGATTTACCTGCAGTTTGAAGAACCTTCTCTGCGTCGCTGGTAGAATGTGACTTGAACCAGTTCAAGCCTCTAAAGATGAGCCTCAGACTGATGTTCCAGCTGCTTGTTGGTTAAAAACCGGACTGCCTAAAAAAACCCTTTAATGATTGAAATCATGGAGCAAAAGACCACGTTAAAGTGAGAGGAGCAGAGAGTCTTTCTGAGAGACTCAAGTTTCAACGAACCCAAGTCAGCTTCAGTCTGTGAATCCAGTTCAGACGAGGACCGTGAAGGTGACAAACAGCCACGAAAGACGCAGAGATGCAGGAAGTGACTCAGATACACATTCTGGTATAAAACACAGCTGATGAGCAAAATGTTTCCTCCATGTCGTCATTCCGACCCTCAGATTACTTCATTTATTTTCTCAAATGAGTGTTAATTAGTGGCCACAAAACACTTTACCAACACGTTTCTTAATTTGCCCTAATTTGTTAACAAGCTCAAAAACTGAATTAAAGTCAAGCAGCAGTAAATAAAGGAGAAAAATATCTGAACATATCTACTGACATTCTGTTTTTTATTGTCAGAAAATCCCACAAAAAGACCCAAAACAGCGAATTCATCCATTAAAGAAATGTCTGATAGATCTAAAGATTTACATCCAGCCTCATCCTTCAATCTGAGGGAACTAAGTACGTTTTTTTAGGGCATAAATTATCATTCTGGGGGATTTTTTTCAAATTTAAGTGCACAAATAACCAACATACTGCCGCTGAGGCTTAAACTGCAGAAACATTATTCCTTATTTAAACACAAATAAAGCCAGTAGTTATCAATGCTAATGCTAAACCAGCTACAAACAGTGAAAAAATTAAATGATTCATTTAACAAGCCTCAAACATTCAACGCCAAACTGTAGTTCGGTTAGCTCGATGTTGTAAATTCTTCCATCAGCCTGTAAAAATCTTAAACAATCTTTCGCTCCACATTCAGAAAACTTTTATCTTCAAAACTTTTTTTAATCCGTCAGAGGATGTGTCATAAAGCTCCAGAGCTCAGTCTTCTTACTGCTTCGTCTTCAACATGGAGGATGGTTTTTAGGGAAGTTTAGGGGCTCGAGCACGGAGCCCTGAGGGACGCATGACGACGAGGAGATGCTGAACAACCTCAGCATCTGAAGGCTCAAATCTATGATGCCACAAGAAAGCAGTGCTCATAAATGAGAAGGAAGTTAAATCCTCTGTTGTCCAGTTTCCATCTCGCTCGAGGTTTAGCCATGTGTCCCATCACATGGAGCTGTGGGCAGTATTTAAGGGCTAACTCAGTTATTTTCAAGCTTCGCTTTATTTTTCATGTTTTTGCCAAAATGATGAGTAAACCATTTACAAACCTAAGAAGTAAACAATTCAATCAAAAAGTTTGAAATTAAGTCTGACATTTTGACATTAATTGTGGAGAAGTCTAACAGCAGCCCGGTGGGAAAGTTTGCATAATAATATTCTGAATGTCGCGAAAAACAAACGTCATCAAGTTAAAGCAACCAAAGTCAGTCTGCATTGAAAATATTACAGCCTGAAGAACGACTGAAGAGTATCTGAAAATCTGCTTCCCTCCACTGGTTTAACTTCTCAGCGTGATGTTGAAGTGTGCTCGTGTGTGTCAGTACACTGTGACATCACTGATGGGCGTGGCTGCAGGTGCAACAAACTCAAAACTTTGCTTGTAGCTGTTACTTTAAATCTATCACAATATATTGAAAACAATAGCTAATGTTACAGCATTTCCATCATTAGCTGACTCGGCTCCTCCTGACCGCAGACGGTTAACAACATTTTTTTCATCTTTTTTCTTGCCATTTTACATTTTTCACACTTTTTAAAACATTTTTGGACTTGAAAAAAAGCTCCTTTTGAACGTGTGTTTTAATGATTCCTCTGCAGAAAATCACTTCCTGCCCTCCATCTGCAGTTAGCGCCACAACAAGAGTGACATCACACAACCTTTTACACGATGCTGCTGCGTTAAATTTGCTGGTGTCGACTTTTAATCTTGTGATTAAAACATTGAATTGTGAGTCTGTAGAATGATTAAACAGTGTTCACAGTACTGAAGAGCTGGTGAAACGAGCAGAGCAGTATCTGTCTAAAGCTTGCTAACGAAAGCTAACATCTGACTGTATTAAGTTGTATGAGTTTGTCTCATTTAAACCCAGAGGGCAGTAACAACATCAGGTCACTCTTCATACTGTGATAATTAAACACATACAGCTAATTACATGTTTATCTGCGATGTGACTGTAAACGCACTTTGTGTTTCAGATGTAAATTTCAATGCAAACCATCATCATGATGGGAAAAACTTTTCAACAACCTGAACACTTAGATAAATATCTTCTAGCCAAAAGGAGAAAGTTAAGAGACAGTTTTTATTGAACATCTCCACGTGACTTTATTCCTTGAACTGCTGAAGTCAGGAGAACACCACCTGCATGGTTTACAGCATGCAAAGTGCCATTTAACAACAAGAAATTCCATTTTGAGAAACACTTACACCAGTTATTGAACACACAGATGTTTTAAGATGATGCCCAAGTCAAAGGTGGAACTTTTCTTTCAGTGGAAAAATAACAAAAACAAAATAACACCAATAATTTCTAACATCGTCTTCCGTCCATCACAGAACAGTGCTCTCTGTTTCTCAGGCATCAGAGTCTTCAGACGTCCTTCATGGAGGAGATGGGAGTAACTACGCCGCCAACATGTACAGGACGCTTAAAATACACAGACGATGACGTTCAGAGTCTCTCTTTGACTTTGGGAATGGAGTGCAGTTGTGGCAGGTAGCTTATGAACAGCTCAGAGCAGTTTGTCAGACGTTTGGTCCGAGTGAGTCGAGGCAGAGCCGAAATCCTTCCAGCGTCTTCTCTTTCTGTCCTCAGACTCCTTTGACCAGCACCACAGTCTGCCCGGCCTCCGCCTTCGGGGAGCAGTTGTCCGTGGTCTTGGCGTTGTCGGCTCGCGGGCGCCGCAGGTTCAGGAAGCTGAAGCGCGCCTCCAGGCTGAAGCTCTTCTTGGCGCTGGAAGCCGAGCGGTTGTTGTTGGCGGCGGCCGGAGCGTTGTCCAGATCTCCCTCTGCGCCTTCGGCCCGGTCGCCTGCAGCGAGAGGAGGTCAGTGAACGGTTAACGAGACGAGCTCGAATATGACAATTTTACTGAATTATTACAGAATTACTGAAGACAGAATGTGTTATACTGCTCATAAAAGCAGGAAAAGCTCCGGACTAAAACCTTCCTGCCTTTTAGCAGATTTCCTGAATCTCAGTCCAGAAAAGTCCACGAAAAGACTAAATGTGGGTGAAAAGTGCCTGAGAGTGAGAAGTTCTGATGATTGATTTTCTAAATCTGATGTTTTCTCTCCTGTTTAACTGAAGATGAGGAGAGAAAAGGTTTTTCATCTGTGGAAAAGAAGGGGAATCTGTTTTTGGGGCAGGATCATTTGTTGTAATGTTCATTTTGGCCAGTAGGGGCAGCGGTGCGCACAGGAGGAGTTCACCTTCAGGGCTTTCTGCCAAAAAAGCTTTCATGAAGTCAGCTGTAGCGTAAAGAGAACGATAAAGCAGGTAAAGGAGGAAGGAGTCGAACACGGGACGTTAATCAAAAGTCAATGTTGACTTTGTATTTTTAGACTTTGTTTTTTTAAACTTATTTAAAGGGTTAAAACGTGAACACGTGTTGAAAAGCCTTAAACAACCCTTCAGCCGCATTCAGCCTCGTGTCACTTTGACTGATTGGCTGCTGCGGCGGAGCAGGTGTGAGTCGAGCAGGTAGCAGGAGAAGGATTCTCAAACGCCGTCCGTCTCACTTCCCTGTGTCGCTGGTTATCTCCTGATGCACTCAAACGCACCTGTTTCCAGCTCTGACGTGCACCCGAGCCGTCATCACTGATCAAACGAACATGTCCTTCTGCAGTTTGTCTTCATCAGTTTTAGTCCAAAGCGAAGAAATTAAAATACCTGCTTTGTTAAAAAAAAAAAACAGTCTAATATCGCTCACCTCTCTCCAGGTCGCATTCTGGCGACGACGCCCCGCTGCACTCGCTGCGAGGCCCGAGCACCGGCGAGATGAGGCCGAAGTCGGACAGCGACACGGTGGTGGGAAGGTCCAGGCTGGAGGGCCTGGACAGAGGAGACGGAGAGGAGGAGGACGAGGAGGGGGTGGGCGACGGAGAGGCAGAGGAGGACGTGCAGGAGGAGGTGGAGGACGAGCTGGCGAAGGGGCAGGGCGACAGGAGCTCCTGAGGGCTGCTGGGAGATGAACCCAGGCTGCAGGTGGAGCGCGTCTCCGAGTCTTCCTCAGACATGATGCTGCTGCCGCCACAAGCCTCGTCATCGAAACACACCGACGCCACTGAGGGAGGACGGAGGGAGAAAGAAAGAAAGAAAGAAAGAAAGAAAGAAAGAAAGAAAGAAAGAAAGAAAGAAAGAAAGAAAGAGATGAGGAGCGAGAGGAAAGGAGGCCAAAGAGAAAAAAAAGGAGAAAGAAAAACGAAGGAAAGCACAGAGGAAAGAGCGCCGAGGAGGACGGAGGGGGAAAGACGGATGTAAAAGGAGACAAAAGAAAAGAAGGAGGAGAGATGTAGCGATGAGGATGAAAGAGGAAGAAGGGAGAAAAGGATGGAGGGAAAGAGGTGGGGATAGATGAGAAGAGGAGAGACATAAAGGGAAGGAACAACGTAGGATGGAAGGAGAAGATAAAAGGAGGGAAGGAAAAGAGGAGGAGATAAGAGAGAGAGGAGGAGGATGGACAAGGGAGGAAGAGAGGAGTGAAGAGAAAAGGAGGGATGAAGGAAAAAAGAGAAAAAAGGTGGAGAAGTGTGAGTATGAGCAAACAGGGATCAAAGAAGAACTTTGTGGAGTGTTTCTTTTTCCCCGACATAAATAAAAGCACCCGAACGCATCATCAATGTTCCTTCTGAACGCGTGTTAACTCGTAATCATGGCGTCTGCTTCGGACTGGACGCCGCCGCTGCTCTGCGGTTAGAGTCAAGGCTAACTTGAGACTCGTGGTGCGTTTAACTCTCTCAGTCACAGCGTGGAAAAAAAGGTTTCAGAAAACGAGGGTTAAATTAGGTTTTGAAACTGATTTGATTTGTTTATGTGTTCAACCCTAACCCTCTGAGGGGAGGAAAACTTTGGCTCCTGTCGGACTTTCCAAGAATCACAAAGCAGGAATTCAGAGAAACAGACAAGAGCTCAGTGTGTCGCTGCTGAAGAGTCTGACTCCTCTTCATCAGCCTCACAAGAGCTTTCAGACCTCTATTCAGCGTTAGTTTACTCTCAAACGCTGAGTCTGTGTTACTCTACAGGCAGCGGACACAGGTGAGCCTGGCGTCCAGGTGAGCTTCCTGTGCAGGTGGACAGCAGAGCAGCGGGACGAAGGCTTGACGTTCACTAATCGATCGAGTCACAAACATCATCAGAACCTGAATGAGGAATAACTCACTGGATATCCCGTCGGACTCCATCTTAAAGGCAGAGATGTCGTCTCCAGAGACGCCGTCGCCCTCGGCGCCCACGCCGCGCTCCCGCGGGCCCATGGCGGAGCTGCGGCGCCGCTCGTGGATCTCGTCGGAGATCATCTCCAGGTTCCTGAGGGCCGTCTTGTACTCGCCTTTGGCCCGAGACAGTTTGGCCTGCCGCTCGTCCACGTTCTTCTTCAGGTTCTGGAGAGAGAGGAGGGTGATGATGAAGGTCACAGAGAACCACACAAACGTCTATTTCTGTGACTTCATTTAGCAGCACGACCGGCGGCGACAAGAACATCGTCCTCAGAGGGATGAAGAGGGAATAAATCACAGCTGAGCAGCCGTCACGTACCTCCAGCTGCAGGTAGTACTTCGCTTTCATCTCAAAGTAGGGCCTGCAGAGGAAGAGGAGGAAGAGGAGGAGATTAGATCAGAGGGGAAAAATACAGAGTGACCCAGAAAAAGAACAGTACCCTCATCATCATCATGGCAACCTGGAGGAAGAGAGGGAGAGGGAGGGGCTGTGATGCCGGATGAGCGAGCGCCAGTGAGCAGATCAACACGCCGCCGAGGCGCCACGGCGAAGGACACACTGAGCTAATGACGAGGCGAGGCGAGCTTTCCTTTCACCTCACCTGCTTCACCTACAGGAGAAAGTTCTGCTTTCATTCCTCAAGATCAAGTACTCAGTATGCAAAACAACAAGGTACAAATACTCAACAAGTACAAGTACAAGTACAAGTCCTGCATTCAAAGGTTTCCACGAGCAGAAGGTCTGTAAATATCAGAGTCGCTGGTTTACTGTTAGTCTGCAGAGAGACAGCGGAAGTATTTTTTATCTTCTGATTATTTAGACTTCCTCCACTACGTTTACCTGCTGGCTATCAGCAGGGAAACGAACTGACAGCCTGTTAATGACGAAGATGACGAAGAGGCATCGAGACCAGACGGCGTCTGCTGGTCTGAGCCTTCATCAACAAACAGCCATGACAGCCTCCACCTGCGAGGGCGGAGCTTCAGAGATACTCAAAGTGTGAGGGGCCACCTTTACATCAGCTGACTGCCTCTTCTTCTTCACTCGCTATCGCAGGAGCATTTAATATCAGTGTCTTTATTAAAATGACTTTCTTTAAAGTTTAAAGTCAGGTGAGCGTAAGCAGCAATGGCCGCCGTGGCGTCAAATCAAAGGACGGACATGTGATGTCAGAGCTGCAGGGAGGAAAGCACCACAGAAATGTAAAATGTGAGTGAGAGTCATGTGCAGAAATACTGAAAAGGGGAATTCTGGAGTTTTTAATATCACGTTTCCATTTCAAAGCTGCCACCTGGAACTGATTCTGGTGTGACGCCACATCGTTTCCCTCAACCTGTGACACTGGTGGAGGACTCCACCTCGTGACTGCAGCAGACTTCCCCTTTAACACCTGACTTTCTCACAGATGTGGTCATAGTTTCACTGCTTCAGAGAGGCAGAACAGAGAAGAGCAACCAGCTGTAAAAAACAGCGTTAAAGAGAACGACAGCAGACCAGGAGAGGCTGAACAGACGGGTCTGTTTTAACCAACCACAGGCCACATGGTCTGCCCGCCAAACACCTTCACTCCTGAGCTGAGCTCGGCCCTCTCAGGCTGACTGTTCTGGGTCTTAAGCCTCCTGAAATCAATCCCTGAGAGACTACGACAGCTGACGTTATGCTGGACTGCAGCTCGGCACCTCGCTGTGACCACACGCTGGTGCGGCAGAGACCGCGATTAACGGGCGAATCAGCAGCGAGCTGACAGTCCTGCTGCAGCAGACTGAGGCTCTTACTTGGACTTGTTGATGGTGCGTTTGAGTTTCTTCTCCAGCTGCTTCATGCGGCCGATCGCTGCCGTGTATTTGGCCGCCGTCTCCTTGTGCACCAGCTCGCTTCTCGTCTTGGTGTGCTCCGCCTCCATCACCTGCAACGGCCAATCAGAACAGAATATCTTAAACAGCCCGTTAACAGTTTCATCGACTTCCTGTCGTATTTTGTGAAAAGTCTGGAAGACAGAAGCGGTTAAACACAGCGTCCCATCAAGGTCACACGGTTCAGTGCCTAATAGGACTCCTGCCCACCAGCAATGATAATAAAGCTCCCCCTCTCCCCCCTCCTCACCCGCTGGGTGGCGTGGTTCAGCATCTCCTGCCAGGCCGAGTCAAACTGCCGGTTGTCCTCCTCCAGGAGCCTCTGCTCGGCCAGGGAGATGGTCTCCTTGGCCGCCCGCAGCACCTCCGTGGCCCTCTGGAAGTCCTGGGTGGCCCTCTGGGCCTCCAGCTGGGCCTGAAGACGCACACAGAGCATCCATCATCACACATGCACCTTCATCTGCTCCTTCAGAGATTCAACAGACTGTAACTATCTTCATCTTCACTGCACTTCACTTCTTCTCATCTTCAGACTGAACCCTACAGCACCTCCATGAATCCAGTGAGGTTTCCAACTGGTTTTATGTTAAAAGTGGTTCCTGTTCTCTTACTGTTCAACTGGTCTTCCCTCCTGAGGAGCTGCTGTCCTTCACAAAGTTTCACATGTAGAGAATCGAGTTCAGCATGAGCCTCAAAGAGCCTTCATCACCGAAGAAGCTCGAATAATCATCGTCTTTTCTGCCACGTTAATTATTCAGCAAGAGGACGAATTCATGTTGATGTCTGTCTGATCAACAGTCAACCCCAAAAATATTCAGTGTACAGTCACATCGAGCACAGAAAAGAAGAAAATCCAGAGCAAGCTAATTGATTTTTGCTTGAAAAACACGTCATGATCGACAATTATCAAATTTAATGTCGATTAATTTTCTGTTAATCAACCAGTTCATCGTTTTGTCAGATAAGACTCAATTTAAATAAAGTATCTGTTGTTTTAAATGAGGCGACACGCAGTCGTTTCATTCAGGAAGCTGATCCACACACACACACACACACACACACACACACACACACACACACACACACACACACACACACACACACACACACACACACACACACACACACACACACACACACACACACACACACACACACACACACACACACACACACACACACACACACACAGGCTGAGCCACAAATCACCCGCAGCACATATTTAACTGGAGGAAACAGAAAGTATAAACTCTACAGATGGACGGCAGACACTTTCTGTCCAACAGTAACATCTGAATAGAGACCATCAGTGTGTAACTTGCTGCAGAGAGCAGGAGGTCAGCGGGGAAACGTCATCAGAGACGGTTTTATTCTAACAAACAGCGGCTGACTGACGAGGTTCGTCTCAGCGTGGAAAAACACGCAGCTCGATTTGTAGACTTATCAGCAGTAAATGAGGTGTTTTACGTTGGGGAATCAGGCGCAGTTTCATCATTTCTGCTTCTTTAAAAGTCTTTTTATGTTCTTCACCCGTCAGCAGCTGCAGTCTGGAGCTGACGTCTCCTGAGGCAGGTAAACCAGCGGCGGGTGAGGTGATGCCAGAGGCGGTAAAAATGTCTGCAGCGCTGCACAGTGCAGCATCTCTCTGACAGAGACAGACAGGGAGGACAGAGAGGACAGAGACACAAGCCGTGTCCCAGCTCAGCGGCACCGACGACACAGCGGCTTGACGGGAGTTTTGACGTTCTGAAGGACAATCTGTCCTCCCGAGCAGCGGCCTGGTTTCACTGCTGCGTTCATGCTGATGCTGTTTTCTGACCCAGATCGTGATTCCACATTAAATGACAGAACATTTCCATGAAAAAGCTGCATGTGCGAGCTGGTTTACAGAAGCAGCCATGAACGTTTACTGCTCACAGCTGCAGCCATGCTCAGCTTTGGACACAGTTCAGCTTCACGGGCTAAACTCAGACTCCTGAAGGAGACGAGCTTCAAACAACCACATGAACGTCCACCTGCTGTCGGCGTAAACCAGAAAAAACGGGACGCCAGCACCAGACGGCCCGCTGCTCTTTTTAAATCTCGAAATGATCCAGAAAGTGGTGAAACCTTCTTTGTTTAACAGCTAGACAAACTTACATAATTAACATCAGTCAGCTTCTGTTGAAAACATCTGCTGAGCTACAGACGCTCAGTCATTTCATCTTCTGCTTGTTCAGACTTGTTAAGAAGATTGCCTCATTAATTCCAGCCTCCATGTGAAAACAGCTCGTTAAGCAGCCTTCCTCACCACACGCAGGCTGCTACAATCATCACACACTCCATGATGAAGAAATTAAATTATGTGGTTTCATTGAACATCGAGCTGCTCGTTTTCCGGCGCTGAAGGCTTCGGCTCTCATCATCAGCAGCAGAGTTAGTCCTCTCCTTCCCTTTTCTCACGCGTCAGCTTCAACTTTAACCCAGTCAGTTGTTTTCTGTGGCTGAACACAGAGGGGGGGGGTGTGTGTGAGCTAACATGACGGTGTAACAGTGTTAAATGTGATGAATCATCTCGCCTCGACTCGGGGAAGGAATGAAGCGATGCGGACTGAGGAAGCGCTCAGCTGACTGAATATTAAATCAGAAGCTGATTCCACTGACCCAGTTTACGCCAACTCGCTCGGTCACTGTGCAAACTTTGCCGTGTGTCTGTGGAGCTGTCTCCACGTCCGTCTCTGGAGGAGTTCAGCCGGATACGAAGCAATTCAACATCTTCCAACCATCACAGTTTGGGGAGAACAGAGAAGTCAATATAAAGAGTACATGTGGTGGAATGAACAAGAGGATAATATTCCGGCGCCTTTCTTTCATTTTATTTGCATTAAACTGATGCCGTCAGTGCATCCTGACTCTTACACTCTGAGCATTGCTAAAAACGTGCCATCTCTCAGCACTTTCAGCCCACAGGTCAGCACAGTGTCCCTCGGGCAGCCCCTCGCCTGCAGACGCTCTGACATCACCTCATGCTCGCTGTAATGTCGTTAGCGATGCTCATGGACGTGCCAGCGCAGCGACGCGCAGACAGCCTCTGCCTTGTTTCCCTCATGTGTTCGTCTTTGTGCTCGGCGCTGCGAGCTTGCACATGCTGCCTGACGGACACAGAGAGCCGTGTGTTACCTACAGTAGCGTCTCCTGTGGTCCAACATGAAGGCCCTGCTGCAGCCGACACGTGTCCACCAACGTCTCCACGTCCAAACAACATGTTTTTACCCTCAGACTGCGTGCGGGAGTCGTGTTGTGCAGCTGCGAGGTTTTAAAAAAGGAAAAAGTGTTTTGCTTCTGTAACAGTGATATTTAAATGGGAAGCTAACCGCTAACCCTGATTAGAAGGCTAGCCTGTCACTTTAATGCTGGTTTCTATGCTAATAGGCTAATGCTAACACCAAGGACAGGGAACAATGGCGGGAGCTCACTGTGGCTGAATGTCCCGACTCAAGTCTAATGCTAACGTGCTAAAGTTAAGCACTGTGTCATGCTAACAGCGTGTGTGTGGTAACACGCTAACAGCAGCACTATATCATGTGAACTGTGCGCATGCTAACAACATCAACAGCACTGTATCTGCTGTTAGCAGGGATGCTAACGTGAGCTGAGGCTGTTCAGTTCAGCTCCAGGTGCTTTCACACCTGTTACCACCGTGTCTGCCAGCCAGCAGCGTCACTGCAGCAGCGGCAGCGGCGGCTGACGGTGGCAGCCAATCACACCAGCAAGCTGAACCAGATCCTACAGGCTGCTGCAGTGCTGCATCTTCATCAGCACAAAGCCTCATCAGAGCGGTCTGTGGCTCCAAACAGACTGATTAAACATGAAACCACTGACACTGTAGACACGAGTCAAACACATTCAGCCATTTTCACTCAGGTGACAACGTGAAACTTCTTTTGACACCATCTTTAAGCCAAACTTGACCTTTTCACCCAGCAGAAGTGAAGATCTGAGGCCGTCCCTCCGACGATTACAGCCTCACACGCCACTGCTAAGTCTTAGACTTGTTTTCCTCCTCTTCCTCCTCCTCCTTTATTCTTGTCACGTTGCTCATGAGAAAGCCATCCTACGCTCGCTCCCTCCCTCCTCGTGCCCCCCCCCCGCCTCCCTCATTCTGTCAACACAAACATGAAACACTGGGCTCGGTGCTTCAGTCACAGGGGAAAACACGAGGAGGTCGTTTCTGTCCCACTTCAAACTCTACTGTTTACTCACAGACCAATCAGCCTGTTTATGGTCCAGTTTACATTCAACTGGTGACCAGTACACTTCTCTGGTTCTGCACAGTTTTACTCTGAAAGCTTCATGTTTGATTATGTACAAAATAAAGATAAATGCACAAAATAAAAGCACAGCAGAGGTGAAGCGCGTCTGCTTTTCAGCTTTTCCCCCTTTGTCCTCATTTTCACTGCAGGGCCAACATGTCCCCGACAGGCAGCATCACGGCGGTCGTCCTTCAGAGGAGACGAGTGGAAGGACGCAGAAAGATGAAAAAGAGTCACTGCTCATGTGGGAAAGTCCAGCCATCCCACCCAATAACTCTGATAATCAGCTCAGCAATCAGAACGTGTCACACGGTGCGAGCTTCTTCTTCTTCTTCTTCTTCTTCTGAGGATGACGGCCTCAGACCAAAAGCACACAGGAGCATGTGGACGGGAGGACAGAGCATCGTCCCCAGACATTGGCGAGCTCCGTTAACCTCTGAGCTGCTTCACAGCTCGCCGCTCTTTGGTCTGAATTAGGTGACGAAGGGCGTCACAAACACAGTCAGTTCTGCTTTCAACAGGCCGAGCATGTGCTGCGTCACGCCGAGCACGCGTGACGAGAACAATCCTCACCTCCCTCACTTCTCTGTCTGCTCTTAGATCGCCTCTTCCTCCTTCCCCCCGTCTTCCTCCATCTCGTCTTTTTTCAGTTTCTCTTTCGGCTGCCCTCTAAACTCTCACCGTGTCTCTTCAGCTTTGACTTTCTCTCCCTCCCCGTCTCCTCCCATCAGTCACCTCCACCTCCCCCTCCATCACGTCCTCCCTCCTCTGTGCCGTGTCTCTCCCGCCTCTCTTCATCTCTCTCCCTCTTTCCTTTCTTTCTCTCCTCATCTGTCACTTTCCATATCCCACTTAATCCCTCTTGCTGGCCACATTTCTTCCTCTCTGCCTGCTGCTTTTATGTTTCTTTCCCTCCCTGTCTTGTTGAATCTCTCTCAGCATCTCTCTGAGACTTCATATTTTAATCACTCTGCAGGCAGAGGGACGATCCTCCAGAGAAAAGCCGACGTGTAAGTAACGCAGAGCTTCAGAGAGCGAGCTGCGACTCGAGAAGAGGCCGTTCGGCTCCGCGGGCGCGTCAATTATTCAAGAGACCCTCAAACAGAGAAAACACGATTTGAAACTGAAAGCGCAGAGCGGAAAAAGAGGGACGTTAGCAGGACGAGGGAAAAGAAAGGTGGAATAAACGTCCCAGTTTTAGCAACCCTGATCATCTCTGTGATCAAAATCAGCTGAACTCCTCACATAAGACGGCCGACGCCAGGCGACGTCCTCCACCTGCAGGCGGATCACGTCATTAAACATTAAGACAAAGGTTAAATATCATGAATTCTACATTGTTAAAATGATCTCGGCTCCTTCAGTGACTGAGCGTTAACAGGGACGTGCTGGTTGCTCATGTGTTTATATATTTATGGGCTGTTTCTTTCAGGATATTAAAGAAGTCAAAGATGTCAAACTGTGCTGAGCTGATGAAACGCAGCTATCTGCCCAGTACAGACCAGACGAGAACAGTCACTGGTGTAGGAGGACAAAGCATACAGTATGCACTCCAGATGGGACAAAGACGACTACACAGCACATTTATTAATATTAGCAAAGCACCAACACAACGCCGACAGAGAAAGTAGACTGAATGTGGATCATCACGTCATCGCCACAGAATCAGGTCAGTGCATCAGAGCTGATCTGCGAGGCTGGATCAGCACATCCCTGATTAAAATAACCCAACCTCCCCCAAAGAAATGAATCCTGTCCACAGTTTAAGGGTTTATTCTTCCAAACGGAGTAAAAACATGGTTATATTTCTAAGGAAAGGCCACTGATGCACCGAAACTCAAAGCGCCAAGTGACAAGCAGAAGAACAGACATCCAATCAAAACCTTTCATCAGTCAAAGCCCAGCAGAGAGGACGACACAAAGGAAGAGAGATGGGAGGACAGGCCGAGACGACAGACAGAAGTCTCATCATCCGTCAGAGCTGTCGAGGAAAGACGCGGCGGTGAAATGAGCCTTTAGATCATGAAAGACCTTCAGCGACCTTCACATCGTCCCCGCGGCGAGGACACACGACGCGCTCAGACTTTAGTTTCCTGCCATGTTCCTCCTTCACTCGGCTTGAATACACGTCTCCACGTTCACGATAAGCGGTGAGTGGAGCGCTCAGAGGTATCAGGACAGACCAACCTGGGAGGACACCGTCTGTCCTGTGAGTCCACGGATGGACAACACCTAAAGCTGTCTGCTAAAATGAAGCCCGGAAACTGAAACTGAAAAAAAAAAGAAAATCTGACCATTTCCATGACAAATAAAGTACTTTAACACCATCAGGTACGATTTACATTAGCAGCTCTCACACTGGGACAGCTGGTGAATTCAACAAATCAAATACGCTCAGTTCAGTTGGTGTATGAACGCAGACCATCTGCTGAGCCTGAGAGGCACGATGGCGTCTGTAGAGGATAAGAAATGTTCCCTTCGCTCTCAGCAAGGTGGGGAGGCAGGAGGAGGCGGTGCACCGTGTTTCCAGGCCTGCGTATGGCATAGCTAACGCTCGGAAACAGCTAAGCTAACGTTAGCACTGCATTTAGCTAAGTTTGGTTGCGCTGCAGAAGGTCAGTGACAACAGAGGTCAAAGTTGAACTCTGAGTGAGAGACATAGGTGTGTCAAGAAGAAAGTCCACGCCTCCACACAGGTGGCCAATTGTGGCATGAAGTGGGCGGGAATAAGACTACAGGACAAATCTGAGCCAATGAAATGAAACTCCTCTCTTTGCACACACACAAGAAAAAACCCACAATGAAGATCACATTATTACACACGGCTGGATGTTCCTGCTGAGTCACAGAGAGGAAACTCCAAACTAACCACAGAGCGCCGTCAGAGCTGCTTCGATGTTGTTACGCAACAGGTCAGTGGCCAGTGGCATCACAGCACGGCACGGCACGGCACGGCACGGCACGGCACGGCACAGCACACATCCACTGCATTCTGGGAAGTCAAAGCTTTGACCTTGCAGCAGCCTCCTCTGCCTCTCTGCCATGAATCCCTCCATCTTTCCCTCCATCCATCCACCCATCAGCATCATTCCCTGTAGCTGACGTCTGACGTGACATGCACTCCAAAAACACTCATCTCCGGCGGGGGAGGGAGAGAGGGAGGGAGATAAACAGGAAGAGAGGGCGTGACAAGGAAGACGAGACGAAATGGACAGATACTAAATCCCTCTGAGTGAGTTTGTTCATGTTGAGGAAGGAAAACATTTTGTGGTTTCATTCTGAACTGAGTTATGTGTTAATTTGCTTTTCATTATACGTTAATGTCAGTATGCAGTGTGGTGTGAAAGGATGAGGCTCAGTCAGCGTTTAGAAAACAGCAAAATCAGTTCAGCTCATCACAACTGTGGAGTGGATTTGCTCGTGCAGGTGAAGTGAATCCACGCATGGCTTTCCTGTCAGGCTCAGTATCTGTCAATTTTGACCTTTGGATTTGCGCCGTTGTTCGGGAGCAGAGCTGACCTTTGAGGGAACCAAGAAAAAATATTAGCTGAACCATGAGTTGGTCAAACGGCTGAACAAAAGAAGGACGGTGTGCAGACAGTTAGGAGACACGAGTCGAATATGGAACAAACTGAACTGTAGTCCCATCAGGAGCCGAGCTCACGCTTTACTGACATTCAGCCAAATGAGCTTTTTCTCACCTCATTAACTGAATGAGCTCAGCTGATGTTCGATCCTGGAGTGAACTGAACTCCTAACCCAGCGCAGCACAAAGGAAACAGGAAGTAGCTTGGATTGTTACTGACGACTGTTAGCACGGTGTGCTAGCTGTTAGCTCTGCAGCTACAGCAGCTCATCACATGCATTAAGTGAAGCGTCTCTCAGCCTTTCCCGCATCAGTTCCTCCTCTCTAAATCCAGCGTATCATCATCTGAACAGCCAGGATTTGCTCATTGTTTTGGCCTCGCTAATCTGCAGACATCTGTTCAGACTCGGGCCACCGTCACGCTCGCGAGGACACATCGAGCATCATGAGCAGGAGACGCTCGGGTTTAGGGTCAAACCGAGAGAGCAGACATGTTTCACAACATGTGTTAGCCCATTAAAAATCATCTTAACGAGCTTTTGGAGGTGTTTGAACTGAGTGATCTTTCAGTTATCAGCCTTTCATCGCAGCACGTCTTCACTGTGATGTTATTTCTTAATAAAAGCAAAGAAACGCCTTTGAAACAAGAACTTTAACACTTATATAAACAACTCCAGCTGCTGACTCATGACTCAGCTTTTTAAATGACCTGCAGATATCACGGTCACGTTGAAAAGAGACGCAGCAGTTATTTTTAACACTTGGGTGGACCACGGTCAAATGTGTTTCTTCTGGGCTTCTTCATCACCAGCCGCGTGATCTTCAGCCGCTAACGCAGCCGCGTGTCCTCAGCAGACCCTCGCTGCTGAATCTGCCTGCATTCGTCTTCCATCGTTCTGCGTAACTGCATCAGTCTCATCACAAGAAATCTCTTAAAAATCATCCCTCCCATCCGCAGACTTCCTCCACGCTTGCTTCGTCCCTCATCCCATCATGTGCGTTCCCATCCTGATGTGCCTTTCAGAGTCCTCCGGCTCGGCAGGCCTGCAGACACAGCGTGGTCCTGCAGCTGAGGCGGCTGCTGCTTTCCATCGGCTTCTGACTCATCGTCTTTCAGAGGCTTCAATGCTCCGCTGTCACACAAAGCCAGGAGATTCAGAGTATTCACTGCCGCCCTGCCCCGTCGTCTGACCCTCATACGAACAGAACAACCAAGTGTCTGCGTCCAAAAGGAATAATAGCATAACACCGCCGTCACAGACTGGATCCAGGGACAGTCCTGAGACGCTCCTGCTGGAGGTTTCCTCGCCTGCTGCATGAGCAGCGAGGAGAAACGAACTCACGTAACCTGACGGCCTCATTTCCAGCTGCAGCCTCGAGTCTTGAGAGGTGAAGTGGAATAAAAAGCGAGCCCGATGCATTTTTCATCGCATTAAAAAAGAGAAAAAAGCTGAAGGTTTAATACGCACTCAGCATTTAAAACTCAAACTTTTTTGCCTCATCGCGCTGACACACTTCCTGGACTGGTGCTCAGGTCATGGTTCAGTGTTTCTCCTCACCTGACAAACCTTCAGCAGGGGGATCAAAGCGGGTTTGATTCCGCCCAACGTGCCCTCGAGCAAACGAGTCTCACATTCAAAGGGCTCGGCCAGTTATGAAAGGAGCACTTCAGACTGAAATCAATTCATTTCAGTGGAGTCAACGCCGCCGCTCGATTCCCCTGAAGCACCAAAGAAAACTCTTCCAGCTCTCAGCCAACCACAGACCGTCCCAACAGTGAGGAGCGCTGAAGCAACGGAGGCCTGGAGAGTCCAAAATGGACGAGTCATGTGACCTGAAAGAGCTGCGGCTGACATCGTTTTTATAACTGATTAACACATCAATGATTCTCAGATTTCTTCTTCTTCTTCTTCATTTTCACAACAAACACGTAAGTGCGAGTTACGTTCAAGATACACGTTAACTTCTTTTGAACCCTTTTCACAGCCTAACATGCCCTTATCTCATCTCTAGCCTCATTTACATTCAGCAAGTTGTGTCATTTGACTTTTCACCTACTTACAGTATGAGAGGTGTGAAATGGAGGCAGTGCCCCCCCCCAACAGACACCCACCTGGACATGACATGAGAGGACGCTATGATCGGTTTCCAGGTCATTTAAGATCTGAAGTTTTCAGATAATGACATAATATTTAAAATAAGACTATTTCTTCTTCTTTGAGTCCGTAAAGGCGCTGAGGCCCACGATGTGTCTGATATAACGTTTTTTAAATGTATGAAGTAAAAGTATTTTTAAGGCCATCAACTGAATTTAAAAGACTCTTACTGCACTCCTGACTCATGAATCATTAGCTGCCAGCAGGATGCCTGATATGCAAATGCAGATTATCCATCGCTGTCGGAGTTAGAGGTCTGTGTTTTATCTGGAGTCAAGGTCAAAGCGAAGCGTTTGTCTCCACCCGCCCCTGCCGCCGCTCCCTGGGCGCCGCCTGCCGCTTATCTGCGACCGCAAATAATGTGTTTCTTATCAAACCGAGTGGGAGAGCGAGGGATGGAGCAGAGGGAGGAAGAGGAGAGTCTTCTCAACGAACGGGCAAACAAAACAGTGAGGGCAAGAAACATGGAGGAAGAGGAGGAAAGCGGCCTCCAACAAGCCACCGTTTGTTCTCCATCAGCGTCCAAAAGCGTTTTCCACCATCTGCTCAGAGAGGCCACATCTGTCTTCCTAAATGTCCACGGTGTCGTTGTTGAAGATCTGGACCCCCTCAGGGGCCGGCGGCTCATTCAGAGGAAGATTAGATACGAACGACAAGGAAGACGAGACGAAATGGACAGATACTAAACCCCTCAGAGCGAGTGTGTTCATGTTGAGCAAGACGGAGAGGCCGCGATGCGTCTGGTCCAAAAGACCCAGCTCCGTCCTCTGGACCAGACCCAAAGACATCAGGACAGAACAGGAAATGAAATGAAAATGAAGCGCCTTCAGCTGCATGAAGCAGGCTGTGTTTAAACACTTCATTACGTGATTAATCAGTGATTTATCAAGAAAACACGTGTTGGCTGAACTTCCTGAAAGTGGAGATTTGCTGCTTTGCTCCTTTTACATTGTGTGCCTGTGAGATCTGGACTGCTCATTATGGGATTTTCCACTATGTTCCTACATTTTCCAGCCACAACGATGAACTGAAAACATAATCATAAGATTAAACAATTAACAATAGCCGTAGCTCTGTGTTGAGCTAAGAAATGGCTCCTTCCTGGACTGAAGCCTCGGCTTTAAATGCTTGGGTGTTAGTCAAACGGCGAGTTACTGCAGAGATCTGATGCAAGCCGTCAGAGAGGGAAAGACAAAGAGACGAACCGAGGGACGGACGGAGAGAGACGAGCGATGAAAAGATCTGAGAGCAGAACAAGGCCGGCTTCCCAAAACTGCCGTTCATCCTTCTCTGTTGTTACGAAGCATGACGAACACTGAGTCTGCCCTCGGAGGCGTTCGCAGAGCGAGCGAGCGCAGATAAACGCACCAGATGGGAAATGTTTACACAGGCCAGCGGATTCAGCCACGGCGAGGTTAGAAAAGCTGGCTCTGCTTTCAGAGGCCGGCCTGCTGAGGAAACACGGACGGGGGAGATAAATCAGCAAAGCGCCCTGAACGAGGGAAAGGGCAGAACCGCGAGCGGACTGTGTCAACGGACAACGTGAAAGCGGTGTGATGGCGCTCTGTTACGGCTGCGCTCGTCCATCTGAGGCCGTCTGTGCCAAACGCATTTCAGCTAACAGCAGACGCCGGCTGCTTGATCTGTGGCCCAGAGAGAGCTGGACAGCAATGCGAGGATGATGAGCAGTACGAAGGACCAGGCACAGCTCCAGGTTTCTGTTTTCAAGCACACGCTCCATAAATCCACGTACGCTGTGCTCGATGCTTCACGGCAGCAGAGCGAAGCCAGAGCGTCTCTGTGCGTCAGCAACACGGCGGACTGCGCTGTGGGGGGGTGGGGGGTGTAAATAAAACACGATCCAGGAAGTTCAAGAGGCGGATCTGTGGGTCTGAAGGTTTATCTGACGTCCAAACAGCCGCTCTGGAAATACATCACTATCTCTCACTGTGACAATCGCAGAGTAAACAGCAGAAATACGCATCTGAAATATCACATGACAGTGAACAATGTCTCCACCAGATCCAGCAGTCTAACTGGGTGCCAAAGCTGGACTCCAGAGTCCCTCCAGACCTTCCCTCTGACCCTGATGGATGTTAACCTTTGATGTCAAAAATCAACATCTTCACACTGCCAACAATAAGGAAATCCACAGATTCAGGTTCTCATCTTAAAGTTGTTCTGTAGCGTCAACGTTCCTCTGCTGATAAATGAAACCCCAACTCGTCAACAGTTGACCACCAGACGGTCAGAATCAGCATCACAGCAGCATTTTAGAGCTGGAAGGTCGAGGACACCTGAGCAGGGAAGACGTTTCCTCAGGAGAGACTCTCTCACTTAGCAAAGCTACGAAACTGGGTCATCTCCACGAGGAGTCGAGCTAAAATCTAAACTTTAACTGATTTTTTTTTTTTTTTTTTTTGCCAAGCTAAATTAGCCTGTGTGGTGATGTAGAGAAGACGGATGCAGCATCGCTGACAGAAGTCCAAACTGTCTCTGTGGAGGACTTTGACAGTGAAAGACTGATGCTGGATAAGACGTTCTGCCTCCCTGGAGGACACCTCTCCTCCCTGTCACGTCTGTCTTCCTCTTCCTCTTCATCACCTCCTTCTATTCAGCTTATTCCATTTTGTATTTTTGGCTCGACCACCTTGACCTACTTCTGCGCTTCCCTTCCATACGTGACATTTCTAAAGACACCAGAAAAACATCCACCAAATCTTCGAAGCGACGACTTGCGGCGCATTTTACGGCGCGTGCAAAGCTGTTCCTGTCACACGCTG
Organism: Chaetodon trifascialis; assembly: GCF_039877785.1. NCBI lineage: Eukaryota > Metazoa > Chordata > Actinopteri > Chaetodontiformes > Chaetodontidae > Chaetodon > Chaetodon trifascialis. Next base: position 29,224,162 of record NC_092062.1, on the reverse strand, counting down.
AGGAAATGAAAGTAAATGTGGAGAGGAGACAGAAATAAATCAGGCCAGCAGGTGAGCTGACAGGTAGAAGGAACGAGAACGATCACATGCTGCACATCCTCATCTCAGTTCCCCGAGGACCAGCGCGAACAAGACGCTCGGCACAACACAGCACTGAGCAGCATCTCCTGAAGGGTCTCAACCAAAAGAGTTCATGCTAACAAAGCCGTTGGTTCAAACCCCATGTGAGCCCAATGTGCTAAAACCAAAGCTACAAATGATTTGGATCAGATCAGCCACTAAACTTAACGTATTTTCAGTAAAAGTCAAAGATGGCGTCAAACAGTTTACTTCCTTCTTAACCAGTTGAGCGTCTTTGATCTCTTCAACCAGTTTGTATTTTTGGCCACTAATGTGATTAATCCCTCCCTGAACATTTGCATGTGCCCCTTAATCACAGTCACAGCAGCAGTTTAAAGGGGTTAAAAAAGGACACAGCTGAAAAAGCAGAAGTCCGACCGCAGCGTCACTTCACAGGAACTCTTTCTCCACCGCCTGGATGTCAGCGCTCGGTGGAAATTACCCCTCATTTAATGCAAATTATTTTTCTCCTTGTGAAAACCCGAACGCCATCGACAGCCGACCCCCAGGAGCCGGACCAGAACGTGAGGCAAGAAACCGACATAAAGGAGCCTTTCAGAGTCTCAGGCCATCTCTGCACTTCCTGCCGAGGCCTCACAGCTGTGTGGGCTCTTATCGAGACGTGCAGGTGGCTGCTTCCCCCTTTATCTAACACACACACACACACACACACACACACACACACACACACACACACACACACACACACACACACACACACACACACACACACACACACACACACACACACACACACACACACACACACACACACACACACACACACACACACACACACACACACACACACACACAGTGCTGTGGCAGGCTGAAGAGGGAACTGAGACCGCGCTCTGAAATGAGTGCAGTTCCTCCTCTTAAAACAATTTTACATTGTGTCTGATTTCTGGTGGATGATATAAGTTCACAGATGAAACATCTACAAGCTGGACAGATGTTTGTGGCAATCAATGAGATGTCATGTTATCGTGACGACTGATCCATGGAAAACACGTCTGGGCCTTTTGTGATTCAACAATGCAGCTCACTTCTTACTCATCCATTTATTACTAACCATCATCATCATCATCATCATCATCCATTCATACAGAGGTATAACTCAATGGAAATTCCAGACTTTAATCTCAAAGAAATGAGAGCTGGTCTTCCTTGAGACTTGACTAAACTGTCATTTGACGGCATAAACCTCTGCTGACTGACCTGTCTGGCCAGCCTGCGGGCGTCCCAGTAAGGCTTGGACTCGTCCACAGCCTTGCCGATCTTCTTCACCAGTTCGTCCAGTTTCACCGTGGCCTCGACCAGAACGGAGCGGAACTTCTGCCTCGCGTCCTGAAAGAGAGAGAGAGAGAGAGAGAGAGACTGAGCTTTTACGATGTCTGATGATGAAGATTAAGCATCTTAAAAACTATGAAATGTGTGTGTCAAACTGATCGGTCAGGTCACCTGCAGCTCACTCCTTCCACACATCCCAAACAGCAAACACCATCACTGCTCTGAACTGTGCAGCACACACGTCCAGTAAAAGCTGAAGCTTTTGGCAGCTGTACTCTGCCAAAACTCCACTTAGTGAAAAACTGCCTTCATGTTTCAGTGACTGAACAGGAAGCAGTTTCACACACGAAGCCGATCGACTGCGAACGACTCCGAGCTGACAGCGACTGATCTGACCGTCAGCTACAACACGGCTCAGTGTTGGATTAAACTGTTTCTCAGCACTCGTCAATAAAAATGATCCACCCTCTGCTTCTGAACGGCCACTCGACCCTTGACCTTCATCTTTCCAGCTGCTGAATGAAACCTCTGCTGGGAGTCACAGCTGATACACATCGCCCAAGATAAATCCAACAAAAGTAGGCCTAAGCACTGGATGAGAAACATCAGCACCAACCATTAATGTGAATATAAGCCGGCAAAGGATTTTCACCATGTGCCAGACAAAGCTGAGAGAATAAGTGTCCTATTAAACACTGAAAAAGCCGAGACAAGACCTAGAATCTGTGGACAGACGCCTGGAAAAAGCTAAAGTCCGCTACAACAATGTTAAGAAGCAACCGGTTTGTTCTGTCACAGAGATCTGTCTGTTCGTTGGAGGTCAAGGGGAATTTCTCAGGCCGATGTGCATTTAGATATGAAATCCCATCATGCTTGTCTAATTTGCATGGAGGGTACAGACCTTTCAAACAACAAAAAGCAAGAGGAAGCAAAACAGGTCAGAAACTTGGTAGATCCCTGCTGGGAAATTTATTTCTCTTTAACCCCTCTTTCAATCTCTAACATTGAAAGACCATCACAGCACTGTCCAGGAAACAAGCTACTCATGAGATAAAAGCACAAAATTCACCAGCAGTTTTCCATCATGGTCCAGATGAAAGATAAAGCCTAAAATTCAAATTTCACCAGGCTGGTTCCAGTCCTTTGAATCAGCCCCAGATGTCAGGTTTTAACAGGGCTGCTGGTGGGATCACTGGTGGATGGCTGGAGAAACAACTGAGCCGGGTACCTCATCTTCCTCTGTGGCTAACTAGCTGATTAGCTACATCATCAGCGTGAACTAATCTACTGCACGCTATGACAAACTCCCCTTAACCAACCTCGATCCACGCTGCTGCTGTTGAAGGGTCGCTGGCGTGCAGGGGTATTTCATGCTGATCCAGAGCACAACAGTCTGTTTATTGTTCAGTGTTCATTAGAAACTCTGTGGACATGAGACGTAGCTGTGAGACGGCTGCTCTCCTGCTGTTAGAAATAACCTTTAAAAGTCAGAAGGCCTCTGAGGCCGGTGACTGGGGATCTCATTACAGCAGACCGCGCTGTCTGAAGAAGGTGTACGGTGTTTTCTTGTGGGTAAAAGTCAACAGATTCACTGCAGCGTACGAGTGATGGCGGACTGTAACGTGTCTGTCTGCGTCTGTGACGTGAACATTTAGCCATTAGTGCTCAGATCCTGGAATCAGGATTACAAAGTCATTCTTTAGTTATTTCGTTTACTAATCATGTGACCTTTCGCTGAATCCTTCCAACCTTCCAGCGACTGTCCAATCATATCTTATTTTAACAACCATGACTAAGCACAACAGGCTCTGGATACGTAAACATACTAAAAGGTGTAAACAGGTTTCCTTCATGCCGTTTCCTAAAGTTAACCTGAGATCATTTTGACGAGCTCATTGGCTTTTCCTCAAATCCTCTTCTTGCTTTGAAGTTTATATCAGATTAGCTGTTATTGTCTCCTTTAGGGAAAATGCTAGATCATACACAGAGAGAGTACTGCGCAATGTACTACACTAAAACACAAGCACGAACAAGAGCGAAGCACAAGTCCCAGTGAACAAGTGAAACAGCTTAGATTGGATCCAAATAACCTGTGAGATCTTTTTTGCATCATTACACAGCGTTGACTTAGCACGCTAGCTTTCACGTAGCAAACAAATGCATATTTAAGGTCCATTTGCCCGTTTCTCATTTTCATGACTCAGCTGGAAACATTAAAAAGTCGCCCGAAGACCGACTCACAGAGCTAATGTCGCTTTGCTAGCCACAGCTGCTCACTGGAACTGGAACTCGGGAGCTGGGTTGGTGAGTGGTTCACTGGACGAAGAACAAATTACTGTACACACAACCGTTCGCATTGTCAGGCATCCCATAATCCACTTGGATTGGATGAATTGGACCAAAGGCTGAATTCAATTCGCTCAAAAACAGAGTTTCACAGTAAACTCGTTGACCTTCAAAGACTAAAGGTCTAAAAAAGGAAGCTTCTACAGGAGACCCCTGCCAAAGCCACTGAGCCACAAACTGCATTAGTGTTTCATCGGGGTCACGAGAGGCTGCAGCTGAGAGGCTTTCAGACGAGAAGGCACATTTCACCTTCAGTTACACAACGACGACCATTCAGCTGGACTTATTCCAGCTCATCAGTTGATCAGTTGGTCATTTGAGCGCTGAAACACGCTGCACGGACACAAAGAGGAAACCAGACGATCCAGAGTACAGCTGTTCTGTACAGCTGTTTGGCTCTGTGATCGGCACACTGGACGTAAAGCGCTGACTTTCAGCTTTAACGAAGGAAGGAATCATGACCTTTTCCACTCTTTTTGACGGTCACACAGTTCCCACTCAGTTGGTCAAATGTGGATGTGAACGCCCTCAAATTTAGGGTGAAAGTCGTCAACATCGTCGCTTCATGTCCAACCCAGTGCGGGACTGTCCGAACACTGACTGCACACATGACGCGTGTCAAAGGTCATGACGCCATGCAGCCGAAGGTTAGAAGAAAGAAAGCTGATAAAATGAGTTTTAAACAGTCACGAGGGCCCGTCCTCGTCCTCGTCCCCTCTGCACCTCCCCGTCTCTGTGGCCATGCTGATGTGGATGCAGACTGCAGTGCAGAGTCTCCGTCCTCCCTCTCAGGACTTGGACGCTCACACTGTGACACACTTCACCTTGTCAGCAGCGCGCTGAGCTGCCGCGTCTGTAAGTCCAGCTAAATGAAATGAAATTAGCATCACTGCTACGACAGCGCATTAACTTCTTCACATCACAGCGGTAACCACGACACTCGGCTCATGACGGCGGTCGCTCCCCGTTCCTCTCGACAGCAGCACGAGAGCTTCGCATCAAACGACTCTGTGGGCCAAACGGCGCGACACAGTACGCTGAGCGAAACTACAGGGAGCGCTGTCAAACAGGAAATCTGCAAAGATTTAGCAGGAAGAGATTAATCCTGGCCAGGAATCAGCAGGAGATTCAAGCACCTCAACAGAGACATTTGACTTTAACAGAGATGTTCAGGGTCAAGTGCTGCGATTAAAAGCATCCAAAACAGTAAAACCTCCTCTAAACGGCTGAAGAAGCGACGGCTGTGTCTGAAAGGTAGCGCCATTATTGATGAACCTGACAATCATTTTCTTAAACAATCAAATAATCATCCAACAACAGACCAAAAACCAAAAGCTTTCAGTCAATCGACAGCTGATAAATCTGCATTTTTTTCTCAGTTAATCAATTTGTTTAGTGAAAAATCCTCATTAGCTCGCGGTGACGTGTGCAAACCAACAGTCCAAAATCCAAAGATACTGATTGCACTCACATGGAGGGGAAAGAAAACCCAACAATGCTCACGTCACACGCCACAACCAGAGCACTGATTAAAGCCTCACACGTGTATTCATCGATCAGCGTGCTGTCAGGTGAGTTCTTCCACTGACTGATCAATGAGCTGCGATGGTTTCAGCTGTAAAGATCAGAGGCAGTGGATCTTTTTCTGGAATCCATCTTTTTCCTCTGACTTTCTGCTTCCAGCGGTTCTTTAGACTTCACAACAAATCGTTCTTTAAGTGTAGAACTAAGAACGTCTCAGCGTTGCTGCAGTTCGACTCTCTGACGTCCTTTAAAACCAGTCCAGATCCTTCACACTCCATCGTGTCCGCAAGTCCGTGAAGACGTCCCCCGGGTGTCTTCACCCCCCCGCCGACAGACAGCAGACACGGTGCTGAACAGCGGCGTCTTTGTCGGACATAAAACAAGTTGACTTGATTTCATAATCCACGGAGACGCAGAGAAAGAGCAGAAACATCAACAGACATCGGGCTCATGGTCGCGTATCCACAGCAGAGATGGAAACAGCTTGAGCCGACCTGACGGGTCACAGACCCGGAGGTGAGGATGGAGGAAACAAACCGAGGGAGTGTCTGATTGTTCAGGAGGGTTAAAACAGACAAAGCAGCTGAAGCTCTGAAGGCTTTTCAGCTGTTTCTCAGTCTTGTAGGAAGCAGGAAGTGAAAACCCAGCGAGGCGGCCATGGCTGTTCACAGCTACCTGACGTGAAGACTGTCTGCGCCAGGTGGAACTAACCTGGCTGCCATCTGCGTAGTTTGGGCTAATTTGCTGTTTGCAGTTCAACGAGGCCAACAGACGGCGGCTCTTCCTGCTGATCAGCTCAATTTCAGAATCACTAAGTTAAACTTTGATCCATATCTTATCAGCGACTCGAGCTGAGCGTCCGAACTGTTCTCCATCTGGACTGTTTGGATCAGCTGAAAAAACGCAGAAAAGCAACGCAGCCGACAGTTTTTATTCTCCATTCGATAGTTTCAAGACTAAACAGCTAAAAGTGAGAAAATAAGTGTCAGAATAACCAATGGAAATGAAAACAAGCATTAGTCGCACGCCTGCGTTCGATCCACGTTTCACTTCTTCTGCTGCTCGTCTCGTTTTCAGGCAGTGATGAAGACGCCGCTCAAAACTGTGTCTGCAGATAGAAACTGAAACTCTGAGTTCGTGCTATCAAACCACCACCATGAACCATGATCTTGTCCGTCTCTGGTCCTTGGTGGACCTTGACGATGGAGCCAGATGTGCTTCAACTCAGAAGCACAAAATCTACAAGATGGCAGAAGGATGTCGACGAACTCGCATCTATTACAATCCTAGCTGTTCATCTGTTGTTGTCCGAGCAAAGAAAGAGCAGCAGATCTGTCACTAATGAACTCCTGGTCACCTCCACCTGTCAGCTGCCTGATGAACACCAGGACGAGACTTTGGACTCCACCTCCATGAAGCTCTATATTGCTGACCCACATAAATGTAAGCCATCAGACTTTACTGGGTTTTAATGGGATTCAAAGATCAGTTATGCAAGCCTTTGACTGTCTGCTTCTGTTTTCAGTCTCCATGAGCGTCCTCTTCTTCGTGTCGTTTAACGAGCGCTAATTGTTCTCAATACAACGTCATTAAAATCATTTTAAATGCTCAAATTAGTTTATTGCAGCACAATATGTCAGAAAACTAGATGTTTGAATCAGCTGACATGAAGCAAAACGACGGAGCAAAGGTCCAGCCGGGAAAAAAGTGCTGGATGTGCACACAGCGATGCCTTCAAGGCACCACGTAAAGAGAGGGGTCGACTTCACAGGCCGTGCGAGGCGAGTTATCTGCTGACAGCGCTCACGTCCACACGATTACCTGCTCCAGGTAAGAGCTGACACTGCTCGAGCACACGGTGACCTGCATACAAATTCAATGCACAGGCTCCGTGTGTGTGTGTGTGTGTGTGTGTGTGTGTGTGTGTGTGTCTCAGCACACTGACCTCCAGCTCCGTCTCACATCTGTTGATGTCATCAGTGGATTGGTTGAGTTTCTCCAGCTCCCCCTGCAAGAGAGGCAACGACAGCGAGGTGAAGGAGGAGGAGGAGGAGGAGGAGGAGGAGGAGGAGGAGGAGGAAGGAGTGTGGTGTCACATCGGGAGGTGCAGGAGGAGGAGTGAGCAACACCTGAGCTACAGCTGAAGGAGTCAGACTAAACGTCCATTCAACCAGGACGCACCGATCAGATTCACGCAGATTTCCTCTCTGATTCCAGCCACTCCCCAAATGTTACATCCTTGAAGCTCACTGGCTTCATCTTAATGAGAGACAACATGAAGACACTGACTTCTGTAGCACTAAATACAGTTTTCATAGCAGAAACACTGATTTTCACGATGACGCTGAACTGTATCTGATTGTGGATCGGTCACGTCTGGCAATACCTGACCCACCTGAACCGGTCCGGCAAATCGAATCAGTCCATCCCTGCACCTTTTAAGTCATTCCTCCAGGAAAAATAAGTGAACATATAACATTTGCTTTTTCAAAATGCTGTAAATTAAATTCCTCTTTCCTTTTTTTCTTACCGTTGGTTAAACAAATGATGCAATCTGGAGACATCACTGTGGTCTAAGGTAAGGTAGGAAGGACATTTGCCATTATTTTGTCCACTTTTTGGATCAGGATAATTGAAATAATTGAGGGTCGTGACCCCGAAAATTGCTTCGTTCATTGTCTTCACACTCAGTCTTACCTGCTTATTCTTTGTACTTAGGTGAAAGGCTGTAACTGTACTCTGAAAACCTGCATGGACATGCAGTTCCACCTAACCTTTAATACTGCGTTCGTGTACAAAAACACGTCTTTACTCATTCTGCTGGACTCTGACTTCAGACTGCGCTCATTCGTTTGAATGGCGTTAGCATCGACTGGATTAGCTTTCTGTCAAACCAGATTATCCAGTTTCTTCACATCAGCAAACTGTAGGAATCACTGCAGATAGAACACAACATCTAAACTGACAGATACGGTTCAGTTTCTTAATATTTTAAACGGGAAACCTTGAAATGTTTGAGACAGCGCGGGGCGGCATCATGCTAGGACTTTGTTCCGTGTTAGCTAACGTTAACGTTACAGCCGCGTCGATCAAAACCACTGATCGATACTGTGGATGGAAAGACCAGCTACCTGGATTCTGGGGTCCACCTCCTCGTCTTCATAGTCAGCCTCGTCGTCCGACCTGTGCTCCTTCTCCAAATGATCCATAGCGGAGGTGAAGGACAGATGTCACCGCCGAACAAAGACAGACGTTACCACCGGACTCACAGAGACCGCAGACTCATCTGTCTCCGCCGGCCACCACACGTTAGATTCAGCGGCCTCACTGACGTCCCCAGCCTGAGTTCATCTGTGTTAAACGGAGGGTCTTTCGAAGAGCAACATCCTGGCTTATATCCACGGTGGCCGTCAGCAGCAGCAGCAGCAGCAGCGGCGGTGATGTCTCCCCAGCTCGGCTCTCCCTTCACACTGAGCCCGGTGCTGAAATGACCGGAGCTCTGCCTCAGTCCGGGAACGCCCCCTCCAGCCCGGCTGTGTGTATGAGGTGTGATCAGTGCCACACAGCGGCGAGCCCGACAACGCATGAGCAAACATTCAATTATGTAACTGTTTCATCACCGGCGTAGACATGCCAGCCGTGACTCAAGTGCTGCACTCCAGCAGCCCACAGATTCGAGCTGTTTGTCTTTTCTTTTGTGCTCCAGCGGCGGACTCAGGCCCGCAGAAGGTCAGGTTGCATTTAAGGTGAATGGGCTCTAAACCCTGGTTAAGATTTAGATCTAAAGATCTAATGAATAGACATGAAATACGACTAATTTTCTAGCATTTAAGGAAGTTTTTCCTCCACTGGAAAGGTCTACAGGTGCAGTATCGCAGACTACACGACACCTCCAAAACCAGCCAAGCAGTTTTGGTGCCTCCTCTTCACCATGTCGTGGCCCCAGAGGCCAGCTGTCATCTCCCACAGCTGCATCCCAGAAGGGCCCTTCTGCAGCATTTGCTTTCCAACAACACATGTTCATTTTACAGTAGTAACACTTCAGTGCGGTACTTTTACTTTAGCAGTGTTTTTACAGTGGTACGCAGATCAGCATAACATTCAGCCCACATGTTTTCCAGCAGAGGGTGAAAGCCGACAGCTTGGTGACCGTCTGACTTCATCAGCAGCTTCAGTTATCGAGTCAAACACACTGTGGAGTTTTATTTATTTCATTATTTATGCTTCTTCACTGTGATCTGTGTCTCTGGAACATTTGGTTAATTGCAGGCGATGCGACAGATGGTATAGAAGAAGTATGTTTCTTGTCAGTTATTACGTGTTTCTGAGTATATTTCACATCATTTTTCTCATCTGAAAAGCCAGAGTTCCTTATCCTGATAAATACTTTATCTCACTTTGAAGAGACATCCACCGTGACAGAAGACTGCGTCCATATCTGTGTCCTGCCCTTTGGACTCCATGATAGTCTTGTTATCCTGTGTATGTGTGTCAGCGTGTCCTGTGACACACATCTTCAGCAGAAAGATAAATTCTCCGATGCTTTCTGCTCTGGACAGTTAATTCTTTTATCCAACCACCGATACATAACATACAGATACTGCTGTAACTATTCCTAGAAGCACTGGCCAACAAAGCTGCAAATGAAGATAATTTCATTAAGCAGAGACACCGCATGTAATGTAATTGTGGACGATGATTTAATTGTAGATTTGACCTTTATAACTTACATGTAAGTTGGATAAGAAGGATTACGGCACACAGTTCAGCTCTGCGCTTTTAAGTGATTAGGAATCTTATTTAACCGTGTCTGATCGGACACGGATGAGGGTTATTTTCATCAAAATAAAGTTTTTCTTGAGTTCTAATTTAAGCAGCAGTTAACGTCGTTAACACAGTTTCTCAGAATAGTTTGTGGTCTTTAAACTGAAGCACCCGCTGAACCCTGCTGATGTCACGGACCGTTGGTAGGTCTGTAAAGTCCACTCATTGTCCTTTTCTTATATTATGAAACTATGAACATATTTATCATTTTCTGTCAACAAAATCACTGACGTCCCAACAAAAATCTAATATTCTGCCGTTCTGCTTTCAGTAGAAGGCACTTCCAGTGAAACATCACAGTGAGCTCTGGTTATTTAACTTAAAGGAGACGCTAAACTATCTGAAACTATCTGAACATTGTGCCACACACCTGAGAGAAACATGCTACAGTTTGCATCCTGCATCGCATCCGACAACCTTTCACCACCACATTCCTCCTCAGCCTCTCACCTGCCGACAAACACAACACAAAATATTCAGATCGCCTTTAAAGTCTCTCAGATATGAAGAGGGAAGCAGGCTTTCTGCCGAGCACACTTTCCCTCCATGCTGGCATCGTCCATTTCATCTTTTGTTTTCATTCCTCCTCTTCAGCAGAGGAGAAAGGACTGAGAAAACAGAGGCCTGAGGAGACATTAGACACGTTGCATAACGTTACCTCAAGGACCAGAAACCATTCAGACGTTTGTGCACTGAGGAAGAGAGAGACAAGCAGCCGAGGACACAAAGAAAAAACCTTATGTGACCTTTCCAGCAGACTTGCCATCAGAGATTTCTGCAGAGAACACATAAGGTCGAAGGTGGCGACGTTTATTTCAGGGAGAGATATTAAAAATATTTCTCACCCTCAGGCCTTTCATAAGAAAGCAGGAAAGCTGCCTCTGTTCAAGACACACTGGATGCTTTACATAAGCCAGTTCACGCAGAATAAACAGCATGAAACTAAATCAAACTAACTGTAAGGAGCCAATCAGGCTGGACGCAGTGAACGATCACATCAGGGCCTTCATCACCTCAGTGTCCCTCAAAAGAGGAATTTTAAAAGAAGACTTCAAGGACTGCGGTGACTGCTTCACTCTCTGCTTTGTGCTTTTACAGGACTTTAAACGTCTGATTTCACTCATTTCAGACCTGCTCTTATTCTCGCTTTTAACGGGCTAAAGAGCCAAACTGATAAACAGACCATAATCTTCAAAAACGCTCTGTGAGGGAACTGATCGGGTCAACCAACCGCATGTGGGCGTCAAGCTGATCCAACCAATCAACAGCAAGGACTTCCAGCTAAACCTCTTCTTTTGCTTTCATCCTCGTTCCTTGAAGATGCACTCGAACAGCATTTGATCCTGTTTAACTGATAAATGAACAGTATACAGTGATGTACAGCCAGCCGCAGTCACCGCCGCCCGCTGGTTAAGACCCTCAGACAGCTGCTAAAGCTGGGCTGCGCCTCCTCCTCATGGTAACACTGAGCCTGCAGGTGCACATTTGCTGACGCGTGTCGCATTTTTCAGGGCCAGCCTTCGGCAGTCCCTGCAGGGTTGTGGCCCAGGACGCCTGCTGGAAGAGACCGCCGCCGCCCTGCTGAGCCTGGAGGACGTCCAGGGTCAGGTCAGCATGTTGTGCGTCTCCTCGGGCTGCCGGCGATTTGTCTGAATAACAGGACGTGTCAGACACTTTAAAAAGAGGAAGAAACAGACTGCAGTGTCCTCTCAAAGCTCGGACATAACCTTGGCTGGCTGACCTGTGTGTGTGTGTGTGTGTGTGTGTGTGTGTGTGTGTGTGTGTGTGTGTCTGTGTGTCTGTGTGTGTGTGTGTCCATGGCCATTAGTTCACTGTCATGGTGATATATTGCTGCTCCAGACAGAGGATCTGTCTTCACGAAGTAAGTTGGCATTGATGTATGGAGAACATATTTGGGATCGTCTCCTGGGAGCAGAATGAAGACCTGCACGACTGTTGATTTCTAAATACATAAATAAAACATTTCAAAGGACTGAAATGAGATTAAAGTGATTCGGTTTCAGATTCTGGTCCATGTGGCTGAACACACACTGTCTGTAGACCTTCGCAGGAACAACACTGAGCTGCATGTTGTTTGGTTTGGTTTGGTTCGGTTCGGTTCGGTTTGGTTCGGTTTGGTTTGGTTCGATTTGGTTTGGTTTGGTTTGGTTTGGTTTGGTTTGGTTCGGTTCGGTTTGGTTTGGTTTGGTTTGGTTTGGTTTGGTTTGGTTCGGTTTGGTTTGGTTTGGTTTGGTTTGGTTTGGTTTGGTTTGGTTCGGTTCGGTTTGGTTTGGTCAGCATGCATGCTTGGATTGGTCCCTTGTACTGGTTTTAACTGAAGTGAATGGGCGGTGGTGTAAAGTGTGAAGGGATCTTGTCTTATGGAGCAGAAACTGAAGACCTCGTTAGATAACACAGGTACTGATAACCTGACAGGCTCAAACTTCACCAAGCGTCCATAAAGAGAAGCATCGCACAGAAAGATGGGAATGAATGGGAGGAAATACGCTTGTCTTTGGTTTGACTTGTCCTCATGTGGTGAAGACTCTCAGAGGGACAGAGTTTACAGATTCAGATCACGTCTCCACAAAAATAAAAACAAAAGCAAACGATGTGAGATTTGATGTTTAAATCACTGAATGAGACGCACAGATGACATTTTCCAAATGTTTGAAATGCTCCAGCCCTCGTGTGGACTTGCCAGGACAGGACCATGTCAGCAGATTCCTGATATCCACTGACAGCATGGAGGTTTTGTCCTGATAAGACACACTGTCAGAGAAATGGCTGCCTGTGAGCGTCAGCCGCCTCTGCTCTGTGATCGGCCTCCTCACGCTGATGTCTGCCTTGTGATGTCTGTGATTTAAGAAATGAAGGCCCCACGCTCGCCCTCGCTGTGAGTGACTCTGGAGGAGAGCGTCACCTTAAATGGCCGAGCAGCGAGCGTCCCTCGGCGCGCCGCTAACAATGCGCTGTGTGCTGAACGCAGCGCTCGCACACTGGTGGCATTCACAGCAGCAGAGAGGCAGATTGTGTCTGTTTCAATTGGTTTAAGCAGCTCTCGTGAGGCTCTCGTTGTGAGTGGCTCTGGATGAGAGTGTCAGCTGAATGCCTGGACAGCTGAGAGGGAAAGGTGGCAGAAAAACATGGAGGGTTTAACTGCAAACGTCTGGTGTTGCACAGAGAGCTGACTTTATCTTCCCAGACAGACAGCACCACTTCCTGTTTCTAATTAAGTCCTCATTATAGTCAGACGGCGAGGGAATAATAAAACGAGAAATAATGAACATTTCTCTTAAATGTTTGCCTTCAACACTCTGAAACCCATATCAGTCTGTCTAAAGCAGTTATTTGAGTTGAGCTACTTTTCCATGTGTTTGCTGTTTGTATTCATGATCCCCAGATGATGATTCTCCTGATTTTAGTGACTCGCCGACTCCTCTGGCAGGACCGTGACGTTTGCATTTCCTCTTGAGAAATGCCAACAGATAATAATGGACCGTGATCATTTCTGAGCACACTCATGCTCCCCTGAGGGTGAACCCTTCCTGTGTGGACCTCTCCTTAAAATGACTCATATCCTCAAATCATTCTGTTGCTGTTTCCTGGTGAAGATTGGGCTCAAAGTCAGGCGACTAAAATGACTCGTTAAAGAACAAACCTGACGCATGTCGTCCTCTGCACCGGCTGCACTGCTGCTCTGGCTGACATGTCCTCATCAGGACGTCATGGGACAGGGTAGAGACGGACTGATGCGTCGGTGGATGTGGTCTTTTCATGGGATTTGTCAATAATGAAAATGGAGATGAACACCAACCTTATGATATAATCTTGAGGAAACGTGGTCGTGGCTTTAATGTTCGGCGTTTAACGTTAAGCGTTGGTGGGAGATGAGATGGGCGCGGTGTGTGCCGAAGGTTTAAGAGGGTGTGGACTAATCGGGATGTTACATAACAGCGTGGAGGCAGAGGAACAGGAGGAAGACCCTGATGCAAGGCTGAGCACCTGACCTCTTGGTCCGCCTCTCTTTGACTTCCTCTCTGCTTCCTGTCGACAGGATGAGGACAGAGGACGCGCTGTTCTCTTCAGGGACAGCTCGTGAACCGCAGCGACGCTCGGTACCTTCACGTGATACATGCAGTCATTTTTAGTCATCATTAGCTAAATCTATCCTGCCCAGAGCAACTTAGGGCAGAGCGAGGGCAACATAAGACCGAGCTCTGCTGCACTGCGTCAGCAACTTAAGGAGGTCAGGGGTCAAAGCGCCCTGCTGACATTGGAGACTCTTCAGGTAGACAGGATGAGGTCTGAGTTTGTGCAGAACGAATCTGCTCAGGTACAGGTGTGGTAATCAAATCTGCCTTTTTCAAAGACAGATTTAGTGACGGTGACCGCGTTCCAACGCTGTCATTTACTGTCTGACAGGAGATCATGGTGACGAGTATCATTGAGTATTAGCTCGTCCTGGTTGTGACGATGAGAGAAATCGATTATCTTAATGACACAACAGGATTAATCTAAACCCCGTCTGAGTCTCTAATCTCTCCAATGTGTTTAACATAAGCGTGGCTACTTTCTGGTGACTATTGAACGTTTAACTTCACTTTAACATCTATTTAAAGTGTGCCTGTTTGCTCATAGGCAATTTTTATTTTATTAATTAATTCACTTTGGTCATCACTTGACCGTACACTCTCATCACAAGCCGACAAGTTTAACCCTCCATTTATTATTTTTTTTTCATTTATTTATTTCCTTTGCTTTCTATGTGTCATTACATCCACACACCATCATGAGTGATCATCATGGAATAAAGGAAAGGTCTAAAAAATGTCTGAAACATTTGTGTTTACTTGGAATAAAGCAGACTGCTGTATGATCTGGTAGAATGAAGTAAAGACTGCTCTGAGGATGTACATGGTTTTCTTAATATCACAGCACAGCTCTGCCACTGCTCCCTTCAGAGGCCAAAAATATCAAAATACCACCCCCTAGTGGTCACCAGAAGATGGTACAACTCTGATTCCTCCAAAGGTTTTTGCTCCACTTTAAAGGCATTTTGGAGATTTTGCAGTTTCTTGAACAAAAAAAAAAAAACATTTGAAACTGTAAAATTGTGAATAAAAAGTAATAAAAAGTTATTTTCAACACATTAACGAGCACAGCAAAATCATGAAACGGTGTCACAAAGAGGTGCTTTAAAAGATTAAAAATCAACAGTTACAATGAATAAAAGCTAGAGACAGATGTGGTGGTTGTTGTCGTCTCATTGAGGTCTGACAAACAAACAAAAGTGCACACACATGCACGCACACACACAAATATCAGTAGATAGTGGTGTAAAAACCTTGACTGCGCTCGTAACTATGCATCCGAGCACGTCTCCACACCTCAGCCTGATGTTACCTGCACAAAGATGCTCTGAGGCAACAGACACACAAAAAACCTGTTTTTATATAAATGAAAACAAAATGTCTTTAAACAATCATTCTTCTTTCCAAACTCATGCACACACATGTATTTTTATATTAAGACCACAGCCGCCTCCACCCATCGTGTCAGTGCACACACACATCTCTTTCTAAACATTACAGTGGTGCCGTGGTTTCCAAAAAGACACCGTGAAAATGGAGGTTAACCGTTTGATCTCTTCAGTCAGGCACCTGTTACTGTCCTGCAGTCCCTCCTTTTCCTTCACCAGCTTGCAGTTCTCTTGATTCAGCTGATATTTCTCTTGATTCAGCTGATTTTTCTCTTGATTCAGCTGATATTTCTCTTGATTCAGTTGATTTTTCTCTTGATTCAGTTGATTTTTACGTTGATTCAGCTTGTAGTTCTCTTGATTCAGTTGATTTTTCTCTTGAATCAGTTGATTTTTCTCTTGAATCAGCTGCTCTTTCTTTCGATTCAGTTGATTTTTCTCTTGTTTCAGTTGCTTGTTCTCTTGTTTCAGCTGATCTTTCTCTTGAAACAGTTGATCTTTCTCTTGAATCAGTTGATCTTTCTCTTGAAGTAGTTGATCTTTATCCTGAATCAGTTGATTTCTCTCTTGTTTCAGCTGATTTTTCTCTTGTTTCAGTTGCTTGTTCTCCTGAATCAGTTGATCTTTCTCTTGAATCAGTTGATCTTTCTCTTGAATCAGTTGATCCTTCTCTTGTTTCAGCTGATCTTTCTCTTGAATCAGTTGATCCTTCTCTTGCTTCAGTTGGTCCCTCTCTAAAATCAGGTCTCTGATGTCACCAGCTGACATCGTGGTTAAATTGCTTGTCGAGACGTTGTTGGACCTGTTGAAAAACCCAGCTGGAGGGAAGAAGGTCACACATTTATTTACTTTCTTGGAGAGTTAGATGAGAATGTCTGTTGTTACTGAACTAGAGACTCGAGGTGATTAGCTTAGCTTAGCTTAGCTTAGCTTAGCATAAAGACTGGAAGCAGACCAAAAGGAGTAACAGAGATAGCACTACTGCTGCTGAGCTAATCTGCTAGCTGACCATTATTGGCTACTAGCCATTAGACTCTTATCCAGAGTTATAGATTACACCCTTGTTAGAAAAACCAGCATAGACCAGCATGGAAATGATGCTGGTGGTCTATGTTTATGCTGGATTGATGCTAGTTTAGCTGGTGAGTCAACATAGCTATGCTGGTACACCAGCATGGTGTTGCTAATAACACTGGTGGACCAGCATGTTGTTGCTGGTGATGCTGGTGAACCAGCATCAAAACACAACATATGCTGGTATAACCAGCATACCCCATGCTGGTTTTGCTGGTGGCTGCTAGCCACTGCTAGCTGCTAGCCACCAGCAAATCTAGCCACTGCTAGCTCCTATGCTGGTGTTTCTAACAGGGACAGGCTGTGGGTGTGACGCAGATCTTTATGAAAAGATTCAATGACACATTTCAGTAGGAACTGAAAACAACATTTTTTTTGTCATCTTCTTGTGTTTCTATGCTGCGTCCACCCACAACATGATCAAAATAAATAAAGTATTTTGACATTTCCTCTTGCTTTTCATTAGCTGGACAGATGATCCGCTTCCTGAAAGGTGAAACGTAAGCTGGCGTGTTGTGGAGGGCGGGTGTTACTCACCGGCGTGCAGCCGGAGGGAAACGTTGAGAGTGGACTGTACGATGCACAGCAGGCCAAAGCTGACTCCAACCAGCGTGAAGATTTTTGACCCTCCTTCAGGAAGATGAGGACACACAGACCACCCACCATATTTCTCTTATCATCAGTAGGAAAAGCACAGTTGGACTCGTAACCCATTGTGTTTTTCTAAGCCATGGCTTTACTAAGCCCCTCCAGTTTCCTACTTCAAATAAACAAATTTATAATCACTTCTTCTGGTCGTATTCTGCATATTTAAGCACATAACAACCAGTTTAAACCATGAACAGAGATACATACAGAAGAGGTTCTGCAGAAAAGCTGACATCCTCAAAAACTAAGCGGAAGTGGTTTTATTAAAGATTTCTATTGAAAAAATCCTAAAAATATCACTGATGTAATATTAGCAGTAAGTTCACACCTCATTTTTGTTGCACTTGATCTTAAAAATCCACAGTAAACATTTGAAAGGAACCACTAGTGTTTTAAAAAACCACATATTCACTTGAGATCTTCAGAGGCATCTATTCAAGATCACAAACACAAGCTTTATGAACAAAGTGATGACTGACTGACTGACTGACTGACTGACTGACTGACTGACTGACTGACTGACTGACTGACTGACTGACTGACTGACTGACTGGAAATAGAAAAGAAAGAATGAGTCAAAATATCTGCACTGACATGTAACCTGGTTTGAAAGCCCCAACCACATATAAATATATATAAAGTATGTTTAAATACTGCAAAATATGTTTGCATGTACATATCTATTTGCCATTCAGTGTACAGATAGACAATGCTAGTGTCATTGTCAAAGGTTTGCTTCATCATCATCTTCAGATCAAACGTCCTGAATGCTGCATCAGGCTGTCAATCACAGCAAAAATAAGAAGTGACCAATATTTTTCAAGAATCAGACAATAAGAGCTCCCAAATATTTAAATTTTCTTAGTTTTAAAGTACACTTAAAGTGACTTGAAAATGCTCAAGGAGTATTTAAAAATACACTCGTATCCCAAGCAGGCGTATTTGTAATCTATTAATGTTTTTTTGCACACTCAAAGTGCAAATTTCATTACATTATAAAAGTATTTCAGCTGTACTTTAAATTGAAGAATAGCATGAGCAAATGTAAATTCATTAGTATCTTTGCACTATATTTAGTATACTTAAAACAGTCTCATTTTAGCACAGTCAAGTGTACTTAGTACAACTTAAGATGGACTTTTACACGAATTAGATATTATGGAAGTGTAATAAGGGCTGCAGTACGCTCAGTATACTAATATTAAGTCTATTTTTCTCATTAAGGACAGCATCATAGTACTTATGAAGTCCGTGAAAAAAGTTTTATAAAAATGCATCCTGAAGGGCTTTTAAAAAGAAGCACAAAAACACACGTAAGCAAATTGCAGGTATGTTTATCTTCTGGATATTTTTGTTCATTTTTGTTACAAAATGAGAACAAAATATGAATAAGCTGGATTCTCCAAGGAAACTTACAAACCACAACGTGAAACGAAACACTTATATCTTGTCAAAAAGGACATGCTGTCTGTCTAAAGTAAAAATGCAAAAGGTCAGAGGTCACAGAAAAGACGTCCTTTAGTATAATGCTTGGAAATCAAAAGACATGACACATAAAAGACATAAAGATATTCTGACCTGAGCTTCCTCTGCTGCTCCTTCCATCAGCCGGTGAGCTGGCGTGGCGTCCTGTCTCCATCCTTCTCGTAGCGACAGTCTCGAATGGGATGTCGACGCTCATCGAATTTATGCACGGCGACAGTGACAACAGTGCAACCGACCACAGATAACAAAAACAGGTGATCATGAAAATGACGACACAAAGGACTAAAAAAAACACACAGGAAGTCGTGTTATTTATGTGTCTGGTTTACCGGTGATGACAGAATAGAAACGGAAAGTTCTGGAAGAAAGATAACGCAGTGTCTCCATGCTGAGCGACAAGCGGTCATCAAATAAGCTGCACGCACCTGAGCTAACTGTTGAGCCAATGCAAAGGCGTTACAAATGCAGTTCCTCAAATGGCCACTAGGTGATAACTCAAAGCAGGAGCTCTCACTTCAAACAAGCAGCCATCCAGGTGATCTGATTTTTAGTTTATGTCCACAAATTGTTTATTTGCTCTCTCACATTAGCTAACTTTAGCTAACAGTAGTAGCACTACAGCGCACTCGGTGTTAGCGGCAGGTGAGCAGCAGTAGAAGTTTGATGAAGACGTTCGTGGTTCCCAGAGGATGCTTCCTAATGACGGTTGTGATTTGTGGTGTCCAACAAGGATTGGATGGATCGCCGTCACAAACATTCATGCATCCCTGAGGATGAGCTGTAGTAAGTTTGGTGATCTCCTAGGTGTTTGTCTAGCACCATCTTCAGGTCAAAATTTCAGTTTGTCATATACTTAATGCTTGAAAATTTCCCCATCATCCACCACTGTGTGCAACTTAGTGCTAATGAGCAAATATTAGCATGCTAACACATTAAGGGCAAACATTGTACCTGCTACACATCAGCATGTTAGCATTGCCGCTGTGATGATGTTAGCTGATGTTTGCGTTTAGCACTGCTACGTAGCCTCACAGAGCTGCTAGCACAGCTGTAGTCTTTTAGGCTTGTTTGTACCGTTGTGATGCTGTGTTGAACTTTGGTTCAGCGGCTAAGCAGCTAGCCGCTCTGATACTGGCAGCGATGAGTGAGTTTACTACAGATTTGACCTCTTACTGACATCCCGTGTGTCGAAACTTATTTACAGTTTAAATAATACAGACAAATGATCACTTCAAGGATGTTAATTACTAATTTTAGAACATTAATTATTAATTTCTGCACACAGATTATCAAATTTCTCCTGTGTCAACTTACCGTGAAAAAATTATTAAATTATTAAAAGCTTTTTAAATGTCCGGGCCTCATAGAACACATTTAACTGGCTGCCAATTCTAAACTAAGAGGAACAATTTGCGTTATAAGACATTTCTATGAACCAATGGCACCAGATGTCTTTGACTGCATGCTCACAGAGGGTGAGATCATGGCTTTACCAAGGAAGAGTATCTTCCCTCTTCCTCACCACAACACATCAGCTCAATGCTGCATCAGCCTCACGATGCCGTGACTAAAGGTTCGACGTTGAACTCCTTGATTTCTACAGGAAAATTCATGCAAAGGAATTTCAAAACTCTCAAGGCTCTCTGAAATGAACTGATCTCAGACTTTATCTGCACCGGTGACAATTTCAAGACATCTGAAGAGCTGAAACATGATTAAAAACAGCACACATGGATCTGGGAAAACTCATGAAACCAGCTCACGTAGTAAAGGTTCTAAGAGAAATACAAACAGGAAGTGAAGATAAGAAAATAATCAGTCAATTATATGAACTAGTTTTATCCAGGGATGTGCATAACACCTGCTTACAAATTCACACACATGCTGGAGGAGCTGCACAACACACACTCACATTCACACCCATGTATTCTAGCTATGTGCTATTCGAGTGTAATCCGGAGGGAGGTCTGGGAAAAATACTGAACCTTCAGGACCTGCAGGAGGGCTCAGAAATACCTTTTAAATAGATGATGTACTTCAAGTGTAGAACCAGTAGAGGGCTGAAACCAGACCCTCCTTTAGCAGACGGAGAAAATAACAGAGTCATGAAGGCTCCAAAATGTTTTATTTTTATTTGATTAATACTTAAATATAATGAGTACAAAGAAAGTAATTGTATGCAGATGTATATGTGATACTATTGTAGATGAAAACTAAATAAAAATAAAATTACTGCATATTTTCCAAAATTCGTTTGTTAGCAGTTTCTTCTAAAAACAGCATCCACGCCATCAGGCTCTTACTTCCCTCACGATGTCACATCCTGCATTCAAATTAAAGGTTCTAATTTCAGACTTCTGCTTTCCCCCCTGTTTTCTGTATATGGTGTATTTTCTACTACGCTTCTGGTCGGTTGTTTTTTTGTTTTTTCCTCCATGACCATTTTTGTGTCATATTATTGGCTGTGGCTCGGGAGGTAAAGTAGGTCAATCACAAATCAGCAGGTTGTGGGTTCAATCCCCTGCACCTCAAACTGCTCCTCATGCTGTAACGTTGGTGCGTGTACAGAGGAGTTTCTTCGTCCTGCAGTGGGCGAGGAGGGAACCTTATGGTTGCTGCTTGAGTGTTTCAGGTCTGAGGGAGACGGTTCGTCACTTCATCTCCCTCTCACACAGCCAGTGGTGTCGGTCCTCGCAGGCAGCAGGGACCCAGGTCTCAACGCCGAGCGGGTGTTGTTCAGAGTAGGCGCAGTAAAAATTGTGATTCTGCAGCTGCTGTATCCTGTTTCTGCAAAACACCACAAAACATCTACCGTCATCACTCATCATCTCTTTTACTGCAGCTGTCTGCAGCTCATCTCTCCTTCTGTTACATCTTTAAAGCTCCTCTGATCAATACTTTCACATCAGCAATCGATCATGTGACAGCTCTTAATGTGAAAGGCGTCACTCGTAGTGAAGAATCAGATCACTGTTGCCCAACTCTTTGACACGTTGTCCTAAACCCACTGAAGACCACCTGCACAGCACCACAGACAGACAGAGTCGGGGGCCGGCTGGTGAACGTAGCGGAGCGTTTAGCAGCTAAAGAACCAGGTCTTTGGTGGTGGAGACCAAATTAGAGCTAAAAGGAGAATGAGTATCAGACTTGGAAGCATCAGGTGGCCAGATACACAATTCGAAGTGAATACTGATGTTGACTATGCATCTCCTGGATGTGTACATAAGCAACAGCCTGCTAACAGTGGTACCATGGCTACACAAACTGTTTGTTGGCTAGCATCACCTGAGCTAATGTTTGTGCTCGGAGCAGCAACCGTTAATCCAAGACCCAGCTGACCTGGAGGCAGAAGGAGAGCAGCAACCAAGAGGCTGAAGCCTGCGCAGCTGGACCGTCTGCTAAATGAAACGTGCTGCGCTGCCGCTGAGTTCAGTCTGAGCTGTAAATGTAATCCCTCGTAGAAAGCTGCAGGATGCAGCTGGCAGAACATCTAGCGTGAAGTCGTTTCACCTTGTCCTCCTGTGAATATCACTGACACTGATGCAAAGGGTGGAATATGGAAAGCATCTCAACATGGACGCTTTGGTGGACAAATGTCATTCTCAGCCCACACGCTCATTTGCGCTGTGGTGCTTATGTGATTCATAACAGTGTGGACATAGAATTAGACTTCCAAAAGCCTTACGGATGAGTCAGCTGGCTTTGGTCCACCCATGTCCAGTTCTTCATTCGACCATTTTGTTTAGCGTACAAGCCAATCCACACGACTGAACTTCCCAAAGTACGAAGAACTCCCTGCATGGGAAAAAAAAGATAAGATAAGATAAGATAAGATAAGATAAGATAAGATAAGATAAGATAAGATAAGATAAGGCTGTTCATCCTTGCAGTGAAATTACAGTAAGTGAAAGTAGAAACAACCTGGAGGGACGCAGGAAAAAGCAGCAGAAACGTATTAAAAGACGTAAATACCTCTTCCCATTCGTCATTTAAAGTCACCAGGTGAGCTCCTTTCGCCACACAGTCGTCCTTGGCGTGTCTCCAGCTCTTTTCCTCAGTGGACAGCTGGTAACAGCTGGACAGGTAGGAGCTCCATCCCGTGGGACAGGCGTGGATTTGTGTTTCTGCTCGGAAACAGAACGGAGGAGACGATGGAGGAGACGATGGAGGACAGTCATGACATGGTGGGTGAACATGAGGTGAAACACTGAATATGCTGTCTCCTGAGGATCGGTGTACAAAACACTTACCAAAAAGCCTCTTCAACAGCTTTTCTTTGTCAGTCTCAAGTTGCGTTATGAGATGTTTCTGTCTGCTGAGCCACTCGTTTAACAGCTCATTACTGCTGAGCAGGAAGCTGTTAATGGCCTGTAACTCTCTGTTTTCCGCTGTCAGCCGCTCTGTCTCGTGCAGACGGGCGCTGGTGTTAGCAGCTGAGATCAGGGTGAAATTGTCAGAGTAGATGACGTCGGACTGGTTACAAAACCCAGCTGGGAAGGAAAGAGACAGACAGATGTTCCTGCTGGAAGCTTCGAGTTTTCACAGCAGAAGCTTTGATTTCTAAACTTGCAGCTTCACTCGCTGGTGTGCTTTTCCTTCGCCGTGCAGCGTGGAGGGTGCAGGCTGATACTCACTTCCTTTGAGCCGAAGACAAACGTTGAGAGCTGACTGTATGATGCACAGCAGGCCGAAGCTGACGCCAACCAGCCAGACGACTGTCGACCGCCCTGCAGGACAAAACACACAGAGAGCAGCTGCAACGACTGAGGCAACGTGACGAGCTGCATGTGTGACTCAGTAAAATGAATTATTATGTGTGACACAGCCTGATCTGTAAGTGAGGGACTCTCCACAGTATCACAGTGCTTAAGAAGTCTGTGCTTTAAATTCACAGACATCTCAAACTAATGAACCCACAGACACACACAGGTAAGTAAAAACAACGGACAGCTGACCCTGTTAGTTTATTCTTGGGGAGGACTTTTTAAATCTGGATCGAGGCTGTAAGAACAGAGGGTGTCGTCAGCTGTGGAGTGAGATCTGTGATATTGACTAAAATCTATAAAAACGTAAAATACTCAAGTTGATTTCCAAAGATTGGAGTGCACACATGTCGGTTTCATTGCTGCTTAATGTTTGTCTATATATGTACAGTTTCCTGTGAAGTATACATGTAAAAGCCAGAGGTCACAGCAGGAAACCTAAATGTCTCAGAAAAGTTGGAACACATTGTTCTGACCTGAATGGGAATGTCCTCTGTCCTCTGGACCATTCCTGCCTTCATCAAATGATGCGTTGACATAGTGTCCCATGTCCATCCTTAAGACAGTGTCCCTGCTGAACTTAGACTTACAAGCATCTGCTAAAAAATCTGCCGTACATCTCGTCACCAGCTGCCTCTCGGGTGTGGGTGTATGCATAGAAATTCATCACTGGCCATCTATGGCTGCCAATTACACAACGACAGTTGTGTCACCAAACTGCAGATTAAAAAAAGGAAGCGATTGTTAAAGTTGTGACAGCCAGACAATAACGCAGCTTAAAGGAGTGGGAGGAAGTGGTCCAGTCCCTCCATTAAAGTGTGCAGTCCTCAGGGGACGTTGGTGTAACACTGAACAAAGACACCCTTCACCAAATTCAGCGAGAACTGCAGGAAACAGATGCGTCGGTGACGGTTTTGTTGATTACTGACAACAAACCGCAGCTAATTATTAAAATCAGTGCAAAGGTGTTTCAGTGGAAGTTTGTATGAAAAATCCGGGGAGCCAGAAACCATCCATGTGCCAGATCCAACACTTCAAATGATGTTTTAGACGAAGAATGTGAGAACGTGCGCACCTGACGCACACTTTGGAGCGGGCGCGCGCACGCTCTACTGGAGGTATCTGCGGGCGAGCTGATGAATTAGATGGAATGGAAGGTGAGAGACGTGACTTTACAGTAAAATGCCGTTTGTTTGAGGTGTTTGCCGCCTTCACTGACTGTGTTACTGTGTTTCTAGGCGACGCAGCGCGCTGCCTAACGAGCCGTCGTGTCATCACCTCATCTCATCCATCATCAACGAGCTTTCAATTTGAGCTCTCCGGATGAAGCACTGACACTCTGACACCGACTCATGGTGACTGAGACATCGCGGCTGATTGGTCGGTTTACAGAGAGGTGAGATGAACTGGTGGAACAGACGCAGCCGTGCGTAATGGGAACGACAGCTGTGGTGGTGGTGCTGGAGACGGAGAGCGGGTCGATCTGCAGAGGTCTGTCAGACCACCCGGCAGGTTGAGCTTCAAAAACCCGTCATGGTTTATAATTCCAATCTGACGCCGCTGGTTGATGGAATTCACCTTTTGAACAGCTCTGATAACGATGACCACTCAAACTGCTGCAGAGCTTTAGTTTGACGTCAACAGCTGGTACTAAACGAGGCTCCGCGACAGGAAAGCAGGAAAATGATGCACGAGACATGAACATGTTGGAAAGTGGAGTTACGATGCAGCCATGAAAAAAACACGCGGTGTGAAACCGTGAGTTTTTCAGCTTCAGGAGCACGTGAGGGGAATCACGGTCCGAGCGGTTCAGAGCATAAAGCTCTTTGCTCGTTGAATACAGACACAGTAAATGCAGAATAAGGCAAAATAAAGTGGTCAGAGAAACGGAACGCAGCATTCAGGACCCACGCGTGACCGTGTGACGCGCTGCGGTGGAAACAGCTCGACTCTTGAACGGATGTCGAAGGTGAGCAGAGGTGGTCAGCGGGGATGGAAACTGCTGCGTGACTGCGCTGAGATGCGCCTTCTCCACCCACGCGCGCACGCGCGCGCGCACCATGCAGATCAGTGCATGTGAGATCAGAAACTGCCTGATGATTTCAGGTCGCTGCTGCCATTTTGAGCTCGTGCTGTGGACTTCGTGTCCACCTCCAGTGTGACCCTCAGTGTGTGTGTGTGTTCGTGTGTGTGTGTGTGTGTTGGAGGATGGCTTGGCTCACTCTGCCCGCGCTTGTTCTGCTGAGTTTGTGTGGCTCTTCTGCTCAGGATGAAGGTTAGTGGACATCTTTTCATTTGTGGGCTTCTTCACACGTTTCATCATCTTCACCAGAAGAAAACCTCACGAGGTTTTATCTCATTCACACAGCAGAGAAATACACTTAAATCCTTTCACCTGAACTGGTTTCCTGGTTTGAAGTTTTGTAACCGAGTTCAGCCTTTAAAAAGCCTGTAAGTGTCATCAGTGTGACCTTCAGGGTTTAGAAATGAGAGAAGAGCTCTCAGTGTTTTCTCACTTTTAATTTTAGTCTCCTCAGCCCGTGTCTGTTTTTTCTTGATTTATTTATGGTGATTGCATGTTTTGGTATAAGATGGCGCGTGTGTGTGTCTGTACTGAACATGTGTGTGCGCAGACAGTTCAGGACACGCGTGGGGTAAATACACTTCAGTGGCTGAACTCTGGGATGATCTGCTGAAACATGCAGCCTCCAGCAGGGCTGCAGGTGAAGGTGACTTTGCTGTGCTCTGACTCCAACGTTAAAAGAAATAAGAATAATTTTTTTCAAGTTGAAAACGTTCCTGGAAACTCCAGAGGAATATTTGCAGTCTCAGCCCAGCAGCTTGTACTTCGACTCTCTCCATCTAAGCATTAACGTTCACGTCATACATCTGCAGGAACCCATTGTGCCTTTAATTGATTTAAGAAGCGACAGAATAAAGTGAGAGACTTCTGATATCCTCCTGCTTCTCTCCACCTCCCAGTAACAACATCCAGTCAGACTCAGGAGTCTGTACTGGTGACTGGAGCGTACTTTCTTTCCTCTTGTTTCTGGTTCCTTCAGGTAATAACAGCCCTGTTTGAATCCAGTGTGATTTGACAGGAATATTAAGAATTCATCTCTGATTGTCGCAGTAAAACATTGACTTCTGTCATATTCAGGAAGATCTTCAGGTATTCTTCAGAGAATGTCTTGTAGCTTGTTTTGGGCCTCGGACACATCCACCGTCACATCGTTAGACTGTCACACAGGCTTGATGTTTGACCTGGATCAGTCACCGGCCGTGGTCGTCAGCGTGTGAGAGCTGCTTCAGCTCAGCTAACTTTGGTTTTCTGCTGGGAAAATCCTCCCGCTGTCCTCCGCTGAACGTGAAGCTCACAGTCAGAGACTCGTCAGACAGGACTTGACGGCTGTTGGCACAGCAGTGATCAGCTGGAGCAGCCTGAAGTCGTCTTCTTCAGCGCTTCACACGTCTCAGAGTGAAGGTCTGTTAGCTGTGAGGGCCACAGCTGTGTCCACAGGTGATCCTTCAGGTCCAGAGCAGCAGAGCTTTTCCTGGTGTAGCAGCAGCACCGGCTCACTTGATAATAAATAGACCCATTCCCAGTTTTAAAACGAAGCTAAGCTAACTGGCTTCTGGCTGTAGACGTTAACTCACCGGTCAGATATGAGAGTGGTGTCAACCTCTGCATCTGACTCTTGGACAGAAAGTGAATAAGTGTAATATTGAACAATAATTTAAATCTATTGAAAGTAAATGAATGTGTTTATCAGACTGAAACAAGGCGTCTGAGAAATGTTTCCTTTGTGCTGCAGACCACGACACCGTCCAGGTCATTTACCCGCAGCAGATCCTCTCTCCTGTCAGAGGCTCATCGGTCAAACTATCATGTGAGGCACATTATGACTTCCATCAGTGCGGCGTGCTGCATGTCGTGTGGCATCAGCAAAGCGAGCTGACCGACCCCAGGAAGTACCTCACCACGGTTAACGAGACTCAAATCTCTAACAGCACCATGAGACGCAGGCAGGTCGTGACGGAGATCCTCGACCTCACACTGGAGGACAGCGGCACGTTTCAGTGCAAGGCCGAATGTGAGAACAAAGCCACAGCCATGGGACATTTCATCTGGATCAAAGTCCGAGGTAAAGCAGGAAGGTCACTCTCATGACTGGAACTTGGTAGTTTTAAAGGCTCCACAAAAGCATCTGAAACAGGGCAACAGTCAAACTCAGTGGAATCAAACCAGTTTGAAGTGATGACGGCAGCTCGGCCACTTCGGCACACACTGACATAACTCACCAACTATTGACTGGACTGCCTTGAAACTACCTTTTACTCCTCTCAGTAGCTTATCAGTTAATGCAAAGAGAAGTTTTTTAGCTGGACACGGTCTGTAGATGCACACTGACGCCTTGTTCTGCTCTGTTCTCTTACAGATTGATCACGACTGAGCATGAAGGATTAAGATGTTCGCTTTCCAAAAGCATCTTTAGACAAAGCTCATTCGAAGTGAAAGGAGAAAACAACAGTTTATTTTTGTCTTTTGTCTCTTCTTGGCATATAAAACCCAAACAGGACCATTATTTTACTTCAGTTCATCATTAATTGTGTTTTTTGCTGAATACGAGTTTGTACTGACTGTGCAGAAGCGTCGGGTCAACTGAGGAGATGATCTCATGCTGATAATAAAGGTTCAGTTCCTGTTTGGACACGTTGATGTCTTTTAAGGACAGGCGATACGACGACATGTCCAATCAATATCATTCTGCCATGTTTGCATTAAGCTGTATTGTGTTGTGAATATTGGATTTTGGATTTTTACATGAATGTAATGAATCACTTTGTTTCATCAGGTTTTAGTAAAAACAGACATTTCTGTATCTGTTAATGATTTCTCAATTGATTTTCCAGAAATGTATACTAATAATTATTCATCTTTATTTGTGTAGACAGCTCAACGTGCTTCACAAGAAAGAAATCACATGCAGCAAGTGAGTGCTGCACATAGAAAAGACAGAATGGACAAAAAACACTTGATAACAATAAAAAAATGCTGAAAATAAAAATAAAGATGATGCATAAAACCGTGGAGTAAAATAATAGAACATAGGGAAAACAGATAACACAAAGGTTTCAGGTCTGTTTCAGGAAGTCACACCTAGTGAGAGGCTGAAGATCTTGAAGGCAGATAAGAAATGAGGCAGTGAGCGATGTGGCTTGATCCTCCTCTGTTAGGATCAGATGTGTAGATGTGTAGATGAGGAGGATCTTAAAATTCTGTCATAATTCATACAGGATTTGATCCATGCTGCCCATCCCTAATTTAACAAAGACTGAAATGATTTGGTTCTGTCAAAATAACATGAAGCCATTTGGAAACTGATGTTCGTGTGCTGTCGAGACGTTGTGAGGGAACAAAAGCCACAGACAGAAGTGAAGGCTGAAAGTGCAGCGGGAACTCAACTGTGTGGTGAGTGACAAAACGGAGAGATTCAGCCACAAAATCTGATTTTTAAATCACATTCAACAATGCTGAAAAACCCCATTTGATTGTTAATAAAGATCTGGTTCGTAACCTCCGCTGCTGCTTGTCTTTCTTTGTAGAAATCGTTAATTCAGCACACAAACAGTCAGAAATCCATCAGGGCTGAGATCACAGCAGCACTGCTGTGTTGTTCTCATCAGCAGCATTTCAGCACGCAGCTGTTTGTCAGGGTGCTGGTGGAGGCTGTACAGCCAAACCATAGGACAGGAAGTTTAAAGTAACGTGCACGCTCAGGCTGAAGTAGCTTCACCGCTGGTGGTTTCCCTGACGGTGTGAAACGGGGTCCTGTAATGTTTCCAAACCCACCTCCTCACATAACGCAAGTAACCTCATGTTGAGCTGAAGCTACTTTCCCCTCAGACGTGTTGACTGCTGTCGGCTCGCAGCTCTTTGTTTTTATCTCTCCGTGTGGTGTTTTCACACTTTTTTTAGTTTATGCTTTTCCGCTCATTGAGTCGTCGCTCAGGTGAACAGCTGGTGGTACACTGGCTGAACAGGAAGCCAGATTCACAGCAAGCCGCAAGACGCTCGGCACGGTGGTCTCACTTAGCCGTACTGTGAAGCCCGTGCTACAGACATTCATGACGTGATACTTAAAAAGCTAAAACTTGTATTTCTGATGGGTGTGAACAACTAAATAATCCCTTCTTCAGACATTTAACAATTAGAACTATCATCCATGTATAAGAGGTGTTAAAGTTCACACAACGAATGCTGTGGAATCACTTTCTCATCAGCAGAAGGTTCTGCCTTTTCTTCGAGGTCTTTGTGCAGCGATGCTTCTCATCACTGAAGCCCTGACGCCTCTTCGCTCCACAGACACGCAGCTCGTAAAGTTTTTGGCCTCTGCCTGCTGATTGGCTGATTTGAATATTTATTTAACTTTCATTGAGCAGCCTTTGAAAGTCTTACATCTGAAAAATGAAATCCAGCTTAATGTCAGTGAGAACTAAAACATGAGAAAACTCTGGCGGTCAAAAAGCCTGTAAAACTTTAACATTAAAGAAAGTTATTACGAAATGAAATCCTCCATGTAGAAGCTGAAATGTCTGAGTAATCATTTCTTAGGAAACTTGTCTGGTATCAGTCTCTGACTCTGTGCCAGGGCTCTGCGATGAGCCCGAACAGGAAGCTGCAGATCAACCACCATGAGTCACAGACAGACCGCCAGCAGGACGTCCAGCACATACGACTCTCTGAGCTTGAAACCAGCGACACTTTGGTTTCTCTACACTTTAACATGGCAGCAGCGCACACCTCTAAACGACTTCACGTCATCTTCACTGAACACATCAGACTCTCGATCAGCTCAGTGAAATATCATCAGCTGCTAATTAACGACAAACCAACATATGGTCGGATTTTTCCATCTTGTCCTGAACGTCTCTTCTGGTTTGGACGTCTGATGATCGAGTTTACTTTGAAAAAGTCGAGATGATGATCTGGATGTTTGATTATTATCTGCCTCTGGGTTACAGCAGAAAAGAACCCATTTTAAAACTGGACAGTCAGAAAGAAACAGTGAGTAAATCTTTCTGGGTTATTTTAGACTGAGTGTGAAATGACACAATGCAGCTGAACAGGAAGGTGGAAACAGTTCGAAGATGACTCCATGAACATAATATCTGAGGACATCAAAATACTGTTTTTTTGACAGAGAAGCAGAGAAGCTTCTGCTGATGCTGCAGGCTTGTTTCATCTGACCTGAACCACCAAAGATTCACTTTTTATCCAGTGAAGGGCTTTGAACCATCATGCACCTGTTCTGTGCTTAATGTTCACACAGTTCCACGAGAGCACACAGTGTCAGACAGCCAAAGGGCGAAAGGCAGCAGCTGCTGAGTGGGAGGAGGTGTTATTCATCTGCCTTTCCTGCCTGCACCTCACGGCCTGACAGCGTGAAACCACAAACCCTCTTCAGTCATATGTAGGCTACAAGATCCTCCAAAAGAGAATAATAACCAGTCTTATGTGTCTCAGCACCTTTGGGCCTTTAACAGGCCGTGTGACATCAGGAGCTCTGTGATTGGCTGGGCTTGGTGAACTTGCTCTGCAGGAACACTCGAGGGACACAAAGGCCCTCCTTCTTGTTGACTGTCTCTCTCAGGACGTAGTCGTTGGCAATCGATTGGAGGCCGGCCTCCTCAAACAGCTCGGCCAGGAACTCTGGAAGCAGAAGAGCAGAATGAGTGTTGTAGCTTCTTTACAAACAGCTGCATGATTAACAAAACAAACCGTTGACCTGTTGAGTAATTCAATCAAGAACCTGCGGTTTGCTCTCTTTATACTGTTTAACTCAACCCCCGGGCGGCCAAAGATCTATCAGCTCCTAAAACAAGTGACAACTAGCTTACTGCTGGCTGCAGGCTCACCAGTTTGTTTGTGAAGCTCATCAATAAGTCAAAAACAAATGTTCTATATATCTAACGGTAGAATATTTCCACCCACATAGAAACTGTACCTACGCATCTATAGTAGCAACCTATCTATCTCCCTTTCTAACGAACTATCCTCAGTCTCAGTGACACAAACATAAAAGCGACTTTCCTCACGTCACTTCCTGACCTTTGGAGAAGAAGTAGGACCTGGTGCCGTCTTGGCGGACGTAGAAGTTCTCCCCCAGCTTGCTGCCGGCTTTAAATCGGAGCATGGCGTGGTCGTGCAAGCCGTAGTCCCTGAACAGGACGATGCCTCCGGGCTTCAGCACCTTAAAGCCACACGTGTTACATCACATGACACCATCCGGACATGTTTGTACTCAGGCTGCCGTAACAGGACTGCGAGGAACCGCCTCGAACTCTGGCAGCCACATTAAAAAAACTCATTTCAATCAATCTTTGTGTCATTTCTTTGTACTCGCTCTTGTGAATATTAGGCATGCATGTCAATGATTATGTATTTCAGGAAGAAGATCCCCCAAAGTTCATGAGAAATAATCTCGTTACTAAAAAGAAACCCTGCAGGAGTCTTTCCGCCGGGCTGTCTCTGCTCTCACCCTGCTGATGTTCTGCAGAGCCAGCTTCATCTTGTCAGGGTGGACGGCCGACAGCACAAAGATGAGCGTGACCACGTCCACGCCGCCCTCGGGCACATTTTCCCTCAGATCGTCTTTAGTTAAATCACACTGGAAGGCACAGCAGCGCTCAGGGCAGTACAGGGGGTTTTGCTGTAAACAGAAAGTGGTTTTATTTGTATTATTATTATTATTGTTATTGTGTCATCATTGGGATAACTGACCTGCTTCATATTTAGCTTTCACTTTAAAACTGTCCTGTGGGATCAGTCTTCTGCTGTTATGAGCTGCTGAACAGATCTACTGCAGCAGCTCAGCCACACTTTTGAGAGAGTGGCGGCGGTTTGTTACTGATTGCCAAAATTTCCTGGAGGAATCCTTCAGGGAAGCACTGAACCATCAAAACCTGCAGCAGACCTGCTCAGCAGGCGGCGGTGGAAGCTTGAGTCTGACATCTCACCTTGACGAATTCAACAGCTCGCGGTGAGAAGTCACAGGCATAAACAAAGATGTTGAGGTCATCCTCCAGCAGAGGGAAGATGCAGTTTCCTACACCGCAGCCGGCCTCCAGCAGCACCAGCCTCTGGGCCTCAAACTGCAAACCAGAGAGGACAAAGAACTGATGAAATCAAGGGAAGGAGAAGGAAATACTGACACTTTGATTCCATTTTCTACAGTGTCCCTTGAGTAACACATTGTGCCAACTGAGCTCTGAAAGGAGCAAGTTTAGAAATGCATCTTTTATAACTGGATCATCTGTTTTTCCTGAAGCTTTCTCCACATTCACATTCTCATACATATGCTCCCACTGTGTGCCCTCTTCCTCACCTCTCTGCACGCCTTGAGCTCTTCAAACTCTCTGGTGGTCCAGTGTCTGTCCTTGAAGAAGTTCGTCGTGTTTCTCTTATAAAACAAGTCCCAGTTTTTCTGAGCGTCTTTCTCCAGCTTCATCAGTTTGAAGTCGGACACCAGAGCCCGCTCACCGCTCAGTCTGTCCCGCTCCTCCGGGGTTAAAACTCGGGCGGCGGAGCTTTTCGTCTGTCCGGGGACACATGGAGACACTTCGTCCTTTGACACCACTTCTTCTTCGGTTGGTTCTAGCTTAATGTCACCTGGGAAACCTTCATTTTTCGGCAGAGCCATGACGCCGTTAGAAAGTCTGATTTTCTGCCTCTCAGGAAACGTACTAATCGTCCATATTTCTGAAAGCAAACATTTCAACAATCTCTAAAACAACTTCAGTTATTCAGACGACAAATAACGCTAAAACTAACTTTTGGTTTTAAAAACACAGCGCCTGGTTACACTTTTCGACATTTGACGTCCATCTTGTCCGTTACTTAAATTCTTCCGTGTAGCACGGCACTAACTATTTGTTTCCGATTCTTACCGTGTGGCGCCAATATTACCATCGTTACCTACGAATAAAACTACAGTGTATATTATCATTCGTAATTATCTAATGTGATGTGTGATTCATTTGCTAACAGGTATTATATTTTATTGGAAAACACAGTTGGTAACCGGCGAGATTTGATCGTCGGACCAAAGGCAGAAGAGGAGCGGCAGAGTGACGATAGGGATGTTTTGCTAAAGGCTAGCTAAGTCGGCTAATTTTGTCTGATAGTTGGCTTCTTATTCTGATCTCCCCGAAGTTACCAGATGCATTTTGGCTCTGCGGAACATTTTACATAAATGTGAATTCATCTGAAAACAAACCGAGACATGAACGGGAGCACGAATCCGCTGCTGGACAAAGAGGAGCACGTTTTGAAGCTCGGAGAAAGCTTTGAGAAGAGGCCAAAATCTTCCTTTCACACCATCAGATGTGAGTGAACGAACCGACAAAACTGCGTCCTGAGGGGCCGCAGAGTGTAACATGAAGTGCGGGGTTAGCGAGCTCACATGGACGAGGAGGCTGTCTCTTACACAACCGAGCCAATTACGTGGATAAGGAAATTAAGTCATTTGCGTAGATGACTGTCTGCCCACAGCTTCAACGCCGCAGCAGCCACCGGGTTTCCTGTTAGACACCTCTGTGGTTATACATAAGTGGGAGTGTCACCACGTATTCTAGCCTATCAGTATTTGTTTACCTGATACTGTTGCTGACATGAAGGAGAGTAAATCCCAGCATGCATCGCTGCCTGTTTGCTGGATGTGCTCCTCAGTCAGATCACCGAGGTTGTCTTCTGTGCGTGTGTCTGTCTTGAAAGATCATGAATAAAGACCAGTTTGACCGAGAAATTAGAGAAGCGATTCTCTCTAAATAATTTTTTCCGGTTGTGTGACGTTTTATGAACAATAAGAAACAGATTTCTGCACCTGAAAACTTCTTAGTGATGAAGACAAGTCATCACAATGTGCAACATCATGCAGTGAAGAAGAACTGCAGTCACACTGACCTGGAGCAGCAGGACTGGACTAAAGCCGGTGGACTGGTGTTGAATTGTCCACATGTGGCGTAGAATGATGTTACAGACACGTCACCATGTCGGAGGTCGATTAAAGGAGTGCTGCTCTTTTATATTTTCACCACAGTTTATTTTTCACGGTCACAAGAAGAACATTTTCTTCACATCATTATCAGACTTTTAAACCTTCAGATAGAAATCTCAGCCTTGAACAAGCATCATCTGCTGGGCTCGACATCGCACACAGTCTGACATCATTATCTACAATTTTATCCATCAAGCTTCAACAGTGTTCGCAAACCTTTTCTTCATTTCTGCTTCTTTTGCCTCGCCTGCTTTGATCAGCATCCAGGTGTCCTGCGCGGCAGGGACGTCTGATTTCTGTCCCCCTGATTAACGTCTACCTCTGCATCGTCCTTTTCAGATGACTTCAAGCCGGCATCGATCGACACG
Source organism: Chaetodon trifascialis (assembly GCF_039877785.1). NCBI lineage: Eukaryota > Metazoa > Chordata > Actinopteri > Chaetodontiformes > Chaetodontidae > Chaetodon > Chaetodon trifascialis. Next base: position 29,189,175 of record NC_092062.1, on the reverse strand, counting down.
AGCTGCGAGGGAGAGCTCCAAGTCGGGAAAGGCGATGAAGTCACCATAACGTTGCCTCACATCCCGGTAAGACTGTTGTCTTCCTGTGAAGACAACAGGAAGTCTTTTTTTCTCCCATCATACAGACTGACCCTTAAACTGATCATGAGCCGCTGAGGAGCAAATGTCCATGTTTCAAAAGGTTTTTTTGAATTTCATTGTTTTGTGATTGAAAAATGTTGCTGTTTGGATGTTAAAGCAGTTTTCAAACTGTCCCTGCTGTCAACTGCATTAAAACACGGCGATAAGGCGGCTTTGAGGTGATTAAATGTCCTCTGTCCAAATGACTGCAGGCTGATTTGTTACTGAATGAAACACAGTTGCCGCCTGGAAGGTTGGAAATCAGTCTAAAAACCTTTGGTAGCCTTTAGAAAACAATACTTTTGTTCATAAAAACAGGTCGCTGTCCTCCATTTTTACTGTAGTACACACTTGTTTTTTTGTCCTTAAGTTCCCAGTTAAGTTTTCAGTCATGATTTTAAATGTGCAGCTTTGAAATATAATCTCACGAGAAGCATGGCGTGTAGTGTAACTCACTTGTGTGACGTGATAAATAAAGTACGTTTCTTCTTCTTCTTCTTCTTCTTCTTAAAGTAAATTCATATAAAACCTCTTTGAACGTGAAGGTTTCTCATGAAGTGTTTTTCAGAGTACTTTTCACAAGTACACAGACTCTGAGAAACACTGTTTTTACGTCTGAGCTGAACTCACTGACGGTGTGACAGAAGGAAGGATGTGACTCTGCTTTTCAGTCAGAAACAACCACGAATCCAAACAAGTGAAGACGCTGTGTGAAACCTTAATAACCCAGAATCAATCATTCACAAACAAACTGTTCCTGAGTCCATGTGTTCATCTCCTTCATCCTTCGTGTGTTCACAAAGTGGTGAACTCGCTCCATCCTCTATGAACGACTGGGTCTTTCCAGGACGCCCCTTTCATACCCAACCATGATCCTCTCACCTGTTTACCTGTGGAATGATCCAATCAGGTGTTTCTGGAGCGTTCCACATCTTTCAGTCTGTGAAACGTGTTGCTGCATCAGATTCACAATCAGCAGATATTTACAGCCGTCGTTGTGCTTCCAGGGCTCCACGCCTCCCATGACGGTGTTCAAAGGAAACAAGCGGCCGTACCAGAAGGACTGCGTGCTCATCATCAACCACGACACCGGGGAGTTCGTCCTGGAGAAGCTGAGCAGCAGCATCCAGGTCAAGAAGACCAGGTGAGAGTGGAGAGAGGAGAGTGAAGCCGGCTGAGCTTCTGTGTTTGCTGTTAGCTGAATGAACGTATTAATACTCAAAAGTTCACATTTCATCCTCTTTTTTTCTTCATCTTCAATCACTTGATGCTTCAAAACTGTCATCTGACATCTTTGGCTCCATCTTGTGGACATTAATGATCACTACACCAAATTCAGCATATTTTTTTGCAGCATTTTGGGTCTCAGCTCTTCACTGAAATTCACCTGCTGAAGGTCAGAAGGTTTTCACAGCAGGGATGTGGGCTCTGTGTGTTTCAGGGCGGAGGGCAGCAGTAAGATCCAGGCCCGGATCGAGCAGCAGTCGGTGCGCTCCAGCCAGCCCAGCTCTCAGTTCCGGGCCCCCACCAAACCCGGGGCCGGGGTCAAGACCTCCCCGTCTCCCTCTAAGGACAATCCCTCCCCAGAGCCTCAGCTCGATGACATCAAGAGAGGTAAGGAGGTCGACCACGGCCTCGGCGCAGACTTCACCGTAACACATCTTATTTTAAATCACACATATGATGTTTTTAACAAATGTTTGGCTAAACGGAGCGGTGGAAATGAGGGAGGGGCTCATAAAAGCAGCAGGCGTCTGAACGTTCACCCCGTGCTGTTGCAGAGCTGCGGGCGGAGGTGGAGGTCATCGAGCAGATGAGCAGCAGCGGCAGCAGCAGCTCCTCCGACTCAGCCAGCGCCTCGGGGAGCGGCGACGACAGCAGCAGCAGCGACGGCGAGCACGATGCCCCCCGACCGCTCAGCCAGACCTCCCCCAACCGCCACCCGGTGGCTAACGGAGGAGCCGACCGGCAGCAGGGCAACAACCAGCTCATGAACACACTCCGTGAGTGTCTCCGTTAGGCTTTCGGTCATTTTCTGTGCTGCTGCTCATTGTGTTCACAGGACGCTGGAGCTCGACTCAGCACGTATCAGGCAAGAGCCAAGAGCATGATGGGAGCAGTAGTTCCAACACCGAGTACACCAAATAGAGATGAGAAAACTGGTAGGAGTGACCAAACCTTTTCCACCATCAGTTTGTTTTGACCATACTGACCCTGAACGCAGCAGCCTCTGACCCTGAACGCAGCAGCCTCTGGCATGCCGAGCTGAAACCGGCTCTTCAGTTTCTCTCTTCATAATTTCAGCTCGTCCTTTCTTTTTATTTAAATCTTCCTCTGTTACTCTGCCCATCTCTGTCCACCTCATCCCTGCTGAGTCCACCCAGAGAGTCAAAACATTTGACATTTTGTTTGGCGCAGTAATACGAATGTAATGCAGTTTACAACAGTTTCGAACACAGCTCATCAATCATAATCCAGGATTATCTGTTTGATAATAAAGGTGGAGGTGAAGGTGTCCCTCCAGCACGTAAACGCAAGTCGGCAGGCTCGTCCTCAGCATCAGTTTCCGTCTTCAAAGTGTGTTTGACCTGTTTGTCTTCTGGTCTTCACAGGAAACGACCTCCAGCTCAGCGAGTCGGGCAGCGACAGTGACGACGACTGATCTCTCTGCTGGTCAGTCTCCTCCTCCTCCTCCTCCTCCTCCTCCTCCTCCTCCTCCTCCTCCTCCTCCTTTGCTGTGATGGCTGACTCCAGCTGTATAACTCGGTTTGACTGTATTTCTATCTTATCTTAGTATATCCTGAAAGCTGGCCAGCCTGGAGCTTTAAGAGTGTATTTTTATTAGATGTATATTTTGTTTTGTAAAGAAAAACTTTAGAAAAACAAGTTTTACTCGAGAGGTTTGAGAGATGATATATTAGAGTGCACACACATATTTTCTGTACTTAGAGCAGCTAGTTTTATCTTCTTGTATCATCTGTCTCTGTTGGGTTTTGTCTTCATGGAGAGACGAGGAGGAGTCTCGAGCCGTCGCCCCTCGTCCTGGTTTATCAGAGACGGCTGTGGAAGCGTCTCCGTGTTTTATCGGTTTTTGCAGCCTGAGCAACAAATCAAAGAACAAAACACATCAGTTTATCTGTCCGTGTGAGCGTCAGCTGGACGAATCTCAGCTGTAGTTTCATAGTTTAAACAAATGAATCTCCCCTTCATTGATCAGAACAGCTGATTAACGTCAAGCTTGTTGATCGTCATTAAAGGATAAGATTAAGTTATTGCCAACAAATCCCAGGAGTAGACCAAAACTTCCAGTCTGTAGCTCTGAAGACATTAATCTATGAAAACAAAGACACTTTAAACCATTCGTTTCCTTTAGCAGCTGCTCACTGTAGTTTTTATCCAGTGTCTCTCATTCTCAGTACTGGTTAGCAGATACATTCACTGCTGGTTTTGGCCTTTTAATGGGATTTGTTGACAGTAAGCAGAAGAATTTGCCTGAATTAACCTTCAGGTTGCTGCTCTGTAATGATTTCTGCAGTGATTTTTCTGCCACTAGGGGGCAGAAAAGACTCAAAAACAAACTGAGTGCAGAGCTGAAGACACACAGTTGAATAGAAGTCCAGTATTACTCTTCCTTCAGCTCTGGTTTGGTGTCGACCAGCTCCAGAGGAAAACATCTGGCTGCTGCTGTTGACGAGAGTCTAGAAAACTCGAATATAGCTTCTGTTTGTCGCTGGAGAATCAAAGACACTGAGCTGGAAGAGGCTGAAAGTCCCAGTCGAGCTGTTACTGGCAGTGTTAGCAGATAAAACTGTAGGCAGCCGTTTGAGTATACGCTACAGACAGAGTGATGATCTCCATCATCACACTCTGGATCATCACTGACTCACAGTGTAACAGTTCCAGCTGTTTTCAGAGAGTTACTGATGATATTAAACCCTCCAGTTGGACTTAATGAGTTAAGTTCATCAAAACTAAAAGGAGAGTCTAGATTTGAGGCGTGGGCATCAATAATGATGATTACCAAACTTCATATATCCATTAAAACACTTCTGAAGTGCAGATTGTACAGGAATAAGTCTGGAAAAGGAGAAAAAAGCTTTATTTTCCTATTTTTTCTTTCTGAATGACCACTAATCGTTTAAAGTTTGTTGTATGAGTCGCGTCGTCGTGTTTGAACAGAGATTATCTTATTTTTGATTCAACATTGTCATGAAATACTGATGTTATTGGACCATTTCAAGCCTTACAGCACATCAGTTTGGACTTAAAGGTGAATGTGTCACTTTGTGAAAATGCCAAAGAGTCGAACAGCGCCTCATCGTGTGCAGACAGCAGGAGCGTTCACGTGTGCGTGTGCAGACAGCAGGAGCGTTCACGTGTGCGTGTGCAGACAGCAGGAGCGTTCACGTGTGCGTGTGCAGACAGCAGGAGCGTTCACGTGTGCGTGTGCAGACAGCAGGAGCGTTCACGTGTCCGTGTGCAGACAGCAGGAGCGTTCACGTGTGCGTGTGCAGACAGCAGGAGCGTTCACGTGTCCACGTGTCCGTGTGCAGGCAGCAGGAGCGTTCACGTGTCCACGTGTCCGTGTGCAGACAGCAGGAGCGTTCACGTGTCCGTGTGCAGGCAGCAGGAGCGTTCACGTGTCCGTGTGCAGACAGCAGGAGCGTTCACGTGTCCACGTGTCCGTGTGCAGACAGCAGGAGCGTTCACGTGTGCAGACAGCAGGAGCGTTCACGTGTCCACGTGTCCGTGTGCAGGCAGCAGGAGCGTTCACGTGTCCGTGTGCAGACAGCAGGAGCGTTCACGTGTCCGTGTGCAGACAGCAGGAGCGTTCACGTGTCCGTGTGCAGACAGCAGGAGCGTTCACGTGTCCGTGTGCAGACAGCAGGAGCGTTCACGTGTCCGTGTGCAGACAGCAGGAGCGTTCACGTGTGCGTGTGCAGACAGCAGGAGCGTTCACGTGTGCGTGTGCAGACAGCAGGAGCGTTCACGTGTGCGTGTGCAGACAGCAGGAGCGTTCACGTGTTTTCGTTCTGCTCTCATCTCAGACGGGTTGTGTCGCCGCTTATCGTTATTAATGCAAAGGCCAGCAGTCAAAAACTCAACCACAGAGCTTCACTGCAAAATGCCGAGACTTGATTTCAGCCCAACAGTATGTTTCTGGAGCAAAGAGCTCATGTTCAGAATCATGATCGTTTTCATGAAGAGTTTGGAGAATTTAAGAAAATGGTCAAATTTAAATTGTAATTGATCAGAGAGCTCGTCTGCTGGTAGTTACATCAGCTGATTTGTTTTTATGAGGAAGGAGAAGAGAGGAAGGGGCTGTTTTCCATGAAGCCCACAGGTGTTTTCATCTGTTTTACCTGCTGTTCACTGACCCCTTCATGCACCCAGAGCGTCAGGCTGCAGCTTATTTTCACTGACTGATTTCTCAATGAACAGATCAACCGTTTGGTCTCAAAGATGCCAGAATATAACAACGAACACCTCCACAAGCTCCCACAGACCAAGCTGACGTATTCCAACCGACCAAAGATATTCACTTAACTTTCACTGAAACCAGCAAGTATTTACATATCAGGAGCAAAATCAGCCGAAATAACTGATCATCAAGCTTGTGTTTGATTGACAGCTCCTTGTCTCTCCTGTTGAACATGTTAAGGTGGACAAACCGGCACATTGTGACGCATGCAAGCATCCGTCCACCTTCAGGCTGAGTGAGGACAGTCTGTCACTGGCAGCCTGCGTCAGTCATTACACATCTGCTCCTTTAAATGCTTTCTGGCCCAAATTAACGCACAGTATGATATATCATAAGGTTTTCTGGCATCTTGAGACACTTTTCATGAAACCTGAACAGTCGTGTGGCGTTTGGAAACGAAGCCCTGCAGCCTGACCTGTCGCTGGTGTTTCATATCGTAGCTGAAGGCGTCTTTAGACGAGGCTCGTCTTTGCTTCGTGAGCTCACAGAGCAGAACAGAGATGACTGTGAGCTCTGAGGTGTCTGAACAGCTACGACCCACCGCACAGCACTGGGAACCACGACAGTTTGAAATGCTGCTTCTTCACGCGAAGGACCGGTTTACCGTGGGACCTGACGGCGCGCGCCGCAGGTGGACTCTGAGCTCAAACCTTCTACTCACTCTGTAACACACTCTGAACGGACTTTGTTGTATTTGGTGCTTTCGTTGTCGTGTTTATGTGAAATATGTTTGTACAAATTTGAAGTGTATTAAAAGTGTGCCGAGGTATTTAAAATGGATGTTTCCTGCTTCGCTGTGTGAATTCGCTCTTTTTCTGATCGAGTGCCGATAAATCTGATTCCTTTTGATTAACGGTGAAGCTGTGAGTTTACCCCGATGAGCGTCTGACAGGATTAAGCAGCGAAGACTCAGCTGACTGTCAAAAAAGACGAAATGCAGCAATCCAAACATTTTGCACCCTTGGCTGCAGAAGAAAAGTAACTGGTCCTTTTGGTGTTAACCCTCAGTGTGAAGCCATGTTTCCTTCCTCCTCAGCGTGGTTTCCCCCCTCAGGTCGTTTAATATGGATCATTTTTAGAGGCCTGTAAACGGTTTTTCACAAGAAAGAAGCCAAAGTTAGAGAAAAGTCAGAAAATATGCACGATTGTGTTTTTTATATGGGAAATCAGATTGAAGGACGAGTGTTGTTTTCCGTCTCCAGACGTCTCCACATGCGTCCTTCTCCCACAACGTTAAAGGTTTCAACTCTCAGGAGAGTAAAGACAGCAGCCGGGATTCGATAAAAGATTATATTGCTGGTCTTAAATAATTATCGTCAAGTGAAACATATGCTTAGATGAACACCTTCAGTTTGATACGAACCACAACAACCTGTACATGGAGCAGAACACAATACAGTACTTTTTCCCTGCGATGGTGCAACAACTGAGTCACATTTGGGCATTTCTCTTCAAACAGTAACACAAAAGTACACAACAAATACATAAATAGCTTCTGTTTCCCTTTAAATCATTTATAACGCAATTATATTCATGATTCTGGCTCTTGCTACGACATGTCATTTGACCGATATATAAATTAACAACATCAACAACAAATAATAATAATAATTAGAACAATAATAATATAAAAGCTGTCTGTCTTTCATATAAATCTGGTTAGCTTACAGTATGAAATGATGGAATAGAGGCAGTTTGATATGATGCATCAGAGAGTTCGTCCGCTTTGAATCTCCGTATTCAGAAAGCGGATGCTCTGTTTCCCACTTTGGAGTGTTTGTGAGAGACATTTGGGCACCATGTTGGCTCAAACCGGAGTCCACCGGCCCAAATTGTTTCCTGAGGGTCCATGGCAGTGTGGACAAACCTTCCTCGGATGGTGGAGAGTCAGTGAAACCTCTGAAAAAGGGGCCCTGGGGGTTCCTCTGGAGTTCAGTCCCTCCTCTACAAGACTGAAAAGAGCGCCTCCGGTGGCGGCGACCGGTACTGTGTCAGTACGTGGAGCCACAAGGAAGCCAGAAGCTGAAAGTGTGGCGAGGTTCAGCCTTGCGTCCACTAAGCGTCCCTTCAGTCCGTCCGTCCTTCAGCTCGTATCTCTAACCTCTAAGTCTCTGCAGCGCTTCCTTGCAAAGATATGGACCCTGAGTACCTTGTCGCATCTGCCCTGCCGACTTGAGACCCTTTTGAGTCCTCCCAAACTCTTCCCGGTTTGTTTTTCCCACTAATTGCGATACTAGAAATAACAGTCCCTAACCTAGCCCCGTCACCCCCCACTCCCACCTGGATCACAAGGGTCACCGTCCGGGGCAGGCTATGGGTTTGATGCAGCGTCCCTGGAACAGCACCAGGTTGGCGGGGCAGTGGCAGCCGGCCACGCAGGGCTTGTGGCACGGCCCGATCTCGTTCCAGTTGTCGCAGGTTTTGGTGCAGCCCGGTCCGCAGGTGTCGTACACGGCGCCGTGTTTACACTGAGTGGCTGAAGGGAGGGAGGAGAGGGCAAAGGTTAAAAACAGCCAATCAGTCAAATATTGTTCATGTGAATCTGGTTGATGGACTGATGACCAACTGATGACCATAACGCAGCATTAGTGACTGCATACACTCATGAGTGGGACACCCTGTCTTTGACTGTCCACCTCACGTGAGACAGGAGCGCCATCACTCACCCATGCAGGCGGTGTCAGGCCTCCAGAGGACAGGTACTCCCTCCCTCTCGCAGGCTCGGCTGTAGGCGATGAAGGACTCACAGTAGCAGTTTTTATGGACCGGACACTCACACATGTCCGTCACACACGACCTGCGGAGAGAGAGCAGGACCATTTACAGACTTTGTTAAGGGTTGAGGTGAGAGTTCTGGGACATTGGCGGGTAATCATATCAGCTTTTGAAAAAACGTTGAGGACATTTATTTGCATTAATCTTGCAGCGCATTCGGTCTCAGAGCGAGACTGTCCTCTGACCTGTAGAAAGGAGCGAAGTCAACCACACGGTGGCACTTCTGAAACTCCCACGACTTTATCTTCTGGCACTCGCGGTGGGCGCGGAACTTGACTTTGACGCTGCCGGGGCACAGGAAGGACGTGGGCCGGCGAGGTGGGTGCTGCTGGGAGCAAACCTCGTTTCCCTCGACTCGCCACGACTCGGCAAACTCGTCCACATCGAACTTGAACTGCCCGTCGCCTCCCATGGTGTCGTCGCGCTTGTGGCCGTTGTAGTTACCGCAAAGGCCGCAGAGGCGACCGCGCAGGTGAGGAGCGGCCACCACCTCCACAAAACTGTCGCCGTCCCATGTGATCTCCAGACCTGCAGGAGGAGGAGGAGGGAGGAAACGAAGCTTGATGTTTGATGGTAATTCATTTGGACCATCAGTCTCCAGCCAACAAACAGAGGTAAGTGCATTTTATGTGTTCTGAATGTCAAAGATCAAGAGCTGGAAATTATTACGTTAGCAGCTGTTTTTAGAAATATGGACACTTTTCTGCATTAATTCATTGCATTTCCACTTAAAAGAGAACGAGATCGGGCTGTGCCAAGTCTGTATTATTTCTGTGACTTGTAATAAGCCTAAGGCTTTTAGGCTTGTAAAAGCCTAAAATATAGACGTAATAATTACATGAGGGAGACATGAAGGCTGGTGGCATTATGAGAGTGTCGCGTGCTGACCTGCGATGGTGGTGAGCTTGAGCAGGTATCCGTCCAGGTCGATGTGCACCCCGGGGCCGTGGTAGGGCAGCGCGATGCGGGTGCCGTTCCTCCGGACCGTCAGGTGCTGGTGCAGACTGAGGATCAAAGCTCCCAGCCTGATCTCAACAGACTGAGTCCAGGAGAAGGAGCGAGTCCGCCGGGCGTCGTTCTTCACCAGCACCTGGGAAAGTTACGGAAAACACAGCTCGAGCCTGAATTCTTTCAAGGTCTGAGTTTGGCATTTTTCACGGAAAGATAAAATGCTTAGGACCTCTCTGCTAAACGCATGTGACGAAATACAGATACAGATTCTCACTTTCTCCTCTGACTCTGCAACAAACTGAATGGTTTCTCTACATGTCATACGTTTCCTTTAAACCTCTGTCCTACCACGAAGCTGGAGTCTGGGCTGTTGATGTTGAGGGTGTTTCCTGGTCCTCCAGAGGGGGCGCCGCCACAGTCGCGGGTCAGTACGTACTGACAGGTTCCCTGAAAGTTAAAGGTCCTGCCGTCGAAGGTGTTGTAGTGAGGGTCGCCAAACACGGTGCACACGCCTGGCTCTGCAGAGGGACGGCAGCAAAGAGGAGTGAAGACGGAGCCAATGTAGAAATCACAAAATATTCAGTCTTTAGCCCCAAAAAAGACAATATTCCTGCTCAGCTGTTTATATGGGTGATGAAAATGAATATTTCACTAATTTCCCACTAATAAAAAACCCCAACTGAGATGCATATTGTGAATGTGCTGCATGCACGTCCAAGGAACCTGAATAATGTCGGCATACTGCAAATATCGTAATCACAAAATGCTCCTTTTGGAATAAGGCCTAATTCAGAAAATCCAACTGGAAAATGTTTAGGTGAGCCGTAGCGTGCGACCAAAAGGCTGAAGAAATACGTTATGGAAAATATCTGCGTTTGAACTCAGATGGTTTAAACAGCAGCAGGGGACACAGCAGGAGATGTTTCTGCCATCTCAGCATGTCAGAGAAAACCCCAAATTCAAGGGTTTTAGAAGGACGCATGTCGATGCCTGACAGCCAGCAGCACAAGGATCATTAATGATAAATGCTGAAATGTGAGGAACTAATGTGACTGAGTCAGAAGTGGATCTGTGGTGTGCTCAAATGTTTGCTTTACCAGCTGAACTCTACTCTACGTTATAAAGAAGCGAGGTTTATGGAGTCTCTGTAGTCCTGAAATGGTGCATTTACAGCCACTTTTGTTGACTTTTGCTGCAGGTCGCAGCCAAAAAGTGAAGCAAAATGACCCGAGGTCAAACCACAGTCTGGACTGAAGTTCATGGGAAACGCTCCGCTGAAGCCGCAGAGGCTGGATTTGTGTTCATTATCCTTAAGAAGGATGATTCCACCATTCAGTGGCTAACTTCACGTCTGCATCAAAACACAATCTTAATCACAGACTTGCATGAATGCATTTAAGACCTCAACTTCCAGACCTCCTTCGATCGCTTGATGATGTGTGAGGAGGAAGCTGGAGGCTCGAGCGGGACTTACTCACTTTCAGTGCAGACTGGACAGCAGCCGGTCCTGTTCAGGATCTTATTCTGCAGGAGACGAAGCACAGAGACACACTCGGTGAGAGAGGACGGCAGGACGCCGTGAGACGGAGAACGGGATGCAGACTAACAGTGAGCTGTGGGAGAAGACGGCAGTTTATGTGACATAAAGGTGACGAAGGTGACGAAGGCGGCGACTCTGCTTTCACGCCTCAGTCAGACGGACGCAACAGGAAATAAACGAAAGATAAGAACGGAGGAAAAGACCAGGACGACCACAAAGACACGATCCTCCAGCTTCAACCGCTGAACTCTGTAACAGGAAACTCTGCGCGCGCGTGTGTGTGTGTGTGTGTGTGTGTGTGTGTGTGTGTGTGTGTGTGTGTGTGTGTGTGTGTGTGTGTGTGTACAGTATGCTGCAGCTTCCATCAGAGGTGCAGATCAGAGGACTCTTTCACACACTTAGTTTTGTTGCCTCAGGGAAGCCCTTTATTCGCCAACACACACTCTTTTTTCCTGTCATACACACACACGCACGTACACACACACATGTACACACACACACACACACACACACACCACTCATCTGTCATCACATACAGACGTTCTCCATACACTCAATACACACTCCAGAGTCCTAACCTCTGCACAAAGGGCAATCTCTCTCTTTGAAGAGGGCTGCCTTTTGACAAACCGAGGACACACAAACACTGTCTTTCTGTCTCTCTAACACACACACACACACACACACACACACACACACACACACACACACACACACACACACACACACACACACACACACACACACACACACACAGTGACAGAGATTGGTTTTCAGGGGCCTAAATATAGGGAACCTCTTCTTTGCTGTCACTCAAACGTCACACAGACAAAAGGCTGTTCAGAGACACACTGTCTCCAAAGGGACGCACACACTCTGCCGACCTGCCGCTGACCACAGGATGTGTGTGTGTGTGTATGTGTATGTGTGTGTGTGTGTGTGTGTGTGTGTGTGTGTGTAGAGAGAGCTGAGGTGGACTGTGGTGACCTCTGTGAGAGTCACGCTCATGACAGCCTGGGACAGGTGTGTGCGTCTGTGTGTTACCTCTGCACGTCCACGAACAGAAACATTAGCAGTTAACGTTGTTTTTGACTTTAAACGGTTTGATTGTTATGAAAGGTGAGCGACAGGTGAGCGTGTGCGACGGGTGAGTGACCTGAACCGGCCCGCTCTCCAGGAATTACTTTCATTCTGGAGGGGAGGTGGGGGGGTGGAGGTCCTGGGGGGGTGGATGCATGCGGACACAACTTTCCGTTAACTAAGCAGCTGTATGTACTCAGAATAAAAGGTGATCGAGTGCGTTCTACTTGATAAAACATCTTATTTCACAACTCCAGAGCTTAGAGCAGCAACATTTGTCGAACAATGAGTCTCTTATTGAGGCGGGAGCCCTAAGAGGGAAGCAGAACAGTGAGTGCACTCAGCGGCCGAGGCCAGCAGGCTTCCAACAAACTATGAATCCAAGGAAACGGCTCCATTTTTCAGCCCTGGAGGTTGCTCCTTCTCCACGTGGGTCGTGGCGATGTGACGCTGTGAGGATTCAGTGAGAGAACCGTGAAATTTCACAGTTCGTCATCAGTATTTTGATCTGTCATGTTTAACGATGCTGTGTTATTAGAAACATCCTACATGCTTATTTCAAGAGGCCGCCCCCGAACATGAGAAAGTATGAAACAGCCGCATGTCGTGAGTGAGAACGTCTTTTCACTGCAGACAAACCCGACGGCAGACCACCTACATCACCCTGCAGTCGCCTCCTCTGACCACAAACAACAGGTGAGGGCTTGTTGTAACCGCTGGAAGCGTGTGAACTTGGACTAACGCTGACGCCGGCTTTGACTGCGTGACCGCCAGCGGCCGGCGGTATGCGAGGAATCCACTCCATCACCCACCGGCCGACAGATGACCCCCCGGCGACCTGCGCAACAGGTGAACGCAGCTCCGACTTTCCTCCTGCCAGCAGTTCCCAGAGTGTCTGACGGCGAACGCCACGCTTCAGCTGCGCATAACAGCGCTAATGTGCTAAAAGGGCATCTTACCAGCCTTGCTGCTTTCACAGTTCAGTCTGCTGGCTCACATTAATCCTCTGTTTTTTTAGGTGAAACGGTTTAATTGGACTGAAACAGTAAATCAGAGGAGTGTCGCTGTTTTAGGCGTCACGCATGTGAAGTCGAATGATGCAGTTAGTCACGGGCTGTAAAGTGTGAGACAGGACAGACGGAGGAAGACAGGAGACTGAGCTAATGGCTGTCAAACAACAACCCTGGTAGCGTGATGGATGGGTGCAAGCTGGTGATTGGCCAATGGGCCCGTCACTCACCGAGGGGCAGCTGGTGATTGGAACACACTGTTTGGGCCGACACTCGATGCTTCCGTTGACGCAGGCGCAGAGAGTGCAGTTAACGGACGACCACATGTCTCCTTCCTGCAGGACAAGGACAGACACCAGGATCAGAAGACGACCAGACACAGATACACCAACCGTCATCCGTCTGTTTGTCCATCCATCTACCCAGCCATCATCCGTCCATCCATCCATCCATCCATCCATCCATCCATCCATCCATCCGTCCATCCATCCATCCATCTGTCATTCATCCATCCATCCACCCAACCATCGTCCATCCATCCATCTGTCTGTTCATTAATCTGTCCATCCATGTGTCATCCATCCATCCATCCATCCATCCATCCATCCATCCATCCATCCATCCATCCATCCATCCATCTGTCATTCATCCATCCATCCATCCACCCAACCATCGTCCATCCATCCACACATCCATCCATCTGTCCATACATCCAACTCTCTAACTGTCCATCTATCATCCATCCATCTTTTCATTAATCTGTCCATCCATCTGTCATCTGTCTATACTCTACATCCATTCATGCATCCATCTGTCTATCCAGCATCCATCCATTCTACCATTGTCCATTTATCCATCCATCTGTCTGTCTGTCCATCCATCTATTCATCCATCCATCAGTCTCTCCATCTCTTCATCCATCCATCATCCCTCCAGCCTCCACCCTGCCCTCTCACCCTGTAGATCTTGTTCCGGACTCTGCAGTACTTCACCTCCTCCACCTTCACGTAGGACAGACACTCCTCGCAGCACTGGTCGCCGTGGCAGCTCCCTTGCCGAGAGCACCGCCTCTTGCACACCACCGTGGAATCCTGGGAAGAAGCAAGCAATGGTCAACGACAGAAAGACACTACTGCAGTGATGATAACGGAAGAGGAGGAGGAGGAGGAGGAGGAGGAGGACGAGGTGATACCTTGCAGATGCAGGTGGTGCAGTTGTCGTGAATGAAGTAAGCGCCGTTCTCGTAGACTTCGCTGTGGAACAGACAGCTTCCCAAAGACAGATCGAACACCTTCCTCTGACCTGGAGGAGGACGAGGAGTCAAAGGTGAGACGTTGTTTTCTTTCAGCTGTAATCGTTCAACGTGCCTCCAGACAGCGTACAAAAAATTACAAATCAGTCCTGAACTCAACTCCAAAGCGAATGTTTTTAACGTGGTGGTTTCTGTTTTCTGCTGCGCTGAAAATGAACTGCTGGCTCTTCATGTGAGCACAACGCAAACATTTTCAACATCAACAGGTGACAGGTCAGACAGGTGAGCGCCGGTCTTTACCGAGACATCTGGGACAGCAGTGTCCAGGCGGGGTGTGGCTGAGGTGGGCGGGGCAGGAAAGGACAGGACACACCTCCCTCGTGCACAGAGTCCGGCCTCCCTGAAACAACAGGAAAGTAAAAGTATGTTTTTAGCCAACGTGTGACGCTTCATGCAGGAAAATCACCATCAGGTGAGAAAATCAGCATTGATTTACATCCACGTTCAAACCTGATGAAAGAACAGCTTGACTGAAGTGTTCATGTGCAACATTTCTTAACTAACCATCCAAGTTTTTATGTTTTCTGGTCCATACTGGCTTACGTGGAAATCTCAAAAAGTAGGTGAAAAAAAAAAGACTTGATAATGAAAAGTGTTTGTTTGTTTGTTTGTTTGTTTATGTAAACTCTTCTGCAGCCAGTTAATTCATGACATTTATGGTTCATGTGAATCATTAAAAAAAAAAAAAATTCAACTTTAATTCAGCTAAAAAATGCTCAGTGTGTGTGTTTGCGTGTGTGTTAACAAGCCTACGGGTCGCTCCGACAAGGTGCGAGCACGTTAATGCTGTAATGTGTTTATGGTCCTACCTGTGGGGTTTGTTTGTCTAATGGGGGGGGGGGGGAATCAGGAAGAGGATGTTGTTCCAACCGAACGTTTGTGGCTCCCATGAGACTCCATAACTAACTTAGAGGACAGAGGCTGCGCTCACAAACACTCATGCACAGGTCACACTGTAAACATGGCACAGTGTGTGTGTGTGTGTGTGTGTGTGTGTGTGTGGACTCACAGTGCACGTGCACTTGATGCAGGGTTTGCCCTCTGGACTGAACTCCTCCTTCTCTTTGTACAGACGACCCTCGAAGATACAACCTGCCGGAGGAGAAGTTGAACGATTCAAACACCTCATTCAGCGACTTTCCTTCACCTCCGCTCTCACGTCGACACTCTCACCGTCCATGAGGCTCGTTTCCTCAGCAGGTTTGAGCTTTTTGTTCCAAACACTTTTACAGAATGCTCTGAAATCTTCACGTGAGGACTGGATTAACCTCCGCCGTCATTAAAGCCATTAAACGCTGTCAAATCCAAAAGCTTTTTTGAGACAGAAGCACTTGTTTTCTGTCTTCTGACATGCAGCAGGTGTGTGTGGCAGCCTGGGGGGCTGCGCACTGGGGCTGAGGTCGTACTCACTGGGGCAGGTGGGGCAGCACTTCTTCGGGTGGATTTTGGGGTTCTTGCAGTGGACGACGCACTGGACCTCCGCCTCAGTGATGACACCTTCCTGTCACAGCCAGCAGGTAAATCACTTTACTTTTCATTTGTGCTCGTCTTCCTTCCTTCGTCCTGATATTTGATGATGGTTTCCATCTTGTTCTCTCACTGATCCTCGCTGTGTTTCAATGTTTCTTACATCATCATTGATCCTTTTCTTCCTTCCCCCTTTTCACCTTTTCCTTAACCCTTCTTTCCTTCCTTCCTGCTCTTTCCCTTCTTATTTTCCTCCTCCCTCCCTTCTTTTCCACCCTCCTTTCTTATTTATCATATCCTTCCTTTCCACCTTTTTTGTCCCTTTACTTCCTTACATCTCTTTCCTTCCTCTTTCCTCTTGCTCCTCCTCTCCCCTTCCCTCCCCCTCCCTCCCCCCCATTCTTCTCCTCCACTCCTCCCTCCTCTTGTGTTATTTCTGATATGACGTCCACATGACGTCCGAGCTGAAACAACAGTCTGCTCGCTTCACCTCCCATCTGCTGACACACACACACACACACACACACACACACACACACACACACACACACACACACACACACACACACACACACCTGACAGCGTCTGGTTATGCAGGGTTTGGTGGAGCTGGTCCAGGACACTGAGCTGTTGTAAGATCGTCCATCCAGCATGCAGCCTGAGGGAGGAGGAGACGTCCGGTTAGAATAATCTCACCTCTGTTTCTGTCTGACTCGTTCTTTTTAAAACATTCATTTTAATCACTTAGACAACATGTTTTTCAAACAAATGTGATGCCAATAACTCGTCATTATTGAAATATGACCTCCTGTTTTAGTTTTGTTTCATCCTGAGATCCAAACCTCAGCACAGAAACTTCATGTTCACACATCAGCGCTGTCTTTGTGCTTTGATGTGGTGAACGTCTCATTGAATTACACAGGCAGCAGAAACAGAGCGACATTAACCTTCGTGCTTTGTGTTTCTGACCACCTGATGGCTGTAAGGACAATGTTCAGTCTCATTTTTCTCTGTTTTTGGTCTCCACCGACTCTTGAGAAAAATTTCCCTTTAGCTGTTTAATCTTCTGCTGTCTTTTCCAGTTCGCTGCTAGCTGTGCGTCTCCTCTTTGATGCAGGCGGTGCACAGTCAGCACATCCGCCCGCTGCATCAAATGCTTACGAGAGCGGAAAGAAAACAGCGAACGTGCAGTGAAACCGAAACAATGAGCTGAAAGAAGCTAAAACTCTCCGTCAGCTGAGAGCAGGGCAGCATCAGCTGATAATTGGCTGTGTGGCTTCATCACCGACCCTCCACTCCACTAAATGAATAGCTTCTTCATTTCATCCCAGTTACAGTAAGTGGTCTCAGATCAATGTTTAACTTTCCATACCATGAAACCCGATCGCGGCCATTGATCTGCTTTCGTCGGAGGAAAACAAACCCTCTGGTGCAGAGGAGGACATAGAGCGTCTTAGAGGAGAAAAGCTGCGATCAGAAGGCGAGACATCCGTCAGACACTCACGTCCTGTTTGGACTCCTTCAAGTCTGAGTCCAAAGCTTGTTTTTAATGTTCGCTTTTTATTCTCTGACGCAACATTAACTGGTTCATAAAGGCGGCGTTCTGTTCCCAATAAACGGATCCAGTCTGGCTGTGAGTCTCTTTAACTGTGAGCATGATTTCACCAAAGTGAGAAAACAGCGATATGACATGCAGGAGTTTTCCAAAGCAAAGACACACAGGGGGCCCAAATTTGGTCACAGCGGCCGCGAGTCGACCGCACAATGGAAGACTAACACGGGTTTCAGCGGCGACGAGGGGCTTTCCACGTCCGAGTGGAGCTCGCTCCGTCTCTCTTAACGAAGTGCTGCGTCGTAAAAACGTCCAACCGCAAACAAAAGGGCCGCACCCCTGCTGACAGCCGGGTGTGTGTCTGAGTGTGTGTGTGTGTTGGTGTCTGAGTGTGTTTTTATATTTCTATGGAGCCGTGCAGCTTCAGGAGGTCAGAAGGAACAGGAACATCCTCAGCGAGGACTTCAAAGTGTCTCCTCACATCCCATCGTGATGAAGCCACATTATTGGATTCAATCGTTGGAGAGACCTTTAGGAGTCTGCTCACTGATGTCCGTCCCACATGGACACGAAGGGACAGCAGTGGCTTCAAGGAGCAGACGGAAAAATGCACAGAAAACCCAAAAACTGCAGCATGCAGCTGGAAATCCACATGATTTATAGCTAAAAGAGCTGAAGTTTGCACGTGCAGAAATATGGTCCTTTAAGACTTTAAGACATCTGCAGCTGCGTTCATGTCATTCACAGCGAGTGGTGAGACTTCAGGGTTAAGATTAGGATCAGGATTAGGATTAGCCACCGAGTGTTCGATGGGTTTTCAGCATCCCATCACTCAAACGTGGATTCATTTGACCTGCGTATATGTAAACGGTGCGTGAACATGTGGAAGAGGCGCAGCTGATGCTTTGTTTTTGTTCTGAACTCCTTCTTTTAAACCTGAGCCTGTGTGAGGCGAGGATGAGGATCTGAGAGAGGAAGGTATATTAAAGAGTGTCTGAGTCATAAAGGCAACTGCTGTGGGTGTGTGTGTGTGTGTGTGTGTGTGTGCGTGTGTGTGTGTGTGTGTGTGTGTGTGCATGTGTGTGTGTGTTACAGAGAGAGAGGAGGGAGAAAGTATATGTGAGTTAAATAATATATCTTTACTCCCACAGGTCATATTTAGGCCTGGCTGTTTCTGTACTGTACATAAAGTGGTTCCTGAAGGGTGTGTGTGTGTGTGTGTGTGTGTGTGTGTGTGTGTGTGTGTGTGTGTGTGTGTGTGTGTGTGTGTGTGTGTGTGTGTGTGTGTGTGTGTGTGTGTGTGTGTGTGTGTGGAGAGGCTCTGGTTAGCGTCTATGTTTTTGTTCTGATGTGTTATTAGTGCAGTGCAGCTGCAGGTCCTGTCGTCCTGTAATAAACCATCTGAGGCTCGTTATTGTTGTCACTGCTGTAAAGTCACGGTCGAGTAAACAACAGAATGTCGTCGCTTTGTTTTGTTGTCTCCGTAAAAATTACAAACTGAAATGTTGAAGGTGATTTTGGAGCATCGGAGGGCAGTAACAGCGTTCAGTCTGTCTTACCTTTACACCTCTCACAGCAGGCTCCAGTCTGTTTGACCACCAGAGCACAGTCCTCAGAGACCAGCGGACATTTCTCCTGTTTACAGTCTGCCTTCCCCTCCTGCACAGAGAGGGAGAAAGGGGGAGATCAGGGGAGAAAGCGAGAGAGGACAGAGGAGAAGCTCTGTTAGGAAGGGTCATATTTTCCAGCGTACTGTACGCCATTGTTACTCCTCCATTTTCATTTAGCTTGAACTGACTTGACTCTGTTATTTTCCCGGTGGAGGTCAAATTAAAGTCAGCTCGGCCGACATGAAATTTACAGCCGATGTGGTGCTTTTAGTATTTTACCCGCAGAGGAGGAAGCTAGCTTTCAGTGGAAGTTAAAGGAAATGGCATCTTCACTTCTTCAAAGCGCCAGAAAACTCTGTCTGAACCTAAATGATCTCTGACTGAATCAACAGCAGCTCCTGCTCAGGCTGGAAAAACAGCCTCTGATTCACAGAGAGGTTCACACTCAGACGCCCAACACATGCAGCTGTTTCTGCAGGTATTTGGTCAGTGAGAGGTCGCTTGACTCGAAATGATTAGAATGAATAAAAGGTGTCCAGTTTCATGGCCGTTCATTCAGTATCTGCAGAGCGTTGCTGCTGCGAGGCCAAAAATAACCGAACCTGGACCTGAAGCGCTTCCAGCTGATACACCCTGAGCGCTCTGCTATCAGTCACAGGCCTGCAGCTTGACTTTCACAGCGAAAAGTGACCCAATCTTCACAGTTCAGCTGTGAATTTTCACACCAGCTCGACGGCCCTCCTGTCGCCCTCACAAACGCTGCACGCTGCATCCGCCGTCGCCGCTAACTGCAGCGTGGGACGGGACAGAATCTGAGCCGCTTTAATCCGCTCCACCTTCACACCCAGCTTTTACTGCTGATTTCATCCACACGCTGTGTGTGTGTGTGTGTTTTATTTTACACACTGTGAGGGTTTATAAAGTGGAGGCTGGCGGGTCTCATGGCTCTGTGGCACTGCGGCAGGCGGCTCTAACGAGGACGGATCAAAGGAGGGCGAAAATAAATCGGGGTGGTTTAATATAGCAGCAGCGCTCCAGCTAAACCCCAACCACACTGAGGACAGATGAAGTCATGACAGAGGAAGAGGAGGGAGGAGAGGGACAGGCATGGAAAGAGAGGACAGAGGAAGTAAAATAAGCAAGAGGGAGAAGAGAGCAGATAAAGGCCAGAAGAGAAGGACAAATATCCAGAAATTTACCAGAAACTTTCTGTGTGAACACAGCTGGAGGGAACGTTGTGGAAACGCTGATGCAGGCGGAGGTCGTCCGGTCCGCATGGACACTTTCAGACATTATGACATGTGAAATCTATGTGAAGCTCCAGTCTCAGTCAATATGGGATTAGTCCAACCTTATTAGACCTGAGGTCAGGATTAACCGCCCAGAGCACAGAGGTGAGCAGCTGGTGAAACACGTCGCATGCGTTTCATGTTTGAGCAGCAGGTGCTACGAAGGCCCAGATGATTGACAGTCAGTCCAAACCGTCCTTTAAAGGAGGACGATGGACGCTCCAGACCCACAAATGTCTCTGCACTCATAACTGCTTTGATAGAACTGACATCTAACCGTTCTCTTTGAGGTGTTAGAGAAGCGGAGGCTGATGCAGCCGCTGGTGGAACAGACAGCGTAACACTGTGGACAGTAAGATGGAAACAGGAAGTAAAGAGATGATCAGCACATCAGAGTTTCTACTTATCTCAACAATCTGCCCTTCTGCCAGCAGGAACCCTTCCAGGAGCTTTACATGCATTTCACCCTCAGGAACCGGGCTCACATTTGACTCCTGGACCCAAAAGAGTTCCAGATGCAGGATTTTCGGATGGTCCCTGAACGCTCAGGTTCGACTTTGTGACGGCTGACTTATCAGACATGAGCCTCAAACTGCTTCGGCATGTTTACAGCATCGCTCCGGCTGCGCGTAAGAGCTGCAGGGAAAAACCTCAGCATGTCGACCTTCCATCAGCTGTCGCACAACAGTAAATAACAACAAATAGTCTAAAACTGCTGTCAGTCTGCTCTCCATTGGTCCTCGAGAGGCTGTGGAACAGTAAAAAAGCTGCTGACTGCCTGCTGTTTAACGGACCGGCCCACCGTTTCAGAGAGTTTTACTTCCTTCCCTACAAATCATTCATCAGTCACATTTTTCTGACCGCTTTCAGATGCAGGCTTTGCACTTTTAGGTTTCAGGGTGGATTTTTCCTGCTGCTTCAGGACGCCATTGTTTTCCATTCGATCCTGCATTAAGTCATTAGTCATGAACAAACTGTTTACGTGCTGATTGATCTGCAAAGTCTCGGCTGAATGACCTCACGGTTCTGTAACGGATAACAATGCACGCGTGATGCTCGATGACAGAACTCAAGCCAGGATGAACAGACGGCTGATAGATTTCCATAATTTCCAGAATGAGTGAAAATCAACGGCACTGTCGTTGTTTACAAAGCGATCAGCTGTGATTTCTGCTAAACAAACGAGAAACACTGCAGTGATCCCTGAACGAAGAATCTCGTCGCCAAGGTCACGTCCTTCTCTCTCTCCTGTTATTCATTAGTACAAGTGACGACCCCCCCCCCCCCACACACACACGCACACACGCACACACACACATACACACATACACTCTCACCCTTCTTGTCTCGGGGTGAAAGGTCATAACGGGTCACCACGCCTTATAAACACTCAACATACCACCGCGGCACCAAGGCTGGTCGACTGGACGGCTGTCTGTCGCTGAGGGTGACGACCCCCCTGACACACACACACACACACACACACACACACACACACACACACACACACACACACACACACACACAGTGGGATAAAGCGTTGGTATGCTCGTAAGTGTGTGTGTCACAGAAAGAGAAAGTGTGTGTCTGTGTGTCCGCATGCTACCATACGGAGATACAAGGATTCCAACTTTAACTGAATTACACTGAGCACGTTCATGTGTTGTCTTATGAGACCTCGTAACTGCAGGTTCAGCGTGTTTTCATTAACTTCAGAAATTAAAGCAGCAGTTTCATTAAAACTCCTCAGAGCTTCAAGTTGAAATATCGTAGTTACGAGGTTTTCACCCGGTCTGAAGCTGGTTTCAGAGGCAAAAATGTGACTGGGACCAAACTGAAAGTGAATTTTTCATGTTTGATCAACGTTAAAGGATCTTTTCTTCGTCTTGATTGGATCATTTGTGTGCTTCTGCCACTAGGAGGCGACAGTGTTCACTAGTTCACCACATCAGCATTTTCTTTCTTCCTCACTCTCTCTTCTTCAGCTCCTCTTTTTCTCCCATCATCCATCACTTTCTCTTCATCTTTCCTGCCGTCTCACACTGTTTTTACGTCTTTCTCCTCCTCCTCCTCCTCCTCCTCTCCTGCCTTTCATTCTTTCTCTCCGTCCTGGTGAAGGATAGAGACATCAGTCGGGGTCTGTCAGCACATTAGAGGACCTCTCGACTTAAAGCCTTTAGACGTCACCGCTCCCACTCCCCCAAACCAAAACCCCCTTTGCCACGGTGACCTTTGACCTTTCACCCTTCCTCCAAAACAAACAGGTCGCGGCCCCCCGCCAAAGAGCAGGAGCCACAGTAGCTTAGGGACGAGACGGCAGAGCAGAGACGCCGATGGGAACCGGTTTTCCCGAAACTGTTTCAATGAATCGTCTTTTCTGCTGAGCGTCAGCGTTTTCACTGCAGCAGAGAAATAACGTTGCCCCCTGCTGGTCGGAGGAGAAGACAAGTCGAACACAGCGCGACGGCTCTATGTTGAGTTTAGTTTGAGCACGATGACGCCCTGAAATCCAGCGTTCTCCTTATAAATCTTTAATCCTTTCTGCTGCAGGGGTCTCTCAGTCAAAACAACAACAGAAGACGCAGTCGGATGACGTCGTGAAGCGGCGTCACTCGCTCACGGGCGGACTTCCTGAACAATCATCCGGTGCTTCCCGTGTGACCGCTGACGGGCGACCGAATGAAACGCACCGTTAGCTTCGACAAGTCGCAGATTTCTCTGGTGGAAACATCTGATTTAACGCGAGTGCACAACTCAAGACAACACATAACGGAGGTGTGCTTGTTGTTAATCTGTGTGTAGCTTCATGAAAGCTCTGCGCTGTTCACGCAGTGAAACATGAAGCTCAGTCAGGTCTTCTGTCGGTCGCGTGCGTCATGTTACACGCGTGTTGCATTTCGCCTGTTATATCTGATATTTTTGGAAAGTGTGAGATCTCCTCTTGAATTTTGAATAAAGGTTTTTAGGGTTTGAACAAAGTTTAGCTGCACAGCCTGTGATTGGTTGGCTGCCTTCGTAACACTTTGCTAAAATGCAGTTTGTGTTGATTTGTGTTGGCTCAGGGCCGTCAGGTGTTCTCAGGTAAACTCGGCCCTCCTGTATTGATCTGCTACTGTTTGAGTTGAGACAGGAAGCAACCTTTGACCTTCCTCTCAGATCGATCACAGATACTCGGTGTGAAGCTCCTCGCCCACAGCTTCTATGCATCGTTCACCTGGAATGTTTGTTTGATCGATTAGCGGGCTGCTGTGACCTTTGACCTCCCCGAGTGGTGCTGATGGAGGCTTGTTCTGGTATTAAACTCTTATTATTTATACTTATTACTTAGACTTATTCAAAAATGAACCATGCACTCTTTAAGTTGAAAAATCAGCGTCAGTCAGATCATTTCCTGCCACAGCTGAACTTTTCATTGACCAATCAGAGCTCTGCACCCTTTGTTTTTTTCTGATTCTGTCCACATAGCCTAAGACCAGGTCGATTCTAGCCAATCAAAGCTCTCCACTTCTCTACAACACTTTAGAGACATCAAAGCATTGAATCTTTTTAATAATGCATCTGTGTTTCATCTCTTTTTACGGTTTTTGTCGTTTTCTTGCAGTGACTCCACAGCCTGATGTGAAAAGTCTGCTTGGACCCGATAAAGAGACAGAAACATTCCTGTGGACACGATTCAACTCAACATTTTCACATTTCTTCCTGTCTAAAATCTCCGATCGTGGCGGCTCCGGGACGGGTGAGTGGAGGACGGTGGTTACGGTAAACAAACTGGTGGAGGTACGGTTTGGGTGAAGCAACTAAAACAGTTGCTGGATGTTGGAGACAGTTTTAAAAAGCAAACAGAAATTGCAGGTCTTTAGTGGGATGCGACCTCCAGCCACGAAAGTTTGACACACGCCCATCCACCAGCCCGACCTACGCCATCACTTTGTGCCTCACAGCGTTCAGGACGCACCACTTCCTGCTTTAAACGTCCAATATGAGCAACGTCTGCAGGGCTGTCTGGGCTGCATTCATCTGCGAACTGGGAAGACTGGGAAAACAACTTCACTGCTCACAATCAGCCGTAAATGTACTTCCATGTGAGTAATTCACAGCAACCTTTAGAAAAGAAGCAGGATTTGCTTCATATTTGTCCTGCGGGATGAACTTTTAGTTGCTCTGAATGCTGCTCAGAGACACACTGTGTGTTAAAGATCATTGAGCTTGTTTATTAGCTCCCAGCGTTGGTGTAGTTTAAGTCAGGTGATGACTGGACAGCCGTTGTCCAGCCTCGTCTCACGTTTGATCGGTGGACTCTCAGAGTGACTGGAATAACGACGTAATGCGAGATGTCCTGTTACACAGCCGATACTTCAGCTGTGGAGCTCCGGCGCTCGTTCCCACGTGACGCCGAGAGGGAAAATATCAGCCGTTTACGGGTCTATGGTGCACGCCAATCTGAGGGCGAGCGAGGGGAGGAAGAGCCGATGAGGGAGTGGAAAAAGACCGAGATGAACAGACAGATAGACGAGGACGACGAAGAGCGTGACGGAGATGGGCCGACTCCCTCCAAGATAACGGATCATCATGGCGACCGGCCTGTCCGTCAGTCTGTCAGCCACATCCACTCCTGGCCCCATTACAGCACTCGGCCTCACCCCGACTCACACAATGGCTCCTCTGTGTGTGTGTGTGTGTGTGTGTGTGTGTGTATGTGTGTATTAGTGTGTGTCCAAAGCAACGGAGCCATTAGCAGGTAGTCTGGACCGGCTGGAGAGCCACCCCCCCACCATGTATGAGTGACACTGGAGCCCTGATGGCCCCCCAGCCCCCTAAAGACAGCGCGGCGACACAGAGGATGGTCTCCTGGGGGGTGAAGGAAGTGGAAGCGGAGTGAGGGAAAAACGCTTTTTGCAGCTTTAACCTGATTTAAACCTGGATGTTACGATAACAAGTATCCAAACGCTTCCTGTGCGAGGAGCCGGAGTAAACAGGCTGCTCGTTACGCTGCAGAATATTAAGAATATTAACGGTCAAAGTTTGAGACGGTCGTCCGGCAGCAAACGCTCTCTGACTGAGAAAGAACATTAAAGCTTAAAATCAGAGGAGACGTCAAACTGGAGGCTGAAATCCAACTTATACCAGTTTGTGCTTGAAGCCAAAAAAAAGCTCCTTTTTAGATAAACAAAGGTCAAATTCAATAAAGATTGAGCCCTGGATGTATGTCAGTTTATGAGTTTGTGTGTGTGTGGAGGGGGTGTGTGTGTGTGTGTGTGTGCAGGGGGGTTAAAGCAGAGATGAAAGGCCGGCCATTGCCTGCTGATGACTGATAGCATTCAGCAGGGCTTTGGCTGATGTCTGCCTGATAACGCAGAGGACGGCTCAGTCACGCCGCCGGCCGAGCGGAGCCTCGCGGCCGCCGGTCACAGGCCGGCGCAGCGGAAACAAGGAGCTGAGGCCGGACGCCGAAAGTCATGTTTGTCATGAGTGAGTTCTACAAGGTGACACGGAGTCTAATTATCTGGAAAAATGTGGATTTTACAGCTCTGTTTTCGTACAGATTAAACAAACTGAGTATGAATGTTAGTCAATAAGCTTCAGAGCTGCTGGCAGATGGAGTGTGTCGCCTCTGGGCAAAGCCAGGCTAGCTGTTTCCCCCTGTTTGCAGTCTTTGTGCTAAGCTAAGCTAACAAGCTGCTGGTTGTAGCCTCATTTTGACCGTGCAGACGTGAGCGAGGTATCAGAATCTATTCCTTTAACTGTTGAGACTCAGTGTTGTTGCACACATGCTTTCATACATGTGATTAGAAGGAATGTTTGAGCAGTCCTGATGCATGGTTTTATCTTGCCGGCCAATCAGAAGCAAGCATTTTCCACGGACACAGTGCAGATAGTTATCTTAGGAGTATTGCGCAGTATTTAAAGTTTATTCTGAGAATGCAACAAACACACGTGGACTTGGACTTGTGCGCACACACACACACACACACGCAGCCCTGAAGGTCACGCCCACATGCTTCCTGCAGGGCAGACTGTGGTCATGTGATGCCTTTAAACACCAAAACCCCTCTTTCAGCCGATGTCGAGGCAGTGACACAGAGAAGCCTTGTTGCTTTATTCTCATCCCCTGAAACAAAGACCTCTACAGCAGTAATGGGGGTAGATGGGTGGTGTCGGGGTCAGGGGTCAAAGAGCACATGTTCCAGGAAAGAGTCGTCCCCGAACGTTTTGTAGGCTGGTTTTAACAGGCGGGCCGAGCCAAGACAGCGTGACGACAGGCCGGTCTGTTAAAACAACAATCCCCACTTCATGTTTCACAGTCGGTCCTCAGAACAGTTCAGAGGCGCATTAAAAAGCACTTCTCTGCCCTCAACTGCTGCTTTTCAACCACAATGATCAGCTGGATGTTTTTAAAACTGCTGACAAACGTGAGTCAATGACAAAATGTTCTATCAAGTCAAACAATCTGCATTTCACGTCTCGCCAAAACATTTCAAAGTCCTGTCGCGGTGTTACTTTCACAACCCCCCGATAAGAAAAACCACACAAAGCTCAATAATCAGCTTCACAAAAATGCCTATCAGCGCTTAAAGAGGTCACTTTATCAGCCTGAGTGGAAAACCTGGAGCAGAGATTACACCACATCAAGGTGGCGAGCATGAACGGGGCGGGCGGCGAGCCTGAATCAGCCCCGGAACATGTATGAGAGTGCGGAGGGTGAAGCTGGCTGTTCTTACCAGACAGACGCAGGTGATGCACGGGTTGTCGGTGATGTTGGGGATGTGGAGGACTTCTCCTTCGTTCTCACAGCTGGCCTCGGTACCTGTGAAGGACAAAAGTGAGACAGCCTCAACCAGGTGATCCACCGCGGTTAGCAAAACCTGCTCTAATCAACATGTTTGTGTTAACAGAAGCTGCTCCCGTCAGCTCTACATCACTTCTTTAGCCTCTTTCAGCTCATTGCTTTGGCTTTATGGCCCACGACTGCACTGTTCAGTCTCTCCGCTCTCATGAACTTCAGCAGAAACTGGCGGACGGTGAGCACAGCCGAGCGTCGAGCTGCTAAAGAGTCTGATTTTTCTCAGCTGGGACGCCTGCGGTGTCTGTGCCATATTCCACAGATACATCCACTGAAAGCGCAGTGAAAGGTGTGAATGTCAATATGACCATCAATGCATCATCTTCAGCGTCCTGCACTGCTCAGGACAGGTGGGCAGAGTGTCCCAGGTGTGATTCAGCGCATCAGGGCATCTGCCACAGGCATCAGGTGATGAGCAGCCAGTCATGCAGCATTGCTTGATCCTGTGGTGCGTTCAAAGCCAGCGTGTTCGGAGTGGATTATTTAAACTCGGTTTGTCTGTCCAGGTAAAAGCAGTAACATTTAAACTGAGGTCTTAAAAACGTGAGTTTGTTACGAGACTAAATGTAATGTGAACCAACGACAGGAAACGACCCCAAACACGAGGGTTTATGGGTCGAAGCAGACAGATGTCGACGTCTCACAGCCAGAGGTTCCTCCTGCTCCGACGCTCGGCCGTTTGTTTGTGCACCAGGTTTGTTTTAACTCTCTAAAATGACAATTTCCTCCCCGATAGGAGCCAAGGTCATCGCAGGTAAATCCCCACCCCTGACTGCTTCCTGTTTCTGTGTCCTCCAGCGGATCGTCTCTCACTGTTTGAGCACAGAGGACTGTTTTTACTGTCCAGGAGCGTTAACTGCACTGTGAGCGCTGCTGCTTCATCGCTTGTTTCTGTGTGTTTCTCCATCACGAATGCTGTGATGGTGTCGTTTCTCCATCTGATCATTGATCACGTTTGAAAAGCACAAATGGCTCATGACTTGACATTGATTCCTGTCAAGCTGTCTGAGCAGCATGTGCTCCGTCTCTTATCAGCGTGGCCTGCTGTGACCTCTGACTCTTGCCCTGCTGACTGTTTGGTTTGTTGTAACGCTGATGATTTGAGAATTGACCGCTCACTAAAGTCCTTCCTGGAACAAACGCAGTGTGAATGGCAGTTAGCAGCATTGGATGGAGCTGTTTTCCTGTTTTTAAAGCCTCTAAAACCAACAAACACAGGAGCAAAGGTGTTGGGAAATGACTGAAAAGTGTGTCCTCTGCTCTCATTCAGGATGCACTCATCAGCTGTTTGAAGTTCTGCGGAGTTGAGAGTTTTTATCAGGCTGTTAGGGACTAAATTTATCCACCGGACAACAACAGATCCTCACAGCAGCGAGTCGTGCCGTCTTGTCTCCGAGTTCAGCCGAAAACCAGCCTGTGGACTCCGGAACCCTGCCGACTCCACCACCACTGTAAAATTTACAGCCTTCGAGTGTAATTAAACTGGCAGGGCTGTAAGTGGTGGGGGGCGAGGGCGGGGAGGAGGTGGGTGGGGGGTCGAGGTGGGGGCTGCTGGTCTCCTCGGTCGGACAAAATACCTTCCTCTTCTGTTTGTGAGCTGCTGTTTTACCGACTAACATCTCTATCAGACGGCACTGATGAGATTTCCAGCAGCTCATATTCACCTTCAAACCTTGGCGCTGAATGTTCGACTTGAATTGATTAAAATGAGAGCAAAAAGGACCAAATAAGACAATAAAATAACAGAAGAAGAAGAATCAGAGCATGGAGCCGTTAGAGGTCACTCTCCGGCTCTGAGAGTCGCTGCCGTTTCAGATCCAGTTTAAACTAAATCTGTTAAAGTCTGAGCCTCATAAATCTCTTGTTGAGTCGACTGAGCGAGTTAGTTAAACATCTGGTAACACCTGTCTATATATGAACATTTCATGCTGGAAACTGGGATTTTCTCCTTTTTAATTCACCTCAGACGTGAATGTTTTTGCGCATTTTCTGTTTCCAAAAGCAGAATTCAGATTATTTACTTGCTGTACTGCAATATCAAAATACTCCATTAAGCAAAACTCCTGCACTGAAAACTGTTATTTGGAAATTTTACTTGAAGTATCAAAAGCAATAATGATGCAGAAAATACTCTCTGTACCATTCTGTTTATATTCTAGTATTATTGGATTACTGTGATAACGATGGGTGTGTGCAGGATTTTAGAGTTTGAGGTGACGTACTGCAGTAATAAGCAGTATTTCCCTCAAGAAGTATGAAGTAGCTCGACATGGAAATACTCAAGTAAAGTACAACTACCTCAAATTGTACTTGAATAGAGTATTTGAGTAAATGCACAGAGTTACAGTCCACCACTGTCTGCTTCACAGTAACCAGTGAGAATAAAGAAATATGTAATCTGAATACTTTCAGGAAGGATTTTATGTTGGATTTAGCTTCAACCTGAAAACTTCTGTCACAAAATGCATTTTATTTCAGCTCTGAAGGATTCAGGGAGCTGATGACTGAACAGTAATCCAGCCAATCACTGCAGTCTGGGAAGGTTTTGGTGAAGCTGACGGCCGCTACGTGTTCACAGAAACGAATGAGAGGAGCACTCTGACGAGCCTTGATTCAGGTTTTCCTCCAGTCCGCATGCCACAAGTCCTCCTGACTCCAGCGGGTCAGTGGGTTTATCAAGCACCGTGAACGCCTCAGATCCAGAACAGTCTGTCACCGGTCTGACGAGCTACAAGTGTCCTGGACCAGGTCTAGGCCAGTAAAGCTGAGACACCGCGCAGTCCAGCAGGATGACCTCCGCTCTCCCTGCTCCACCTGCTGCAGACACATTCAGCCCTAAGACCTCCAACCGCCCAGAAGCGTCTGGTCTGCGCTTCAGCAGACAATGGACAGGATGATACAGTGCATACTTGGGATGCCAGGTGGAGGAATCTGATCTGCTGGGATCATAATGGTGCAGCCTCCTCAGCTGATGCAGAGGTCGCTGGTTCTCAGAGGTTTCCTACACTGTTTCATGTCTAACAGATACGCGCGTTGGACCGCAGAGACCCATCTGGTCCGGGTTTTGTCCCCCATCTGATTCCCATCTTTGTGTTTGCTTCAGGAGCAGGGATAACAGCCAAGAGAGGGGAAACCCTGATCATCAGGAATTATTCTTATCAGCACGTGAACGGATGTGCTTTAAGTGACTTCTAGCTTCATGTGGAGCTCTGCAGTCATGTCAAAGGCTGAAGACGGAGCGAAACTTCTGTTCTGCAACTACTTAAGCAAAGATTTTCTCTGTAAATAAACAACCATAATCGAATGTATTTACTTTAATCTAATGTAAATGTATTAAATTTAATGTGAGAGCCAGAGGAGGAAGGTCAGCCGCGGAAGTCTCGTCCCGCGCGCTGCTGATCAGACGCGGCGGAGCTCAGCCTGCGCGCTCCACCACATCCACCTTTCATTCACTCCCTTTCTATTATCCTCATTTCTAAACGGCGCTGCAGGGCAAACAGACGATATCCTATGATGCAACGCGGCTGTCAGAGGGGGAGCGGGCCGGGGAGGGAGCGCGCGGAGGCCGCCGGAGAGGCAGGAGAGGCCGCGCAGGAGGGACGACGCAGAGACGCTGTTAAAGCGGAGCTGGTTAAGGAAAGTGATTTACACTTTACAGCCTGCTTTTAACTGAAATGTGGGTTAATTATAACCTGTAGTGGCACAAACAACAATTTGAGTAAAGATCACTTATAATTTGGCGCAGACCTTTCATCCTAAAGATCTAAATCCTTGTATAATTTCCTTAAGTTTGATATAAATTACTTTGATATCATCGTGATTTATGTCAGACAGAAAACTACCTCTGCAAATAACAAGCTCTGCTGCAAATAACAAGCGTCCCACGGTGGATTTTGGTGGTATTTCTCGACACTGCAGCCCTGTTTCTACTTTAGGAAGCAATTCCTAGCAGGGAGGTAAAGAGAGGATAACCCGGGTTAAAGTGAACACCGAGTCTATTTTCATTGCGCAGCGTTGGTGTCACCTGAAGGCGCAGACGCTAAATTAAGACGTTTTCTAAAACCGCCAAAAACACAATTTACTGCCATTTTTCTGTGCAAACTCAAACCGCTTTATGATGAAACAAACAAATGAATAAATAAGAGTACGCAATGATGCAAAATACTGAAAGGAAGCTGTGAAGGAAATTGGTCTTTTCTGAAAGACTAAAGCGCTTTTTCCGCATTCTGTTTTTATTTTGTTTCCTGGTGATCACGCACCAAACTGCAGGTCAGACTGCCTGATTCATGGACCTCCGCATTACTGGAAACCAGGCTTTGATTCTGGTGCGCTCCCCGGCAGAGTAAGAACACACTGAAGGAGCACGGAGACGCGGCAGACTAAATAACCGGGGGTTTGGGTAGATTTTACGCACGGTGGGTGTTGTGATGTGTTATTATGAAGCCATGTGATCCCTTTAATCTTACCTGTAATTAGCGGAGAGGAGGACCGGGGCGTTTGGAGCAGCAACAAAAAGCAGAAGAAAAACCTACAGGTGGACCAGGAGGAAGGGTTAAAGCAGCGGAGCAACATCCTCGAGTTTTCTCCGAGAAAAAGAGTTTGGGAAAAGGAGGAATAAAATCAATCCAAGGGCACACGCGAAGAAGTGAAACAGATCCACGCTCCGCGTTTCCCCCGCAGGCTCCTCGTCTTTATTCCAGCCAGAAGAGAAAAGCTCAGTTTGTCAGTTTGCGCTGAAATACAAAGCGACAATCAGCCGGACGCGCATTAAAATGACAAAGACGCGCCGACGGGCAGGAGACAGCGCGGCTGCTCATGTCAAGCGCGGAAAACAGGCGTCCGGGGATGAAGAGAAAACATTTCAAGATCAGTTCAGTCCCGAATCCTGCAGACGCGAGGATCCCGAGCGGAGCAGCGGCTGGTTTGAGGTCTGCACGCGGGTTTCTGTCCGCTCCGGCGGTCAGAGGAGTCCAGAGCAAAGTGTCGGAGGTGATCTGAGATCAGAGAAACAAACACAGCTGATGTGTAACAGCTGGAGAGCTTCAGGTCGGCTCGGACTCTCTGTCGATACGCCAGTACGCGAAGTTCTTCCAGGAGGAGATTCAACATCAATCTGCGCTCTGAGTCCAAAGTCCGTTTGGCACATGGATGCTCGACGCGGACTGTCCGGGGCGGAGGACTGGACTGCAGTCCCCCTGTCTCTCTCTCTCTGAGCAGTGTAACAGAGCCGACCTGCCTCTCCTCCTCCTCCTCTGGTATTAAAGCGGACCTGTGGTGTCGGAGCGCACCACGGAGCCAGAAAGTCCTGCCTCCTGCGAAACCCGGGACCTCCTCCTGCCTCCAGACCTTTCCAAAACTTCCTTCAAACCCTCCAGACCCTCTCTGGTCCTTCCTGCAGACTTATCCCAGTCCTCCTCCTCTTCCTCCAGACCCTTTTCCAAGACCCTCCAGAGCCCCTTTTGTTATTTTAAGTTTTTAATAATCGCAGTGTCTCTGCTCCTATCGGCCGCTGTCCGTCTGCGTGTGTGTGTGTGTGTGTGTGTGTGTGTGTGTGTGTGTGTGTGTGTGTGTGTGAGAGAGAGAGAGAGAGAGAGAGAGAGAGAGAGAGAGAGAGAGAGAGAGAGAGAACAACCTCCTGCTGATCCAGTTTCATTACCAACAAACCAGGGAGCAACACGTGCTTCATGTCTCTGCTGTAAATTTAGGTGTTTTCAGAGAAGAAGAAGAAGAGAAACAAAGAAGAAGAAGAAGAGACAGGAGGACTGAAGTCAAGTGCAACATGTGTCTTTGATTCTCCTGCAGAAACAGAGACGTTTTCTCCTTAAAGGCCCCAAATTTGTAAGAATTAGAAATAAAGTATTTGCTGGATCCGCCCTGTCTTCAGGCTCTTGTGCTCCTGCTGCACGTCTGGCAGAGAAACACTTTTCATGCACACACGTTATTTTTTTATTCTTTAATTTTAGATACTCCAATGTACAATTTTCTTTTAGCGATTCTGAGTATTTCCCACTTTATTTAGAAACTAGCAAAGCCAGAAAGTATGTGGGTAATGCTGTCGTCATACTTCTGTGTACTTTTGGTCTGAAGACAAACCTTAATTCTACGGCCTGCGACGATATCTCAGACAATCCTCCAGCTCTGTGCCAACACTTTGTTTTTCCCTTTCCTGTTTCAACATGTCAGTGCCCCCGTGCACAAACCAGCGCCGTAAAGAAACCATTTCCCCAGTTTTGTGTGGAAGAACGTGCACAGGGCCTCGACCTCAGCCCCATCCAACATCTCTGGGATGAGCCGGAGTCAGACCTGATCACCAGCATCCTGATGGGAGAAATATCTGCAGGACAGACTGAAGCCAGGAGAGCGGAGGCTGTCAGAGCAGCACACGGATGAACACGGTGCAGGAGTCTCATCTTCACACATCTCATATGGGTGCATTGTTTGTTTCTGTGTCCACATACTTTTGGCCATGTTGTCTGTTCATGTGTGAGTTTTGG
Organism: Chaetodon trifascialis; assembly: GCF_039877785.1. Classification (NCBI taxonomy): domain Eukaryota; kingdom Metazoa; phylum Chordata; class Actinopteri; order Chaetodontiformes; family Chaetodontidae; genus Chaetodon; species Chaetodon trifascialis. Next base: position 29,155,652 of record NC_092062.1, on the reverse strand, counting down.
CACCAGGTTTCAGGTCAAAATGTCCCATTAGAAGATCTTTGAACTGAATATTCATGCACCGTTTTCAGTCGTCTCACTCGTGGTTTTTGACTCCAGTCATGGACTCAGTCGAGGCTCTTGAAAGGCTCAAAGGTTTCCAAACTGGTGTCTGGGGGACCTCTGGGGGACACTGATCAGACCCTTAGCAGACACAGAGTCAGTGAGATTCAGCGTCGATGCTCTTCATTTGAAAGAATCAACTCTTCAGATTCGAAGATTCGACATTAGAAGATTTTAAATGCGACTCCAAAATCATACCCCAAAACACAAAGGTCTCATTTGAGGTTTTGTTTGAACGATCTCATCAAATTAATGCTTCTGTTTTGGATGAAACTCGTTCGCAGCAAACAAACAGGAAACTGAATGAACTCCTCTGCATTTCAGCATTAAGTTCCCATAAATCTGCACTCTGGAGTCGACATTAAAGTCTTATGTGACAGATGAGGCGGGTTGCATGTCAGTGTGTGCGTGTGTGTGTGTGTGTGTGTGTGTGTGTGTGTGTGTGTGTGTGTGTGTGTGTGTGTGTGTGTGTGTGTGTGTGTGTCTAGCCTCTTTAAAGTGAAGCTCGTCAGAAGCTCAGACGGGGAGCAAAAGCGAGTCTTCAAAGAAATAATTAGGACCCACCCAGCAGCTTTTAACTGAGCGCTGATCTGTGCTGCTGCACGCTGAAGCTCACAGCAGACAGGCACAGGCCAGGTGTGTGCGTGTGTGTGTGTGTGTGTGTGTGTGTGTGTGTGTGTGTGCGTGTGTGTGTGTGTGTGCGTGTGTGTTAGAAAGAAAAAAAAAGCGTAAAGTGTGTGTGAAAGGGACCATCAAACCTTTATGAAAGTGTGTTCAGGTAGACTGTTTCAGTGTGTGTGAGCTTAGGTTTCTGTGATATTAGCCAGTAGGTGGCAACAGAAGGGGGGGTGACCTGGTCTGACCGCACGCGCACACACACACACACACACACACACACACACACACACACACACACACACACACACACACACACACACACACACGCGCTGCAGCGGTCGATGTTGCTGCTTTTGGGAATCAAACCTGTGACATTCAAAGAAAGAAAGTCTGTAGCTTCTAGAAATGTCTGAAAAATGAAACTGAATTCCATCTTAAAAAACAGAGAATTAAAGGATAAAATAAAGTAGAGCGATTGAGGGGAAACATCAGGCGTAAAATGACGATGAGGAGAGTGTGTGAAGCGAGTTACTCACCTTCATCTCTGCTCATCTTCATCATTAGAGGTGCAGACATCGTCACATGAATCTGAAAGTAAAGACCTCTTTACTTCATGTGGAGGAAGGAAAGTCTGTAGGGGCTGAAACATGTTTCTCCTTTTTGTTTCTCCTGAGCTCCTGTTTGACTCACCTGTTTACGTTTTTTCCACATGAAAGATTTGAATATTTACAGTTTAAGAATTCAGTTCAGCAACATCCAATGAGACAGGAAGTGTAAAAAAAGCTTAATTTAGGTCCAAAAGTTTCAAAGTTTAACACGAGATTTTGATGGTTTTGCAACACGTGAAGAGCAGATGTGACGCAGCTGAGAGGAGAAAACGAACGGCTGCTTTTAAAGCTGCTCTTCATCTGCAGGAAGTGGATCTGAAATGAGGAGACTCTTCCTCACTGTGATGGATGCTGCAGCGCTGACCTGGAGTCAGCGACGTCCTCAGAGGCGTTCAGGTTGTCTCAGCGTCCTCCGGCTTTCAGACAGGCTGCAGACGGGAGGCGGGGGCCCCGGTGGCCCCGAGGTTAAAGCCCCCTGCAGCCGGCAGGTCTGGATCTGAGAGGCTCTGGGGGGGGGGGAGGTTAGACCCAGCTGTCTGAGCCAGGCCACACCAACACTAACAGCCCACATCCACCGCAAGAACCTTTCCAGGAACCCCGGACGGTTTTTCTTAGAAATGTAAAAACCTCGTCTGTGTTTCAAGTTGAGCCGGACTTTAGATGTTTCACCTTCCTGGACCCCAAAAAGTTTCTGTCCGGAGCTCAGAGCTCAAACACAAACTCTAATTAACATCCAGCTTCATTTACACAGTCAGTCAGTGATAATCAATGTGTTTCTGACAGACGGTTTGGGGACTTCTGGTGAAACGATGATGCCGCGTCAAAGAAAACTTAAAAGACTGATTTTGTTCATTTTGTGAAAAATTTGGCTCAAAATTATCAATTAAAAACCAGAATTCTGTAAAATGATCCGACGTGTTGGTGATACCTGCTGAGTGTCAGCGTGTCTGGAGGCTGATTGATTGACACTTCCTGTCCTGAATCAGACGGGCAGCAGCACAAAGGGTGGAACTACACAATAAAAGCACTAATTGTGACTGTAATTGTTTGCATTTTTTACGTCCTTGTAAGAACATAAACTGCAGATATTTCAGAGCTTTATGGAGCTTTTTATGAACTATTTATGTGCTTTTTCACAGCAGACAAACACCCTGGAAACACGTTGAGGTTTTGATGCCGTGTGTGTTACAGAGAGTTTTTCGTGGCTTTTTCGGGGGGAGGAGGAGTTTTTTGTCAGAGAGCAGCAGAACCAGCGGGGGAGGTCTGGGATCTATCACGCTCCATACTCTCCTGGTTTTACAAGCTTCTCACAGGGAAGTCGGACTACGAGTTAATCTCTTGGCGTGTATCGCCGTTGTCAGACAGAAGCCTCGTATCTGCACAAGGTCTGATTTCTTCCAGGTTTCAAGGGCCCAGAGGTCATGAAACTCACTCAGCACATAATTGACTTTGTAAACTTGGGCTCAAAAAGAGAAAAGCAGTGGAAGTGCGGCCGTGAAGGGTTTTCCCTGCTCTGAGTTCAGAACATGAGCAGACACACAGTGGACGTCCTCCTCCGCTCAGAGGAAACACAGCAGACATGTTCGCTGAGGAGGTCCTGAAGGTCAAACACGCTTTAAATCTCAACTCACCTGCTTCAGCGTGGACTGCCACGTCGGACACTTTTGGTTTTGACACTGATCTGTTCGTGCTGAGGCGTCGGTCAAGTGATTTCTGCAGGAAGTTTGTAAATGCTGGTGGGACTGAGGGAGCGTGAGGGGATGAAGATCCTCCTCCTGGATGGCACACGTGATGGAGACTGATCAGGGATGAGGCAGGAGGGTGGAGGCTGACAGGGTGGTGCAAACAGCCGAGGACCCATCCGTTAGCCGGGAGGTGAAGGGGTCAGTCTGATAACCGCTTCTCTTTTAGATCAACCTGGCTTTTATTCAGATGCTGTGTGAGCTGGATAAGAGGCTCCTCGGCCTGCTCACAGTCTTTAACCTTAAATATTCATAATGTAGAAAGCAGGAACTGTAAACAGAGTGTGAACATAATCCAGCTTTCAGTCCAGCTGAGTTGCACATTTCAGGATTTTCTGGCTTAGAGTTTCCATTTAAAGCTTTTACAAAATGAGAACTCTGAGAGCACATTTGTCTGTTTTTACCAGAAATCTGTTTTACTGTCTGTGACGCTGCAACAGACCCAGGTATCAAAGGTGGAGGCAGCATTTCACCACTTTTCAGGCTTCAACAGCCAAGTCGTGAATTTTACAGGATCTGATGGCAGAAGTATTGAACATATTTACTTTGAATCAGTCTACGTGACAGATAAAAATAAACTAAAAAAACCTGTTTCCTCATGAAACACACATTACAGGTGGAGGAGAGAAAATGATCTAAACTACATTTCCTGTCTTTCCAAACAGAAGAGATAAAACCCTCTAACGTCACTTCGGGAAACAAAAACATTTTGTGGCTCCGCTGCCAAAAAACTAAATATAATTTCTGGTAATTTTCCTCTGGGATCAAAACACGGGATCAGTATTGTTCACACAAAAAAGAAATCCGAGCCACTTAAGTTCCCCTCGGCGGAGGTGAAACGCTGCTGATGCTTCAAATCTGCTGCGGGAGTAAAATGATGCGGCAATTATCTGATCCAGTTTGTTTACGCCTTAAACCCCCGAGAGACACAGAGAGGCTCTGAAATGAAAGCCACGCCGAGCCCAAAGCCCGCTTTTATTCCACGCCGTCCAAACTGCGGCGGCCCGGTTACGCTTTGATTGTGGAAGCATTGTTGTTTGATGCCTTTAACAGTTGGGTGTGTGCAGCCATGTTTGGCGGGTCCTCGCATCAGGGCCGGTTTACGGGGCCGAGGCGAGAATGAGGGACGACAAACAAGATCTGGAAAAGTGTTTAAAGTCAGAGAGCAAAGGAAGAAGACGGTGAAAAGAAAGAGAAAAGGGAGTGAACAAAGGAGGTGAAGGAGGAGGAAAGGAGCAGCGGGATGGAGGAGAAATGACCTCAGACGTCTGCTGGATGTGGCCGCACTCAGACGCGTTCCCATACTGTCCAGAGCTGCTTTGTTTCCTTTTTTTGTGTTTTACAAGCTTATTACATAACCTTTGTTTCAACACCACCAGCACGAGAGACTCGTACACAAAGAAAAGCCCGAAGAGAAACAGACATCTCCAAAAGTGCCTGTCCGGACGCGTGCGACTCCTTTCTCCTTCCTCCTCACTCAGACTTCTCTGAGGAACATCAGCCACTCTGGGACCAGATGTTTCAGATCCACGTCCTCAAACTCAGAGTCAGAGCAGGTTTGTTTGCCACTGACACCCGACATGACAAACACAGTGTAAGCCTGCCGAGCGACGGCGTGCAGGAAAACATGTGGTCGGCGTTGAGAAACTGTCATAGTTTGGTTTTATCATGGCTACAATAATAAACATGTGGTGAAGTCTGGTTAGGTTTGGGCACCAGAACTACGCCCGGTAGCCAAATCCACTATCAGGGCTGTTGATAAAACAGACACGAAAGGTAATCTGTTAGATTCAAGCACCTGCACGCCTCTCAACGACGGATGCACTTCAAAGAGAAGGAAAGTCTGCAGAGCGTGGTGGTGGAGCGGATGGATGGATGGATGGATGGATGGATGGATGGATGGACGGATGGACGGATGGACGGATGATGGACGCACGGACGGACGGACGGACGGACGGATGGAGGGGTCAAACAGGAAGCTGAGGTTTGATTCCTGTGTGACATCGTTATTCATGTTTGATTGTTTTCAGGAAGCAGCTGTTTTCACCCAAACCATAAATATTTTGCTGAAACTAACGAAGAAGCTTTGAACAAACTGACCGTCACAGGAAATAATTCTCAACGTGCTTTATTCTGAAAGTCTAACAGGACGTTGATTTATTATTGCTGTCAGTGTAATGAGAATTATGATGCATGAGCGATTCCTCCAGTTTCCGTTAGTCCACTAAAACCAACTAAATCGTTATTTCCTCGCTCTGGTAACAAAGATGAGGAACATACGAGCGTCGCGCTTCAGTTTCTTTACTGTTGGCTGAAGAACCAACAAAAAGTCTTCATCGACTCCCACCAGCTGAAGAAATGAACTGTGGATTCTGATGAAAATGTGACAGAAACAACTGGAAAACTGAGTGTGTACGTTTCAGTCCGGACTGTTTTATTGATGATCGATTCTGGACGTTTATGAGCTGATTTCAAACTTAGAAACTGTAAGTTTTGTCATGTTATTTGCTGTTTTGCTGTTTATTTTTCCTGTCGAACTTGATGTTACGATGTTGTGCAGTTAATATTTGCAGGACTACATAACGACAGTAGCAGTTTGGAAGCGGCAGCCTGTTTTTCATGCTCTGCACTGCAGTGCTAGCTCAGATAGCGTTAGCATCGTGGTCGTATGAAGCCCACGGCAGTGTGTGTGCGTGTGTTGCTGCTGTGTGTGGATTTACTTGACGTGCCCTGAAGGTGACAGCGTCGCTGTGTGTGAAGAAGAAATGTTCAAACTGCAGGAATTCGTTTGTTTGGAAATGTTGTGTAACGCTGATGAGCAGCCAGCGTGAAGCTGTGACGTTAGCGGCCTGCTGGCGGCGAGGCCGAGGCTAATTTACATATTTATTTATTTATTTGTGATATTTGGAGTAGAAGTTCAGCTATACTTGGTGATTTCAAGCTGGCTGCAAAAACACTGACGGCGCTGAGCGGAGCCGACCAATCAGAGCGGGCCGAGTGGGCTTTATTTCTTAGCTTTATTATTTGAACATTGTGTTTTAGAGCAAAGGGGAAACTGTGGCATCCAAAAAAGGTGGTTGTGTAACACACAAAGTTTGTGTTTGACCAATCAGAGATGTTTATTATGTTGAACTAACATTCAAAACAAAATTCCAACGTCACCAACAATTTGCGGTGCTTGGATGAAGACGTTTTTTCTGATTGGAAATAAGGCCAAAGAAATTAAAGCTGCAACCAGTTTCTCTGCGGGACAAAGGGGGTATTCTTGAGCTCTGCAAAACGTTCATGAGGGTGGAGGAGGGTGGAGGAGGGGAGGGTTAAAAATAAAAAAGAAAACAACGAGAGGCTGATAATCGACGGTCGATAGTTGGACGGATGGAGAGATTGAGAAAGAGTTGCTGAAAAAGTAAAGAGGGAAAGAAGACTTGAAGAGAATTAGAGCACAGAAAAGTGATGGAGCGATGAGAGGAAACGGAGAGAAAGACAAAAAATAGAAACAGGAAAGATTTAAAGCCTCAAAAAGAGATGGCAAACAGTGGGCGAGTTTTTGTGAGGTGTCAGTAAAAAGATGGAGGACGAGTAAAAAAGTGACTGATGTGAAACTTGAAAATACAGAAATGAAAGGAAACGCAGAGGATGAACAGATGAGAGGAAGAGAGGAACGGCTCGATGAAAACAGCTACGAGCCCAGAGAGAAATGGAAATATGAGCGATTGAGAAAGAGAGAAACTGAGAGAGGAGTGTTTTTGTGGGAGTGTAAGTGTATCTGCGGCGTGGCTGCGTGTACACACACCGAGAGCTGCTGCCAAATCAAACAGCGGCGGCTCGGCCTCAGCGCCGTTACCCAATCTGCCGCTGATCTCGCCCCCGACCAAAGCAAAGAACAGGAACAATCCGTTCAAAAGCCGTCACTCCGACTCTGCTCAGCAACCCGACAGGCGCTGGGTTCAATCCCGCACTCTGTCCGACGCGCAGGAAAGAGTAAGAATGGGGCTGTGTTCGAGACACTGTGGAAAAGTCGGAAATTCAGACGCTTGTTAGAGAGAAACGTGCTGAAATGGCAAGAACATGGAGGCCAAAGGGCAGCGCTTATCGCGTGATGACCGGATACGGATGACTTCCAGCCATCACCTCGTCAGAAAAGCAGACAGACGCACATCATATTAACACTCACAGCTTCCTGTGTTCCGTGCTCGCTCGCCAACGTCACGGAGCGAAGGAGAGCTTCCTGTCCAGGTGAAACACATGACCGTACACATCACGCTGACTTTTCACTTTACGGGTTCAGAATTTACCACCGCAGCACGACATGTGTCACAGATCTGATACTTACAGCTTCATCTTCAGAGGAAGACGTCCCAGCGCCGAGCTCTGAGGGGAAATTTACCGTTCAAAGTTCATTTATATCAAGAAACTTTCAGGCTAGGAGGAGCTTAAAGGGGCGGACGCAGGCAGCTGTTAAATAATAAGAATAAATCAGATGAAAGCAACATCAAGAGCAGACAAACAGGACAATTACAGTGTTGCAATAAACAAAATGAAGGCTTTGATTACTTACAGTGGATTACTTTTATTACTAAACGTTTCATAAATGAGGTTTATTTCATTCTCAGTGTCCTTGGTTTGGGGTCATCCTCAGGCGTCTCCTCCTGGAACGAACTGTGGCTATAAGAGCAGACTCACAGCAGAAGTCTGGTCCATCTGGACAGCTAATACACAGTGCAAAACCTACTCTACGTGACAAACACGAAGTTTTCTCCAACGCTAACATGTAGCTGGTGTCCAGGGAAACATCTGGAACATCACACACTTTTCTACAAATCCTCCCGAGCTGACGCTTCTTAAGCTGCTCTACAAGTTCCTAATATTTAACATTAAAAACCCTAAAAAAAATCAAGTTTTTGACGAGAGAAGCGACGGCCAGTTTTTAAAAAGCCTCCCGGCGGACAGACGGCCTGAAGCTGGACAGACAGCCGTCGTCTGCTCGGCTGGCACAGCATCTATGGCTGAAGTCTATAAGCTTCAAGTCTGGCACAGGTTCAGCTCAAAGCTCCTACATTAAATGGGAGTGTGTGCGTGTGTGTGTGCATGCGTGTGTGTGTGTGTGTGCAGAGACAAAGAAAAGGTAACACTTCATTTCGCAGGTCTGCAGATTTCACGGTGAGTAGGTGATAATGAGTGAGTAACACACTCGATATTTCTTTGAAATTACCCCAAAATTAGCCCAATATTTACCTGGAAGATGAGGTGTTACCAAAGAAAAGCATTTTTCAAGCTCGTAGTTCAACATCTTCAACATCAGCAGGGTCCAAATCTTTAAAAGCGTCCGACAGCGACGCGTCATTTTGTTCAGTTTGACGGAAGAAAACTCCTCAAATGATTGCAAAGGATTCTGTAAACCTGATGGGACACGAGACAGAAGTGCACATTTCACACTCCAACACTCATAGAAGTAAAACCTGGATGAAGACACTCAAACAGCTCTTGATGTTTGGGGATTCGCGCTTCCCTCGACTGTGCAGACGGACATGGACTCACCTGAGCTGGGAGGACGTCTCAAAGCAAAGAGTGGGATTGCACTGAAACAGGCCAAAACATCAAAACTACTTCGTTTGTTACTGAGAATATTGAGATCTTCATCAGAAAGTCCACAAAACCTGCAAACCTGCACAGCTGGACACGAGGACAGGAAGAACACCTGTTTGAGTCACCTGGTCCGTCCCCTCATTTAGTCCCTTGAGCGGTTCGTTCTAGACCCGACACCTTTGTTCAGTGGCCGCCTCTCGTCTTCCTCCGGCATCGGTAAAGCTCGTCTTACGGCAGCGTTTCAAACGGCGTGTTAGCGACGACACGCGGCCCTGGAGCGCCTCCTCTTCATCGTGGTGTTGAAGATGAGCAGAAAAAGCCTCGGGTGTTAGCGCGGCTCTGCGGCTCGTCTCGCCACCCTGCTTTTTCCAGAAACGCCCTGCTGGTTTCCAGCGGACAAAAACAGTCTCAGGTTCGACCCCGCAGGACCGGCTCTGTGTCCACCAGCAGCCGCGCGTCCTTGGGTGTCCCAGATGTACAAAACAAACCCGCCTGGTAGAGGTCAGAGGGGGCGGAGGTGGTGCCGGCGGCGGCTGTAGGATGTGGCCTCGATTTACCCGGAAGCGGCGGGGCCGCTGGACGCAGCGTGCCGTTTATTCTTAGCGGTGAGGCGGGGGAGGCTCCGCGAGGCCCGGCGCCACGCGAGGGGGCGAGAGGCCGAGAGGGCGGGTCCGACGTCACATCCAGAAGCGCGCGTGGGCGGGGGGGTGGTTTGGGGCCTGACTGGGATTAGGGAGGCGCAGGGCTGTGGGTTCATCTGCTGCTGAGGCTAGACGAAGAGGAAGAGGAGGAGGAGGAGGAGGGAGAGTCAGCGAAATGTCTGAGGAGAAGAGGAGGAGGAGGATTTCGTCTTCCTCCTCGGCTCAGACCACGGCTGCCCAGCACACACACACACACACACACACACACACACACACACACACACACACACACACACACACACACACACACACACACACACACACACACCAAAACTACTGGATGTGGTGTGGTTTAGCTGCAGCAGCCCAGAGACACAGGAAGAGTGTGTGTGTGTGTGTGTGTGTGTGTGTGTGTGTGTGTGTGTGTGTGTGTGTGTGTGTGTGTGTGTGTGAATCAACTGTTACTAGATGATGTAAATATGCGTCTGAGAGGAAACTGCTTACTGACACGTATGGCCTTGAATGAGTGTGTGTGTGTGTGTGTGTGTGTTTACATGGACTCTGTATATACATGTGTACGTTGTGTGTGTGTGTGTGTGTGTGTGTGTGTGTGTGTGTGTGTGTGTGTGTGTTTTGTTTATGTGTGTTTCTGCCGTCATATCACAGGAGCTCACAGCGCCGCTCCCATCAGCCCTCTCCGGGCTCCGGCTCCTTCTTCTTCTCTTTCACTTTTACAGACGACTTCCTGGACACTTTCTTGTCTCCTGACTCCTTGCTGGCCTCCTTCCCTTCCTTGTCTTTGTCCTTCTCCTTCTTCTCCTTCTTCTCCTTGGAAGAGGAGGAGGAGGAGTCCTTCTTGGACTCCTTCTTCGCCTCCTCCTTGGGCTCTTTGGCCTCTTTGGCCTCTTTGCTCGACTCCTTCTTCTTCTCCTTGGACGACTCCTTCTTCTCCTTCTTCGCCTCCTTGACGGGCTCCTCGGCACCTTCCGCTTCCTCCTTCACGGAGGCCTCTGACGTCTCCCTGGACACCTCCTTCTTGTCTGAATGAGGAGAGAGAAGGAGGCCGTTAATGCTCACAGCTCTGAACACACTGATTCAAACAGCGCTCACAGTCTTTAGCATCAAGACAAACTGAGTGACAACAGCACCTGTTCCATGACAAAGGGCCCCCACTTAACCAAAGTACCCCCCCACCTCCACCCCCCGTCAAACACACACACACACACACACACTCTGCAGCCCCGCCTCCTCCAGATTGGACTGGCTGTCTGATAAGATGATAACAGGACCGCTGTCTGCCAACAATGAGACGCACTTCTTATCTCCATGAGAACGGAGAGGGCTTAGAGACTGGAGACTGGTATCTCACTGTGTGTGTGTGTGTGTGTGTGTGTGTGTGTGTGTGTGTGTAGCCTGTAGCTCAGTGTCTGCATGTACGTGGAGACTGCAGAGCGCTCAGTAACAGTGTGTGTGTGTGTGTGTGTGTGTGTGTATGTGTGTGTGTGTGTTTGCAGACTCCAGAGAGGAGCTCTAATCAGACGGCTCATCGTCTACACACACTCAGGTTGAGTGTGTGTGTGTGTGTGTGTGTGTGTGTGTGTGTGTGTGGCATGCAGACCTGTGCCATTAACTGTCCTCACTGTAACTGTAACTCCCTGAAAAGGCCTGAATTTTTGGTTTTTCCGGTGACGTTTCGACATCGTTGTGAACGTCTGACCAAACACACCTGAAATGAGCTGACATGTAAGACAGTCCGTGTCCCTGCGTTGAGCGAGGGCTGGACACGCTGTGGAAGTGGACCTTAATGACTGCATATTTGAAGCACGCAGTTTAGCGCAAGCTGTCATTTGATTTCCTTTGTTTAGTCTGCTCACACAGGACGGAAAGTCAAAACAAACATGGGCGACCATTATAACATGAGCGACATGTACGAGCTGCGCTCGAGGTCTGCAGCTCCTCTGGAGGTTTCACACTTTAACAGACGCTTTAATGGACGCTGAGTGAGGAGGCTCATTAAATGAATTGTGTTTTCCCGCCTGCGGGCTCTTGTGTGCCGACCTGTTGCCAACACGCCCGACCGGGAGTAAATAACTCCAAACAACCACATGACCTCAAAGCTGTGACAGCAAACAGAAGAGGAAGGTACGCAGTATGACAACACAACAACACAACACAACACACACAACTTGTATCTGCTCATGCAGAACAAGTGAGAGCAAACAGTTTACAAGCGCGCACACAAGCGCGCGCACACACACACACACACACACACACTGACGGCGACCGCAGATGGTGCAAAAAGTGCAAATTTACACATTGACATGCAAATAATCAGCGGCCTCAGAGCTTTTACTGCGACATGAAAGCAGCGCCGGCCGAGGGAGTGTCTGCATCTACGCAGTAAAAAACAAGCAGAGCGCATGTGTGTGCGTGTGTGTGTGCATGTGTGTGTGTGGAAAACCCAAGGTAAGTACAAGTCTCTGCCTTCTGAAGTGTGTGTGTGCTTCATTACTGTGTGAGAGTGTGTTAATCCTGTAGCGACAGTCTAATCCAGACTGGACACTAACTGTCTGGTCACCACTACACACACACACACACACACACACACACACACACACACCAAAAAAAGCCCCTCTCTCCACACATCACTCCTCAGCAGCTGAGCCAACAGATACCAGGAGACCGTGTGTGTGTGTGTGTGTGTGTGTGTGTGTGTGTAATTAATTAACACACAGAACTAAAAACCAGAACTGAGACCAGATGAAGTGCTCAGACTCTTCATCTCTTGATGCCTAAATTCCCAAACTTCTGGAGCGCCTCGCTCGTGTTTTAGCTGCTCCGTCAGTGACTGTGCGCTCTTCATGTGTGGACTGATCTGTGGAGGCTCATATCGGCCTTTTATTGCATATAGACGATGTCATGTTCTCACGGTCTGATCTGATGGATTTATGTGCAGTACAGTTTGACTGGTTATGTTCTAATAAATACAGTTCTTTAAAAAAATAATCTCACCTCCTGCAGCTGTTCTGGAGCTCTAACCACGTCATGCAGCGTTCATCAGCTGAGTTTTTGTTATGACCTGAAGCTCCAGAACAGCGACTAAACGGACCCTAAAATAAGACTGTTGTTTGAGAAGATGAGCATTAAGTACAAAGAGACAGATTCAGGCAGCTTTGAGGCAGAAAAAGAGAAAAGAAAAATCAAGGTGAGGCTCTAAAGAGCAGGCACTGTCCTCGTCTCTGTGGTTTGTTTTCACGGCACAGATACGCTGAACTGTGACTCCTGCCTCTGTCTGAGGCTTTATCCGACTTTTATTTTTGGGATTATTACATAAAACCAGCTGTGAGAAGAAGCCTTGATAACGTCGCCTGTTAAAGGGTCACTTCACCCAAAACACACGCATACGTGCTCAGTTTATTTTTGCTTTTACTTGTCCAGATTTTGAACCTTAAATGAAATGAAATCCACCTCCACTGTGTTTGTGTGAAGGCAGATCTCAGATATCTCAAATCCTCACACGGTTACAGCATCAGGAGTGTCGACCTTTAACCTCTCTGTTCTGCTGTGAAGAAACGAGGAGGAATCTTCAATCAGGATCTTTGTTTTTAGGCAGAAATAACGAGTTGTGTCGCTCGTAAAGTGCTAATGATAACTGAGTGTGACTGCTCTGTAAGATGTTTCATATTTTACATCATGCGACAGCGTTTCTGAGTGACCTCAAACATGTCTTCAGCACTTTCTTGTTACTTGTCAGCCAATAAATGAGCTCTGTCGACGTGAGTTTCACACACTGAACGAGGCGCCGCTCTCTGTCCTCCATTCAAACACAACCCGGTGAAAAAAGACAAACGTGTAATTGCTGTTTTTTTTTTGCTCGTGTTGTAGTTTGTGGTGCTGAACGGACAGTTCCTTCACAGGCGTCTTCACAGGCGTCTTCACAGGCGTCTTCACAGGCGTCTTCACAGGCGTCTTCTAATGAGCTTCAGTGTTGTCGAGTGCTTTTCAGTTATCTGTTCCTCAAACGTTAATTAAAGAAGAGCTGACGGCCGCTCTCTGCTGCTCGCTCTGTGCTGAGTTTCTTGGAGTGGCGCTTCTTACAAAGATGCTGATGAGCAGGAAGTCGTGGAGAACATGAGGCATGATGGGAACAATACGGACGTTCTCATGAAGGATCTGCTGCTAGAAAAACAGAACGAGCAGATTGGAGAAAACTTTCCCTGCGCTTGGATGTCGAGACCGTTTTCCAGCTCCCAGAGAAGCTGCGTCTCCTCCCTGGTTTTCTTTTTTTCCTCAGCAGGAAATAAAAGAGTGTGTGAGAGCAGGGTCCTCGAGGGAGCGGTAGCAAGGGGTCGATAAACATTGACGTTGTAAGACAAGATGGCAGCTTCCCTCCTGTGTGGAAATCCAGAGGGGTCAGGTCACATCTTGTCAGTCTGCTACTTCAACAAACTAACAGAGTGGAAGTCTGTAGACTAAACAGAGCAGAGGCCGCCGCTCCACGTCGCTCAGAGCGGCCGGGAACGAAGTGACGTTAAGCCCCGCTCGCCTGGGACCGGAGCTACCTGGAAACGCCTGGTGCTTCTCGTCAGGGTCGGTCTGCAGCCGCTCGAATCCCACGCGAATCCGCTGCGGCCGCGTCTGTTCGGGATCAGCCCGACAGGAAAACATGGGTAATGTAGTTCCTGACGTTGCACATCATTGACTTCACTCAACAGTCCTCGAGGGAACAAATCTATTATAATATTATTCCCCCAAATTACAGAGGAGGTGTTTCATTTTCAGGAACAACTTTTCAGCGCCGAGAAAAAAAATCTGGCAAATGAGCCCATTTGTGCAGGCTGGCGAGCCTAATGACACGATCAGCCGCGTGGTCTGTTAGCCGCCTCAGCTTTACTCTGGGTTTCCATGTTTCCACATTCATTTCAGGACATTTTCATCTGAACAGAGAAGCTTTATTAGTGCATTGTGGGATCTTCACCTCAGCTGATGATATATGATTTCTTTCTGTCATGGCATCAGAGTTTGTGTATGTATGTTACTCAGGCTTGGTTTGCGGTTGCCAGTTCAAATCCTCCGGTCGGCTGCGGACGGGAAAAGTGAATGAGTAACGCTCCGTGAACACCCAGCAGCTGCAGGGAAGCTGCCCGGTTCCTCCGGCAGAAGGCTGTGGGTGTACTGGGCAGCTCCCAGTGTGAACGTGAGGCTGGAAAAAAGCTGGGAGCTGAGCTGACTTTGAAGTCAACGTGCTGCTCACCCAACCGTCACGGAGAAGTTCATGTATGAGTGCTTTCTGTCACATAATGAAGGAGTTAATGATGACCCCCCCCACATGTTTTTAATCACCTGAGTCTTCCTCCTGGCTGTTTCTCTGCTCTCAACATATCAAAGCTCTTCATCTTTCACTGGAGTTTAGAGGGCAACACTTGTTTGTTCCACGCCAAACGAAAACAAAAACCACAGCGACAAA